>NC_084888.1:5009375-5317187 GCF_958979055.1 Alnus glutinosa
AAGTTCATGAAGCTAGTCTCTAACCATCCCAATAATGATGCTTCATTGATTTAGATATCTGACCACGTTCTCAACATCCAAGGATGCTCTCAATAGGCCTGTCATGTGGAAAGATCACAGACCTTATAAAGATAGTAAACCTTGCACATTCTTTTATAGCCACAAAGGTAATGATTACAGGCAAATATTGAATGATCTAGAAAACTGGTTTTAAAATTACTCAAAATAAAAGGAGCCTAAAATGAAATCATATACAAAATTTAGATAGAGTAATGATGACAAGAAGGAATTATGGTTAAACCATGAATGTATACTTGGTCCAAATAAAGAACATAAATAGCTTCGGGCTCTATCTGATACAAAAGATCCCCAGACATGTAATGCAAAACTTAAAAAAACTTGACAGTATTCAATCTCACTTGTAGAGACTACCAACCCTTGTTGACAAGTGGCAATCAAAATGCTCCATTTGAGAGAAGCACACCAAGGATTGAGTTCTTGGATGCAAAATTTACCTTATAGGCAACAATCTCTCAGTACTATAGGTAGTACAAAACTTGGCCGTGAGAAATTATAAAGCCATCCCAGAAAAGGTCCCATCCTTCTCAAACCCAGAAAAATTGAGATAAAAAAATAGTAATTAGCATTTGAACACCAGTATAACTTTCTCTATTCATTTTTTTTACTTCTATAAAATTATTAAAAGAAAAAAAGTAAAAGAAATTTTTTCATAATAAACTATAAGATAACTAGGACATAAAAGGAAGACTCGAATCATATAATATATACAGGTGAGAAATTGAAATCTTCACTCAGTCCTAACTTCAAAGGACATGCAGCAAGATATTATTAATCTTGAATTTCATACAGTGAATATAGCAGATTATCAATATATATTGGAGTTTCCCGACATAATCAAACCAAATGTGAGAAGCTTTTGCTATATACCTGAATATGGTCACACTCTTCTACAAACATGCGAAGCCTATCACTAATTTCTTCTCCTCGTAACGCCCAAGAGAAGGCATCCCTTCCAATTCCATAATTGTCAAATTCCTGATTGTCCATCCATAATCCACTCAGTTCATGTAAACTTTGGTGATGGTAGTGAACTTTTGAGAAGTCTGTCCAATATTGAACACCATTTTCTAAGTATTCAACTATATCCTCATCCTGGATTTCTCTCTGGGGACTATTCCTCGCATCATTGATGCCATCCACTGGAGTCAGATTCTCCTGCTCTTCTTCATGCAATCTTTGCAAGAACAAATTCCTCCTTCGAGGTTCAGCTGCATGAGTGGAAACATTACCAGTCCTGCATATTGGCTTACAGATATTCAATTCATTTTAAACAACACAACAAAAAGATTACGGGAGCATATATGGAAATAATTCCACTATCCGCAAGCTAACAGATTTGTTGATTTACTTAGGGGGTACATTGCTTCAAGAAGCCTCTAGAGGTTAATGAGACAGAGTTAAAGTCACACCTTTTATTCCCTAAATGTTAATATCTCTAGGCACTCTCCTTTTAGGTGAGAAAACATGTGATTAAAAGACTAGTTACATAAAATGAGTCCAGGAACCTACAACACATAAACATACTAAAAAGTAGGTATAAGCATAGTAGCATTACAGTAATTCAGGGCACCATTTCTGCAAATTGCAGATTTGCAGCATATGGATATACGACTGATGTACGACAGATCAAAGAACATGCATAATCTTCATTACACTGATGTAATGTCTAGTAGTAAAAAACATTAAAAAAAAAAAATGCTCAAATGGAAAAGCTTGAAGTTTTTGCTTGCATTGGAAATAATGGTCACAGCACAAATAGATCAGATTAAAATCTAAGGTTTGCAATCTAGTTGACTTGTAATTGAATTTTGCCACCTAATGTTAAAGTCAGATAACACTTTTAGAAGATATTATCATGAGGGGGCATATGTTTTTGACAGTTGAGAGTGTTCTAATTCTAAATGGCATAAATTAGACGGTATATTATTTGTGCAGACCTCGACTATTTTAAAATACCACCTGCAAAATTTATGCGACTAAACAAAACTAAATCGCTAATAAAGCGCCATCATTTCAAACATGCAAGCAAAATTGTAATAATATTAAAATCATACTTTTATAAAACCAAAATCACTAATAAGAAACAAAATATTGGAGCTGCTAAAACATATACATAAAAAATCTGACCATGTGATGACATCTGGTGGTGCAGATGCAACCTTGTTATATAATGAACCACGTGAACTCATAGATCCAAGTGAACCTGTGATGTCAAAAAAACTCTTCGGTGAATTGATTTCAAGTGAGAAACACGAATCAAAATTAGTCTCCTTGTATACCAAGTGAACAATCAAAAAATGAAACGAAAAATGATAGATCCTACACTCTCAATTTTACACTAACATAAGTTTCTACTGATTGAGATGATTTTAATAAAAGATAAGCAACGATTTTGATCTATCATTAAACTTTTAACAAGTTTATGATAAAAATAAAGTGGCAAAGAAGTTGGAGGTCATAACTAACACCCCACACAAAACAGACCACCACCATTAGCCAGACAGAGTGCTCTCCTTGGCACTTTGGAGATGTAAATCTTTTTTTTTATAAGTAATAATTTCATTGAACAGCGCAAAGGGGCGCAACCCTAGTATACAGAAAGTATACAAAAAAGCCCCTACTCACAGGAGATAAACGAACATGAAAGTAAAAAATCAGCAAACGACAAATGACTCGGGCTATGTGCCGACACCCACAAATATAACATATTAAGCACATTTCTACAAAGAGTCCCAACTGTAACCTCCACATCCTCAAAAAGCCTAGTATTTCTCTCACGCCACAAGCCCCACAAAATACATAAAGGAACCTGCTTCCAAATACGGATAGCAGAACCACGACCTAACAAGGTGCCCCAAGCACTCAATAAATCCAAAACACTAATAGGCATAACCCACTCCACCCCAAATAAGCTATAAAAATAACTCCAAACAGTCTGTGCCACATCACAATGTAGAAGAAGGTGATCAACAGATTCCCCATGCTTCTTGCACATAACACACCACCCTACCATCACAATACCACGCCTACGTAAATTGTCATGAGTTAAAATCTTTCCTAAAGCAATTGTCCAAACAAAGAACGCCACCCGCTTCGGAGCTTTAACACGTCATACACTCTTCCAAGGAAAATTAACCGCCTCATGACAAACTAAAGCTTTATAAAAAATCTTCACTTCAAAATTCCTCTTCTTAGAAAGATTCCACACCACCCTATCAACCCTTTCATGCCGAATCCGAATAGAGTATAACTGTTCATAGAAGGCAATCACCATCTCCACCTCCCAATCCTGAGCATAGCGCGTAAAGAGTACATTCCAATGAGCCACACCTCCTACCACAGACAAATTATCCATCACCCAAGCACCCGGAAAACGAGCAATAAAGTACAAATCTAGATTACATAGCTTGAGAGCCTGTTCCCATACCATAAATCATGCCAAAAGCAAATATGAGACCCCTCACCCACCTCAAAACGCAAGTACTTGGCTACAGTATCCCACCCCCTTCGGATAGACTTCCAAACACTCACACCATAAAACCCCGTCACCGGTAATGAACTCCAACCTCATCTTACACTCTCATACTTCACCTCAATCACCGATCGCCATAACGCATCCCGTTCCTGCGAAAACCTCCATATCCACTTCCCCAATAAGGCTTGGTTAAACTTAATAATATTACGAACTCCCAAACCACCAACCTTGATTGGAGAACAAACCCGATGCCAATTGACTAAATGAAATTTAGTCTCATCCCCCATACCATTCCACAGAAACTCCCTTTGAAGCCGCTCCAATTTCTTGGCTACACAAAGAGGAATGGGAAACAAAGATAAATAATAAGTAGGAATGCTGGACATTGTACAATGAATCAACGTCACCCTACCACCCTTGGATAAATAAAGCTTTTTCCAACTAGCCAACCTTCGCTCAACCTTCTCAATAACCCCATTCCAAATAGAAGGAGATTTGAACGACGCCCCTAACGGCAAACCCAAATATGTCATTGACAGAGAACCAATTCTACAACCCAAAATATGTGTCAAAGACTCCACATCGCCCACCTCACCAATAGGGACCAATTCGAATTTTCCTAAATTAATCCTCAACCCTGACACCGCTTCAAAACATAAAAAAGTACACCTCAAATTTCGACCATGTTCAGCCTGTGCCCCACAAAAAATTAATGTATCATCAACAAACAGCAAATAATTCACCACTAGAGCTTCATTATCCTTGATACCCACCGAAAAACTAGACAACAAGCCTTGGAGCATAAACTCATTCAACATCCTACTAAGCGCTTCCATAACCACCACAAACAGCAAAGGAGAAAGAGGATCGCCTTGTCTAATCCCCCTCGAACTCTGAAAAAAACCTGTTGGCGCACCATTAACCAAAATAAAGAATCTTACAGTAGAAATACAAAATTTAATCCATTTTCTCCACCTCTCCCCAAACCCACACCTCTCAAGCATAGTAAGAAATCCCAGTTTACGTGATCATATGCTTTCTCCAAATCCAACTTGCATAGTAACCCCGCCTCCCACTATCCAGGCATTCATTGGCAATAAGAACTGAGTCCAACATTTGCCGACCACCAATGAAGGCATTCTGAGAGCTCGAAATTATTTTCCCCAACACCGATTTGAGCCTATTAGCAAGGACCTTAGAAATCATTTTGTAGACCCCCCCCCCCCCCCCCCCCCCCCACCAAATTGATAGGCCTGAAATCCTTAATCTCCTCCGCATCTGCCTCCTTAGAGATAAGGGAGACGAAAGTTGCACCAAGCTCTTCTCGAACTGACAGCTATTATGAAATTCTGAGAAAACCGTCATAATATCTTGTTTGAGAACCGCCCAACATTTCTAAAAGAAAGCCATAGAGAAACCATTTGGGCCCGGAGCCTTATCCCCGTTCATCTCCCTCACCACCTCCCATATCTCCTGCTCCTCAAAGACACGTTCCAACCAGATACACTCATCCGCATCAATGGAAGAGAAAGAAAGCCCATCCACCCTAGGCCTCCACGAACTCTGCTCGGTGTACAAAGTGTAATAATAATTGACAATGTGCTCCTTAATCTCCACCGGATCAGTAGACATAGCCCCATGAATCTTCAAAGCTCCCACATGATTGTATCTCCGATGCGAATTTGTCACCCTATGAAAGAATTTTGTGTTATTATCTCATTCCTTCAACCACAAAGCCTGAGATTTTTGCCTCCAATTAACCTCCTCATACAGGAGTGTTTTTTCCATCTCCCTTATCATATCGGACTTCCATACCTGCTCCTCCACCACTAGCCCTCGAGACTCCTTTAATCCCTCCAACTCTTTAATACATTCCAATAACTCCTTCTTCTTCTTCCCCACATCACCAAAAACCTCTTCATTCCACTTCTTCAAATCCGCCTTTAAAGCTTTCAATTTTTTCGTCAACACATAACTTGACAGGCCTTGAAAATCATAAGACTTCCACCACCGTTGCACTTGTTCCACAAAACCATCGGATTTGAGCCACATGTTTTCAAATTTAAAATGTCTTTTTGCTTCTCTATGTGTACCACAATCCAACAGCAAAGAGAAGTGGTCCGATAAAAGTCTAGGCAAACGTCGTTGAGACACATCTGGGTAATGTTCTTCCCACTCTGGAGAAAGCAAGAACCTATCAATTTTAGACCATACACGATTATTGGACCAAGTAAACTGCCCTCCATTGCTGCAGAAAAACCACCTGCTCCTGACCGCTCACTCGGAAACCGCACCACATTGAAGTCACCCCCAAAGCACCACTGCCTATCCCACCAACTCATCAATCCAGCCATCTCATCCCACAACATCCTCCTCTCCCCATCATCATTAGGCCCATACACACCCCCAAACGCCCACGTAAAATTATCCTCAGCGTTACGTAATGAGAGAGCTAAGGTATACCGACCCACATATTCCTCCATCTTCTCCACCACCCTCCTATCCCACATAATCAAAATTCCACCTGACACCCCATTAGCCCCCATATAACACCAATCCACATGTTAGCAACCCCACAAACTACGAACCACCGCCCTAGTAATGACTTCCATTTTTGTCTCCATCAAACATACCAAATCAACCTTCCAGTCTCTAATGAGCCCTTTAATACGCAATCTTTTGTCCAGCTCATTTATCCCCCTTACATTCCAAGATAGTATTTTAAGCTTCATTAACACATGTCACGCCCCTAACCTTCCCTCTTCTTCTATTAGATTTCTCCCCCTTCTTGTCATAATTAATGGAACAATCCAACCGCTTAATCTCCGTAATCTCTCTCTTTGGAGACGTACATCTAAAGGAACTGTCTACAATTTGATAATGGCAATTTGACAATGGATTTCAGAAAATGATATCCAGGCACCATGTTATTCTCATCCTCAAGAACATGTCTAGGGGACACTATAACGATGATGATTATGTTTTAGTAATGTCTATCTCCATCTGAAGTTGAAAAAATGGCCCGTGTGTAGAAGAGAATGGATAGGGCACCAACTTGAACTAAATAATGTTTCAGAGAAGACAATGACTCATGGCTCAAATGAAACTTTCTCCCCCAATAAGAATGGGATGGAGGGTGCGGTCATGGGTTCAAATCTCATAGGATGCATGTGTTACTTACCAATAGAAAGATCATGTGTTAGAGTAGCATATAGATGGACAATATGAGACTTATAGACAATTTACCAAAGCACCAAAAATTATACAGAATTCATGGTCAACTACAGTTTGAGAACAATCCAGTTCTACGCTGAATTAATGCTTCACTTCACAATTCAGGAATGACATCATTTTTCAAAACTGCTAGCATTTACAAGAGATGACCCAAAATGGTGGACGACAAGCAAGATATGTGGCCACTTATCCAGAAAATGAAAAGAATCCTTGTCACCTCAAATGCTACTCCCACATACAGAGACTATGTAAATAGACGTAGTTATATTACTAGATAGATCCCATTGCCCAAGGCAAAAAGGAAACTAGAGCAAGTACTCTCGTAACATAGTAGATAAATTAAGCACCTTGGAAGTCAACGGAAACCAGGCGTGGAGTATATGTAAGGGTGCCCTGCAAATGTTTTCACAGCAATGCTATTAGCAATGTATCTCTACAAAAACTATGCAAGTTAAAAATGACAAAAGCAAGTCCTTAGATTTACAGCAAATCAGTTCACAATGTTTTAGCATGAGACAATCTCAAGGGCAAATTTCTCCATCCTAAGAAGGCATAAATACTAAATGGGAGAAAGCATTGAAAAAAAAGAAAAGAAAAAATCAAATGCATGAGAATAACAGAGTTCTATCACTAATTAATAAAACAATCATAAGCAGAAACATGACACATAATATTAAAAAAAAACAAAAACTCAATTCAAAAGAAAAGGAGAATGAAATAAAAATTGTGGTTGAAAAGTGTGTACTTCTTCCATATAAACATAGAGAACCTTAATTATATTTTGCCAAATTTTCTTTCAATAACAATGAGTTAATGATGGAATCAGCCACTAACAAAATTATTTAAGGTCTAAGTAATAACGATTGCAGAAAATCTTCTTAAATTGCACTTTAAAGTCATAAATTTCTACCTGCTGTGTCTCACCAGAACGGTAGAGCACGTCCATAGTTAAAGAATGATTCTTGAAGACTGGATCACTAGAAGGGTCCTCAGCCAACCCGAGCAACTCATCCTTCAGCACACGAAGTTAATTAATACATCACGTTCTAAAAATGCCTAAATAACTTCAAATAACCTCTATAATCACAAAATCAGACGAGTCCTTCACGTAATTTCTATATACAGAGATATTTACATGCAAATGCATAATCTGTGATTGATTAAGAGGCTGTTTGGCAAACCACTCTAACTCTCCCTCTATTTCTTTTCACTTCTTCCAAAAAGAACATTTTGGAAGAAGTTTCTAGTCACAATATTTACAGAGTAACAAAATGTAAGGAAACGAAGAAGTTTGTAGAATCAGTACCTGGAAGTTCCAGAAGTGAGAGCCGATGAAGTTGGCGAAACCTCCAACTTGGATGGTCACAACTTCCTTCATAATTAACCTGTCGTTGGAAGCGATTACTTCACATAATCTTCTTCATTAACTAAATTGTATTCGTTCAGTAGTCGTGATTATACTGCTAAAAAGTATAAACCCTAGAAGATTCTACAAGTACTACTCACCTACGTATTAGGGTTCTCAGAAATCCACCGCCAAAACGAGCTTGGCGTGGTTTATAATTATGTGTGTTCTACAACTTCTACTTGGTTTGATCGAAGCTAGGGAATAGAAGCTGAAGCGGTGGGACTTTATGCCACCGAGTGACAAACGGCGACGTTTTAGCGTTTTCGAGAAACTACACGCTTTTCAGGATTGGAAATTCTATGTACTACCCGTCATTCCACTAGGTGCTTCGGTTTTTGAATTTTTTTTTCATTTTCTTCTTTTAATAATGATTAATTCAAGAGGTAATGAAATATCGACTAATTCAAGGTATTAAAATTGTCGCATCAACCAAATAAAATAAAAATATAGTATTTAATTTTACTAATAATCAATTATATTTGGTCACCCTAAAACACAACGATTGACCACACCATTTTTTTTTTATTAACAAAAGAAAAAACAGAGACCCATACAAATGGATTGAGGTCTGGTTTGTGACACTTCGTTTGACGCTCTACACTGGCATGTGTGCACTTCACATGCAACCCAAGCATGCATAGTAGCCCAAAAAACAAAGTTTTTTTTGGCTGCGGGTTAGATTTACAGCTTCGTACCTTCATAGTTGGTATCTTTCTTCTTGCTCACAGAGAAGAGAAATGCTTGACATCTTAATACTTTTTTCAGAATTTGATTCTAACATGATGTGTCACAATCTCTATTTCCTAAAATGATAAATTTCATATGACTAAATTCTTTAAAAAACAAAAAATAAAGTGTTTGAATGTCTAACATTCTTAATGGAGAATCCCAAATCCTGTTGCAAACTATGTTGTGTCCCTTATGCATTCATCGCTAGATACCTGTCTCGTCGAGCATCGCAGCGGTATTCTATCCGCTCAAGCTAGTTTCAATGGGCTCTACCACGCTATGGTTTCCAAGCTTATTTGTTGCTACAGTTGGTGTACCTACTAGCAATTGCAACTTTAGACAACCGCATCAAACCGTAGATTATGGTGGCTTTTTTTCTTGGCCAGTGAGCCAACATTCAAATCGGTCGGGCCAATTTTTTGTATCATTCTCAATAGTCCTTAGAATCCATAAAAACTGTACCGGTTATTTTGGGTGTTTATTTGGTTGCCGACCCATATTTTGTGTGTGATGCACCATTTCCCTTCCTCTTTTTCCTTTGTAGTTGCTTAGAAAAAAAAAAAAAAAAACGAAGAAATTGGTATAGCAGGAAATATGTCGAGATCTGAATAGTGTGCGAGCTATAATTGAGTGGATTAGGCTATTCTTTAGCTAAATTTTAATCAGAAAACAATTTTTATTTTTTTTCTATTTTACCTATTCACTGTTAAAAAAATGCCTTATATTATACTCTTTAAAACTTTCTCTAGTTTATTAAAATAATCTTCCAGTATATAATATTTATTTTTTATTTTATCTCAACTTTTTTCATTCTCTTCGCATTTGAATAGTACAAAAAGTCAATAAAAATCTTTTTTCTTTTTGTAGAGTGCTACAGTTGCTAGCTAGATTTGGAGAGCAAATACCAAGCTGCAAAATTACCGAGCAATAACGGTTTGTTTGTTTAACTGTTTAGAGAGTTTTTTTTTTTTTTTTGTGAAATAGTATTATGATGTGGCATAAATGTGGAAATTATTTTTTGTATTTTTAAGATTGTTTTAAGTTATTTGGTAATGTTCTTATTTTGAAAACAAAAGATAAAAGACACAAGATTAATTTTAACAGACAGAGCCACTACTCCAATGCAGAGGTATTTTTAAGGGTCTAACTAAATTTTAGCTAAAACTTACTTTAACTAGTTCAATGGAAAGGCTCTGATAGCAACCAAATGGAATTGGGCTGTTTGTTGCAAGTACCAAGAAAGCCTAACACATGATGGTGTACGTTTTTGAGACACAAAACAGAGATTTAGGAAGCATGTCAAGCGATGAGCTGGTATTCCAAGTTTGTCAAGTGAACGGCATAAGTTTTATGTTGCAGGGGCCAAATTAGTTTTCCAATTGTTAGTTATAATTCATTCGAATTGCCTTTATTTTCTTCACAATAAGCAAAACGAGGTGTACAGTGATTTCTTGCAGAGGAAAGAGCTTGGAAGATTCTAAACAGAGCTCCCTTCCTCCATCTCTCTTTTCATCTTCAAGACTTTTGGTTTATAATCAGTTTAAAGCTCCCAAGAAGTAAATGAAGACGACTCCAGCCTTAATGAAGACAAACCGAAAGGCTGCAAAGAAAAAAGACAGTAGAACATGACAAGATTTAAGAAGTGAGACGTGTGATATGTACATCTCTTTTACATATACGGTCCACAAATTTTATGATTAATTTGCAAAAAAGTTGTAGAAGAGATGGACATCAAATATATTAAAGATGTAAAAAAAGCATTTATCTTCAGAAATCTAGGTGGTGGCTATGCAAACGGAATCATTGTAAGGAGAAGAAAAGCTCAACATCACATACCACACCAGCATATTCAGTCATATATGTCAGCTGGAGAAAGGAAAAAAATGCAAGGAACAAAAGAATGTTGGAGCAGAGCCTTCAATTCCTCGACTTTCATTTTCTCTCTTAATAGAATTGAAGGCTTCTTCAGAAAGTTTGATTGGAATGTGATTCATCTATTATTCCATACGTCTAGGCCCAAAAAAAAAAATAGAGAAGGTGAAAAAGAAAAAACCAAACACTTCATGAAGGCAATTAAAATTGAAATGTATATATATATATATATATATCATGCAATATCATTTTAACATCTTCGCCACATGCATAAAAATGTGGGGTAGATGTTAAAATGAAGGCAAAGCACATTACTTCTGTTTGTAAGGCAGACTCCACAGCAGACTCTAGAGCATGCATAATCGAAAGGAGAAGGCAAATAAAACCTGAAATTATGATATTAGAGCAAAACTAACTGAAAGGGAGTTTAATGTTGAACATATGTCGGATAACATCATGAGAAAAAGACTGTCATCTCTCGTTCTAGTAGTAGTATCCCCTATGGTCATAGCATAAACCTCTTCAAAAATAGAGGAGTAAACTTGTCAATAGGGCTTCTAAAACCTCATTACCTTTCTCTGCAGTAGGGCCTCCAGAAAAGAAAGAAAAAAGCAACTTTAGTACAAATTCCTCTTTCTCTCTCTCTCTCTCTCTCTCTGTCAGAAGTATTAATTATACGTCCATAAAAGTTTATTAATTATTCCCCACGTACGTATATTTGCATCTGAAAAAATCACGGGGGTTTCAATGACTCTATAATCTTCTGCTGCCTTTTCTAGCCATCTTCACTACTATGACCATCTGATTTCTCATCTCCTGCTTCATTGCTGTCGTCTCCCACGCTAAATAGACCTTTAGCAGACCCAACAGCAAGGAGGGTAGCCTGTGGAGAACTAGACAGAGAGCTGTTTGGATTTGAGTGCTCTCCCCATTGATCTTGGGCCATGCACAAGCCATTTGTATTTGAAGAAGACGAAAGTTTTCGAACATGAAGTCTATATTTCTGCGAAAGCACAAGTATATACATAAATCATTCAGGAAAAATAGGAAGAAAAATTATCCAAGATGTCAAGATAGAACGTGAGAAAAAACAGATGATAAGGACTCACTTGCAAATGGCTTTTCACCTCATCATTTGTGAGACCATCCACTTGCATGAGGTCTCTAATTTGTTTAGGAGTGGCCACTGCAAAGGGGAACGAAACAATCAGATCAATACCACAACAAGAGTCTGTGAGAGCATTCTTTTAATTATATAAAAGAACTTAATTCAAGTATGTGAAGAATAGCTAAATTTTATTTTATGTAAAAGGGAGGCGATAAATTGAATAGTACTTTTTTCTTTTTTTTGTTTCTTAATTTCTAGGAATAATTTCAAAGAATGATTTTGAAAGCCCTGCAACAGGCAAGCTGCCTACTGGCAAGTCAGAAAACAATGAAACCACCCCCTTCTGGTTCCTCCAAGTGGTTCAACTGCAAGCAACTCCCAAATAATTTGCGCTTCCTACATTTATTAACTTAACAAAGACCTCGTAAAAGAATACCACAACTTTACTGCCATTATAGATTATACTATACATTCACTTTGTAACTATCTATCCGAATGGTTATCAATTTGTACAGGTAACGTGAAAAGCCCTGTATAGAACTCACAGTAATAGTCGGGCAGCCAACATTCATTTGGACAACGTGAATTCCATATAAGGCCTTTCACATCACCTCTCCAAATTACTACTAATTATTGTTGATCTTTAACCCACTTTACCAACCCTAATCCGTATAATAGGGATCTGGCAATTTTGCTGTTTGTCAGGATGTGAGAGCTTTTATGGCCTACCTACTCTTAGCAGTTTACTACCTATTGGATAGATCCTATAGAAACTCTCTAGCAATTTAGGTAGACCCTATAGAACCCTCCGGAAGAACAAAACAAATTATCAATCTCTAAAGATCCCAAGTCCAACCAAAAAAAAAAAAAAAAATCTTTTGAATGCTATGAAGTTACAAGGCCTAACCTTGCTCACCCCCAAGTTGTCGAACCGCCTCGGAGAAACAACGATGCAACTGAGGCGACCAGTACCGCCTTTGTTTCCTCTGTGGGTCTGTCGACAAAGATGAACCAGAAGAACCACCTCTACAGCCAGAATAGCTTTTTTTTTTGGAAACTGAATTGCTTGGATTTAGTTCAAGCGGTGGAGGAGTCATAAGCGAAAGGCCAGTGACTTGTGAAACCTCGTTCTCTTCCTTTGATGCCTCAAATGCCCCTCCCTTTTTTCGCTTACTCCATGGCTGAGCCGGGTTCTCCAGCACAGACCGATCGTCTTCTTCGCCTCGCTATAATAAAAAAACAAAAACAAATATTAGAAATTTTAATCCCCAGAAACCCCAGAAAGAATTTGTCGTTTCAAAAATCACCAATTTTGCTTCTGAGGCTGAGTCTTCTTTCTTGTAATCACAGGTGGTACCATTGCTCCAGAGCTGAGCAGAGCTCATCCAGTTCTTCTTGTCAGCGCTATCGTTTTCCGTACGCTGCATTGCCTGCTCCTTCAACCTGCCAATAGCTACACACCCACCACATAAAATTGAATAAATACTAAATAAGCCCCATAAAATCTAAAAGAACAGAGAGGGAGAGAAAGAGAGAGAGAGCCCACCATCGGTTAAGAGAAGCATACAGAGAGGAAGCTCGCGTTTGAAAGCTTCGATCTTCCTCCTCTCATCTTCCAATCTTCGCACATAATCATCAAGCTTTGACAGTTTCTCGGAGCCGTTTGTGGTGGTTGAAATTTCTCCGAGGAAATCAGAAATGGTTTTCGGGACAAAGACCAAGCTCAAATCCAAACTCGGTCCCATTAATTTCTCGCTCTCTCTCCTAGTCTCCCTCAAAGATTTGCTCTCTCTTTCTTCGTCTCTAACATAGAAGCTGATAACTTAGAACAGGGAAAGCCCACACTTTTTATATTGGAGATTCAGAAATCAGGACAAGAAGATACGAAAAATCGTACTCGGGTCGTCGCGTCTCCGAGTCAGTTTGGTAACCCGGAGAAAAACTCGCCTCGAGTTCGGGCGAGTGGTGGGTGGAGTCGGCCTGTCAGGTGTGGGAATCTTTGGATTCCGTACTCAACGCGTTTACGCGGCGTGGGTCAAATGAATTTTTTTTAGTTATTCTTGTTTTCTTTTTTACTTTTACTATTTTAAGTTTTTTTTTTAGTTACCCTAGCTAGTTCCTTATCGTTCGTGACGTAATTATCAGGTCGCACTAAATCTTTTTATGATAATTCTATTTTCAAAAATCTTTTGATAATTCTAAAATATTTATTGATTCCAACTCTTAACTTACTATCTGTCAAATGTTTTTTTAAGATTTGACCCGCCCATCATTAACAATATATATATATATACTTTCCAAATATAGAACCCAAAAAAAAAAATCTTCTCATTTTCATATAATACTAAAATACTTTTTCAAATCAAAACTAAAAAATAGTTTTCAAAATTTATCAAATATGTTAATCTAGAAGCATCTTCATGTCTTATTCAGTGAATGCAATCTAACATTGTGATATTACCAAACTACCATTTTCGTGTTTGCGAAGCAGTCAAACCATATATGTGATACTCATTTGAAAAAAATTGCATCCTTAATTAATGTGATTGACCTAAATTATAAATCGTTCTCTTAAGTTAAATTATTTTAAAAAATTTGACAAATTCTATTAGGTAACACGTTAACGTCAATAAGATGGAGACACGTGTCAATCTTAATAAAAAAAATATAAATATATAAAACTTAAAAAATTATTATTTAAAAAAAAATGAAAAGAGAAAATGGGTGGCTGCCAGTTTGTAAATTAGGCCAACCATAAAGATCGATGAATTAATTTTGATACTATAATGAAGGATTTATAATTTAGGCTAGCCACATAGCTCAATTGTACAATTTTTTCTATTCTTTTAACAATTTCTGTCTTCACAATTTCTGGCAAAAGTTATTTATTTTATTCTCAAAACTTAAAATAGTTGTATTTAACGGTAAATATAATATTTTAATATTTAATTTTTTTAAAATGTGTGCTAATATAAATATCACGTACCTCATCGAATACATAAAGTTTAAATGTTGACCATAAAATAAATTTAGTTTAAAATGCGTATTCTACTAACTCTAGTCCCTCCTTTTAACCGAAGTCAACAAAGACAACTACCATGACAATTTCTACACGTTTGGCTTCACATTAGAGTTCCCTTTGTGGCTCTGGGCCTCCGACTCTTCTCTTTTTTTTCTTTTTTCTTTTTTTTTTTAAAAATCATATTTAGTTCTTAAGTTTTTAGTTGATTTAGATTTAGTCATTGAATTTTCAATTTAAATAATGAGTTAAATATTTTATTGGTACTTGAGTTTTCACCTTTGGCTTCACATTAAAGCTAGGGGTAAAAATCCGTTTGGCACCTCTGTTACATTTTTCTTCAAAATTTTAACGGCCTGCCACATGTCAACCGATGAGATTGACACGTGGCACTATATAAAAAAAAAAAAAAGAGGGGTCTGGAGTGGTCGAACCACCCCCCATGACAAAAATAAAAAATAAAAATAATGAGTTTTGGCCATTGGAGGTGGCCGAACCACTCCGATGGGCCACGGAGGTTGTTTGGCCACCCTCAAGCCCCAAATCCAACCAAAAAAAATTGAAGATTTGCCCATAGAAGTGGCCGGCCAAAACCCATCAATTTTTTATTTTATATTTTTTTCTTCCATGGGATGGTTCAGCTAGCCCATACGGCCAAAAACCACCCCTCTTCTTTTTGTCTTTTTTTCATTTTTTTTTTTTTTAAATTTTTTTATTATTATTATTTTTAATTAATTTTTAAATTTTTTTTTTTTTAATTTTTATATAATGCCACGGACACGTGGCGGGCTGTCAATATTTGAAAGGAAAATGTAACAAATGTACTAAATGAGTTTTTACCTCTAACTCAGATACCACTTATGAAACAAATAAAAATTCAGATACTAGATTTAAAAAAGCTTAAAATTTAAATACCAATAGAGTACTTAAGGTTACTTAACCACAAAAATAAAAAGTTGCATGTACCATTTGTTTTTTTTTAAAGAAAAAATTATGAATACATATTGCAATTTGCGAAAATGATCGAACGGTGAAAATAAAGGGTTGTCATGGCCTGATGGAAAAATAAATTGATATTGATTTTGTTGACACGTGGAGGGCTCATCGGCTCCTCTGTATCCCCAATCAAGGATTCAAGGTCTCGCATGGAAAAGTGAAAACGAAAGAGGGTGTCACCTCCTATCAAACACTAACACGTGGCGAGGTGCTTTTATCGAGCGGTGAGATTCTTCGTCGATGCTTTTCTGGGTCTCTCACGAGGGAATCGTTTTTTCCATATAGAAACGCTTCGATTCCTACGATGAGATTCTCAATCTATACGAACGACACGTGTCGAAAAGCATCCCATCTTCTTCATGTGAGATAAAACGGAGGATCGTTTATGGGGTCCTAATCAGTTGGTTAGAGATAAGGATTCCACGTGATGGGCAAAGGTTGGTTTTGTTTATTTTGTCACAGCACAACAGAATGATGCCTTTCATGCAAAATGACAACTATTTCCGACCATCCTTTGTTGGCTTTTTTTTTTTTTTTTTTGGCATATTTATATCCAGTATTTTTTGAATGGTTCCTTCCTCATGGTTTTTTTTTAAAAAAATAAAAATAAATAAATAAAAATAAAAATTTTATTTTTAGTGGCATGCTGACATCAAAAGTTAAAAGTGAAAAATACAAATCCCACTCTCCATTTGGTGGATCATATCTATTAAACCAACTTTGTAGAATATTCCTAAAGAACTTTGCAACCAAAAAAATAAAAAAGTGAAAAAAGAAAAAGAAAGAAGAAAAGAAAACGACTGGCTAGTGTTACACCCCATTTGTAATCGTTCATCCAAACTTTAAAAAGTAACAATCGACCCTCTTAAACTGTTTAACCTTTTCACTTTATTCCAATTATTATTTTAACTCCAACGAAAAATGCGTTATGTGCAAGTGCCGTACGTATGAGTTAATTATCTAATATATTCTTATCGAAAATGTGAAAATGCCGACGAAGGGACAAATTAAAAGTGTGATAATTTGAGGGAGTCGATTGTCACCTTTTAAAATTTAGAATAATAATTGTAAATAAAGGAGATTTATGTGTAGTTGATTTTCTAAACGTGGTTTTATTGTGATGGGTACAAACTAACTTAAAATAGGAATAGGATACAGAATCGTTGCCTGGTTTAATTTGTCGTGGTATGTTGTTTTAATCGGGAGAAAAAAGTAACGGTTAATAACCATTTCACAAATTTTCATCCTCGCTTTTTTCAAAAACTTATCTTGCCACTTTGAAAGAGCTTTAAATATTTAAAAGTGGTACGTTGTCATCAGATCCGTTGTCGTCCAGCGGTTAGGATATCTGGCTTTCACCCAGGAGACCCGGGTTCGATTCCCGGCAACGGAAATACGTTTTTGTCAGGGTCGAATGAAAACATTGAAAAGGTGTGAGAAGAGAAGAATGAGGGGGGATACCAAACCAAAAAAAGGTATTTTTCTCGAGTTATTTTATTAAAGAAAAGAGAAAAATAACATTTCTCTTATATTACAGCCTCCCTCTCTGCCTGTCCAGTGGCGAAAACCTCCTCAAGGCTTTGTTAAGTTGAATTGGGACGCTGCTCTGGATAAGAATCAGAGATTGATTGGGGTTGGTGTTGTGGCTCGTGATTTTGAAGGGAAGGTTATCGCTGCCAAATGTTCCTCCCAACGGTATATTTCGGACTCTTTAGTGGCGGAGGCCTTTGGTACTCGTCTTTGTACTGAATTCGGTTTGTTTCTGGGGTTTCGGTCAATGATTATTGAGGGTGATGCGTTGGAGGTCGTTCAAGAGCTCAATAGGGTTAATGAAAATGCTGGGCACCTCGGCAATTTGATAGGCAATATTCGAGTCCTCTTAAGAAGATTTGATTGCTGGTCTGTTGCTCATGTTAAGCGTGAAGGGAATAAGGTTGCCCACTTCTTAGCCAAATATGCTATTTCTCACCCTCAAAGCCGTGTGTGGTTAAACTCTTTCCCCTCTTGTGTGTTGGGGTTAGTCTCGTCCGAGTCTGATGTGTATTCTTCTTCGGTTTAATACATGCCAGCTTAAAAAAAAAAAACCTCCTTTAATATTTTTAGGGGTGGGCGACGATTCGGTTAAGTCAGTTAAGTCAACTTTGTCGGTAGGTGGTAGTCTGATAATTTGTTCACAAAACGTTTGGTGGACAGTAAAGTCGGTTCGGTTAAGTCAACTTTGTCGATAGGCGGTCGATGTCGATTCGATTGCGGTTCAGTAAGCGATTCGTAGGCGGTAGTTAGATAATTTGCCGACCCCTAAATGTTTTAATAACAACCACCTTAATACTTAATTTTGTACTTTGACAGGTGCATGATTTTGGACTCGTGGTTGCCTTGGTTGAACTTTGAAGGAAAAGTCCCACACTTTTGGATTATAAAAAACTTTTTATTTTAATTTTTTTTTTCACAAGTACATCAACAAAGAACAACAAAGAGGAGTTGGGCAACCCAACAAACAAGAAAAAAAAAAGGAGAGGCATCAAAGAAAATAACTGATTAAGCTGATCATTAAAGATGTCTGGCCCTATTTTTTGTTTCTTTTCTTTTTTTCTTTTTTGAAAAAAATATACTTTGGCCTTTCAAACTCGCATCTTATCCGCATTTAATAGGTCTCTAAATTTTAAAAAGTGATAATCGACTCATTCCAACTATTACTTCGTTGCAAGCTATCCCCTCTGTTAGCATTTGATATTAAAATGAATGGAAAATGCTACACGTAACATGCAACCGACTTTTTTGAACTTAAATTGTCCAAATTATCCTTAAAAAAATATTGAACAATAATATATATTTTTTCAGAAAAAGAGTCTTGTGGTGGTGGTGGGATTAGCTTTATATATATATATATATATATAATTTTTAAGGATAATTTGGATATTTCAAATAAAAAATTTTAGCAAATTTGCTTCATGTAACATTTTTCATTTATTTTAATGTTAGATGCTAATGGAGAGTATAACTTACAATGAAATTGTAGTTTAAAGGAAGTTAATTATCACTTTTAAAAGTTTGGTACTTTGAGGTGTCAATAAGGTGTAAGGTGTGAGAGTTTAGGGAGTTGAGTGTAATTTTATTTTTTAACCATTGATTTTTAATGGCGGACTTCAATGGAGTTGGCATAACTAGCTTGACTTTCACCAAATGTTAGAATCAAACCTCAACTTGGTGGTCGCGAAAAGACGGCTCTTTGCCATTGGCATGTTTAATTATTTAATTAATTTTAGTTGTTGACACAATTAGTATATATTTTATTAAGGGAAAACTTCATTTAATCATTTTAAACTTTTATCACTTTTGTAATATATTTTTCAAAGTTAAAAAACTCTCAATATAATGTATTGGACTTAAAAAAATTTGCAATCTCACTCATCTGTTACAATTTTTCATTAAATCCTAACAGAGGGATAAGAAATTCTCAAAATACTCTTATTTTTTTTTAAAAAAAAAAAAACGAAATAATAATTGTAATTTAAGAGTAATTTTATAAAGTTAGCACTCCTGAACATTTGGCGATCTCAGATGTGTCGATATCAAAGGTGACTCATTATTTCGATGAATCATTTCTTTGGACAGAAGAAGATTATGTGAACACTTACTTGAAATCTCACTTATCAGATTCCATTGTGGAAGACACTTTTTTCTGAAGAATTCGCCATGATATATCTGTTCCATGCATAATATCATGAAAAATAAAATTTGCTACTTTGTAGGTCTGAAAAAGTATCTAAAAATATCAAACTTAGATATTTGTACACTGTCATAGTAAGGAACCATGACATATATGTTTGGAATAGATTCCATTTTGAGAGAGTTGAAAAGGCACTATTCCGTTGAAAGGTTCTATACATAAGACATTTCTTTAGACAAAGACTTTTTTTTCCTCTTTTCGGATGGTAAATATTTCTCAGAACATAGAGTGTGAATCAAACCCATGTTTGAATTGAAATTGAGACACTGTAGCAAGTTCTTCCCCTATGAACAATGAGTATACGAGTCATTTTACTCTTTAACCGTTTAATTTCATTTCAAACCTTGACGAAAAGAGTGTGATTGCTAAAAATTAAAAGTTTGATATATTAAATTGAGAGTTTTTGAACTTTAAGGGAGGAATTGCAAAAATAACGGGGGTTAAGTAAAGTTTTCCCTTGGCGTGGCAAAATTTTAGTCTTTAGATATGTAATTTGAACACGTGTCTTATATCTAGTTAAAACTAGAGGAAACTGGTGGCTTTTCAATGAGGGGAGCCGCTCCCTTAGGTAACCGGATATTGACTGCAGGGCTACAAGTTGTTTATCAATCATTTCATTTGGTAGCTGTTATGTTCTACCTATCTAAGATTTGCATTATTATCCCAAAAATAAAATAAAATAAAAAATGCTAATCCAAGTTTGCAACAATGCCAAAATTTCACAACCTAAGATTTTGGATGCAAGAAACGAAGAAAATGCTAATCCAAGAATATCATATTTGTTGAATTTGTGTTTTGTTCACATGTCCAGAATGACATGCCAACAATCCCTACGTTTCCTTAACAACCGATTTACAGAGGTGAGGCGCAACCTCTGAATATGTTTTGGCTCCCAACAGAGTTCATGCTTTATCTAGTAACAGAAATGAATGTGATTTAGTCTCGACATTCTTTGGAAGATGTAAAAAATCTGATAGAACATATATACACTCAGCCAATTCAGGTCCAGAAAACGAACTGGGGAGCCTAGGATTATAGTCAGAAGGGTCCCGACTGGAAATACGAAGGCAAACACAAATGAACAGAACAAAGAATAAACTGAAAGATTCGACCAGAAGAGTAAACTTAGACAGGTCGACCAGTCGTGTCAGGCTAACAGTTGTTTAGTGAATGCCAAGATTATAGCATTGAGATTTGAGGATAACTACTTCATAATTTCAATCCGACTTTATGCCACGATTTCAGGTGTAGAATCTAATTTAAGCCATAACCCATAAGTGACCACAGAATCGGCACAAAAAATCCACTAATGAACACTCTACATAATGGAAGATCATATCATCATTATAAATACACTCGTACTCATACAATACATCCGAGAAAACCCTAGTTGTCCTTCTGAGCACTATACCATTCTCTTTGCTAACTTAAGCATTGGAGAATTTTCCTGCCGGCAAGTCTTCGATTGTCCCCTACACATTTTGTAAGTATCTGTTGGCTGACCTTGACTGTGCAATCAACTGCATCACCAAAATTACAAATGCCCCCCACATTTCTTGCACTGAACTTTTACATGAACCTTTTTTGAGATGGTTCGTGGGGACCAAAAGCGAAGTTAAATAGGCTATATATTTTATTTCTCGTCAAGGTGCCCGTTGTTATAGTGCTATCTTTGAATAATCAGTATTCTCAGATGCAAGGCGGAAATAATCTAACATTGGCCTTGACATTCACATCTTTCAAAGAAACGAAAAATACTATAACGTACAGTAATCCAGCAGCTAGGCAAGACATGAAAATGCCAGAGAAATTAATTCAATTTTTTTTCCCTTTTTCTTTTTTTGAAATTTTTCTATTTGCCCTGTTTGTGGGCCGTACAAAAAGATACACAGAAGAAATAACAAATAAAACACTGAAAGCTAAACTAAACTTAGAAGCAAAACTTCCATTCCCTTGGGTTTGACAAGAACTGTGTAAAAGTGACTCACTGTTCTGCTTTGATGAAATGAGCAGCTAGGAGTTTTGAAACAGTGAAGCCAGTAAAGGAGTCCACGTCAAAGAGTTCTTTCAGCTTCTCATCACATAGTATTCTCCTCTTGTCAGATGGATCCTTCATGAACAAGCAAAGAAAGTTTGAGTGACTTTTTAGCCACGCATTAACAAAGAAAGATGCCATAAGAGGCCAAAACTCCGTCACACAACTATAGCAATTATCTCTCTCTACCAAATTGATAGGATCCCAAAATAAAGCCTTCATAAAGATAAACTCTGCAATCGTAATGTGACTGATTAGAGATTTGAAGTACTCCCTAACGATACCTCAGTGTCACCCTCAAGACTGCCATAAAGAAGAAAACAAGACATTACACTCGAATTCTACATCATAATGACGACCACAATTTAGCACCATGTCCACTTCTAAGTTATTAGTAGTCAGAAAGAGTGTGACTTACTGGTTCGTCTTCCTGTTAGTGTGCCCCCAATAGCTGGGAGATGCCCCCTTTTCTGGCATCCTTTTGTATTGATATTTTACTTACTAGGAGAAAAAGGAGTTTTTTTTCTTTCAACAAAGAATGAAACGGATAAACACCAAAGAAAGAACTAAGCACACACCCCAATGGATAACTCAATCAGCTGATGACCATGCCTTATGAAGCGGAGGTCACTAGTTCGAATTTTCCTTCCTATTTTCTTGGGGCCAATTACTTATTAGGAAAAAAATAAATAAATAAATAAAGAAGAAAGAAAGAGATAAGCACACAACAATTGCAAACAAGGTCGAAGTGATCCTCATTTCATAATCAGTACTAGTCATTTTCTAAACTCAGTAGGAAAATGAATTAAGGAGTGGAAATGATTTTTCAGTCTCCCTTGAGGCAATTTAGAATGAAAAGAGGAGGCCACCTTAATCAAGAACTACGAAGCAATCATTGCGTTTTATCAAGGCGAGAATCAATACCTGGAGGTTGTTTTGTTTTATGTACTCCCACATTCTTTTTACCGTAGCAGCCCGTGATAATGCACTTTCCCCAGTACCGAAGAACTTCACTAGGGCATCTGAAAGTTGAAGAGGAGCAAGAAAACCTGATGTCCCTCCCTTCTGCTTTTTTTCCTTCCTTTTTGGCTCATCTGGATCTGAAATTGAGATAAAGATGAGGTACATAAAAAGAATGCCATAAACCTGTTACAAGTATTTGACTAGTATATGCTGTTCAGAGTTAAATTCAATTAGCTAACCCAAATAACTTTTTAGCAATGAAATATAGTAAAGTTCACAAGGGCTACAAACCCCAGTGGAGCTGTCCACCAAGCAAAATTGAACTATTCTTTCACCTTTAAGTATAACTTGTCGGTGAAAGAGAAGGTTGTGTCAAATAGACTCTCACTGCACTGAAAGACCTAGTTTAATGCATATTTAATTTAGCTGCAAACATAAGGAAGCAGAATTCTGAATGTGAAAGGTAAGAAGAAAGTATGAAGTTGAGCTAAGCAGAAACATGTATCACCATCAGTAACATGCAATTGGTGAGAAGGTCATGGTCACTCCACGTACCAATAAAAATCAACATTTATAACAAGCATCATAATATCATCTAGAAAACTGAATTTATTGTTCCTACCTTCTTCTCTTTCTTGTTTCCGCTGTTTTTCCTTCTGTGTTGACTTGACGGGCAAAACTATATCAAGAAACATAGAATAAGTAATATTTCAAGAATTTACACGAGACTGAAACTAAAAGAGATGTGATAGCTTCAGTCGGCAATTGATAGAACAAAGGCAGCATAATATTTATGAAATCAATAAATACAGGATCATTGCAGTGGTCAAACTTCACAATCCTTCTCAAAGAACACAGTGAAAATTGGGAACAAGAAATTTTCTATTCAAAATTTTACAGATCCAACACCTCAAATAACAGAAATAAAAGAAATAACTAACAAAAATAAAGAGGTAATGGCATACCATCATCTGAATCCAACGGCCATATATGCTTTGATAAGACCTTATTCATTTGGAACATGTTGATGGAATCAACGCGGAAAAGGGCACGCAATGGTTCATCACAGTTTATATTTCGCCTATTTTTGGGGTCTTGCAAATCTTTCTCTCTAATGTAGGCCCACAATTGCTTGACAACCTAGAACCAAGATAACAAACATACAATTTTACAATAATGATGATTCCTGAACTACCAGATTAATAATGACAAATAAAAAGTAACTTCTCCATCACTTTCTAAATATACCTCAGTCCTTGCCATTTCAGACTCCCCAAGGAATTCCTGAAGTTGTGGAGACAGGCTACATAATTTACAGAAACCACCCCCTCTTTTCTTTACCTCATTACTAAGCTTGTTAGACCTGATTTTTAAGAAAAAACAACAATCAGTGTACAATGTATATGAAAGATATTCCAGGTAAATACACGAGATCCATTTGAGATATCAGAAAATGGGGGAGATTTATTTTATATATATATAATAACAACATGCAAACTTCTAAAACAAATTTCCAAATAAAGTAACAACTTTGTGTGATTGCAGGGACAACCACAAAATTAACCCAATAAATACAGGGATTAATGTTTTGGGGAAAGATGCCATAATTTGTTTTTTTTTTTTTTTTTTCATTGTTAAAGGCTGCATACTGTCTTTGCACAGTGTCACCTACTTCACTCACAACCAAAAATAAACAAAAAAGTAAAAAAGCTGAACTGATTTTTTACTGAATCTGCAATGAGTGGGGAAAAAATAAATCACAGATAGTTCAGATAGTGTCTGGAATGCAACTTCACAGAATACATCTTCAGTAACATCAAGCAATTTTTGCATGGAAGTGGTTGCTTTTTCAGTGAAGTCAATTGGAGACATTTCTTCCAAATTTTCATATAAGATGCACAATAGGCTGATAAGAATTACTTTAGGGGCCATATTAAGTATTTGAAGTGATTCTTGTCTGGTGCTACAGGAAAGGTCTTGGGTTATGGTATCTGCCCTCCCATGGCTCCACTTTGATGGGATCAACACCGGGTAATGGCCTCTTTTTATGATGGTATTCTTTCAGGAAAGTTTTCAAACACACCCTGGTCATCTTACTTCCAGGCCAACAATAAAATGAAGTAAGAAGATTCAATTCCCAGAGCATTTCAAGTGGATTCTACCCCCGCCCCAAAAAAAAATCTAAAATAAGAAAAGCCCGATGTCACTACATGATAAAACTTCAGATCAAAAAGCCAGTAGAGCTTTAAGCACATGATAATAAATGCAGAAGGCAAGCACTTTTCCAGAAACCATTTTTATTTTCCTTTTTGCAAGGCAAATTACCAAATGTCTACTGTTTTGACAAACATGTTCCAGAGGAATATTTTCTTGAGACCATAACTTAAAGCCGTGAGGAGATAATTTCTGCCCAAGCTAGTGGAAAAAAGAAAACATGGTAAACTTATCAAAACAGAACATACATAGAGTTGAGAGAAAAGATCCATTTTCTCAATCTCCTTTCTTAAAATTTTCAACTGAAAAACTATGGAGCCCAAGTAAATAAATAAATAAAACATGGGGAGGGGAATTTGAAGGAGAAAATCATTATTCACATTTTTTTTTTCTTCCTAGAACATATGTTGGAGATGATAGCCACTCGATTTTGTCGAGGACCTGTTCAAATTAAAACAGACGCTCTCAGTGTCTGTTAATCACAAGATCCTTCCTCATTTTTACCATTATCTATAAAAAGAAAAAGCCTTTACAATCAATAATCAGTCATCGATGTTTAAAGACAAAACTGCGTGATAATCGCAAAGCCCCAATGAGACTTTGCTGCTACATAAAGCAAATAATAACGTGTTCTTGATCTTGATGAAAACCCATAATCCACGTGACTTTATCAATACCTTTCAGAACACACAATGTACAAAGCCACAAAATTTAGACACCGTACAAGCCCCAAATTACTCAAATTAATTCCCAAGCGCCTCAACTAATCAAATTAAAACAGCGAAACCAAACATTTTATATGCAAATTAGTAGTCATGCCATACACACATAAATTTGCAATAGAATAATATCATATTTACAGGGAAGAAAACGAATTTGTCCAAAAAAAAAAAAAAGAAGCTCCAATTGAAAATGCAGAGTTAAGCAAAACGTAAATGTGAAAATAAAATTAACTGACCGTCGTTTACCCTTCCCATTACTCGTTTCTTCAACCTCTTCTTCTTCATCATCATCATCCTCGTTCTTGGAACCAGAGCGGTCAGTTTCTTGCGTTTCCGCCGTCGCCGTCCGATCATCTTCTTCAGCTTCGCCGTCCTCCTCGGCTACCTCGTGCTCGCTCTGGAGGAACAGGTCCACCTGTTCCCTTATGAAGGCCTTCTTGTCCGTCAAATCCACGCCAAAATCCTCCTCGAGCCGCCGGCGCACGGTGCCGGTGGTCGTCGTGTTGAGGTCCGAGCCACGGAGAAACTCCCGGAGCCGCGCGATTAGCTCCGAGTCGGATACCATTTTTGCCGGGTTTTGGGATTGGGTTTGGGTTTGGGTCTGGGTGAGGCTCGGGTGGGCTGTCGAGAATGGGATTCTGAGGGGGAATTGCCGAATTGGGCGTGGAAGAGAGGACAAATATGGAAATCACTCTTTCTCTAAGGTTCCTCCGTTTCTCGTTCGACTGAAAGGTGAAGTGGGGTTACTTGCAAAAAAAAAACAATAAAAAATGTAAAGTGGGGCCCACTCCTCCTCGTGGGTTTTTTTTTTTCTTTTTTTTTTTTTTTTTTTGAAAAATGATTCTGGACGTACATTTGAAGAAGGGGGTGAGCTGGAGTTCGAAACTTTCGCCAACTTGGTAACTTGTAAACGATGATATGATTATTATTATTATTATTATTTTTTTTTTCATTCTATTTAAAAATAACGTATAAAATTTAAGAGTGAAGACCACATACTGATTCCAAGAATTTTAGAGAATTTTCATTTTTCATACGAGGGTTTAAAATATTTTTAAAAATAAGTTACGCGCGATAAGAAATTTTATTTACTCAAGATATAATTAATGTGGTATAATGTATTAATGAGAATAAATATTAAAACAAAAACATTTAAATATCATTTAATAAA
The DNA here is from genome assembly GCF_958979055.1 of Alnus glutinosa. Classification (NCBI taxonomy): domain Eukaryota; kingdom Viridiplantae; phylum Streptophyta; class Magnoliopsida; order Fagales; family Betulaceae; genus Alnus; species Alnus glutinosa. The sequence goes on from NC_084888.1 coordinate 5,036,133, forward strand.
AATTCTAAAATTTTGTCGTAAAATTACTATGAAAAATTTAGGAAAAAAAATAAAAATTAGTCACTAACTTTAGTGTGATTTCGATTTATTCGTTAAGTTTATAATTTCAACAATTAATTCCTTAAGTTTTACTTGTATTTCGAATCAATTTATCATTTGAATAATTAGCAACTTGTTTGTCGTATGGACAATTTACCGTGTGACACCCGCCAACATAACATCATAGCATGCATGTTTATCACATATATGTCACATCTTTCAAAAAAAATAACTAAAAGGGTAAATGTTTAGACGGTTCGGCCGCCACTCTTTAGGTGGGCCACCACTCTCACCTCAAACTTTGTAACATAAGAATTGATAATTTGGACAGTAAGTTAACAGAAGAATTGATTTGAAACACGATAAATTCTAAAGAGTTAATTATTAATCTGAATTAAAATCACCAAAAAAAGAAGAAGACATAAACACATTTTTATTTTTCCCGTACAGGAAGAAAATCCTGTGTCTTAAGAGGTAAGGCCATAAAATAAAAGGTTCAAAACAACGAAGAAGGCTTGGGCTAAATAGCCTTTGTTAATGGAAATGGGTCGGGGGTTGATTTAAGCCTTATTTCTGCCGAAGCAGCTTTGACTATGACTTGATTTAAGTCCTAAACGGCACCATTCACTTTCTGATGTTAAGAGGAAAACTCTTTACCATTCACTAACAGTTTTCTTTTGATATTTTTTAAATTTAAAGAATAAAATTATTTTTTATTTATTTGTTCAAATATACTCCGTAATAACTTCTCTTATCTTTCCTTATATCAATTAAATATTATTTCTTTACAAATATAAGTTTGTACTTAACTTCACATTTTTCATAAAGTTTCAATGCAAAAACACAATCTCCAGTAAAAGACAAAAAGATGAGGGATAAGAGAGGGAAAAAAAATATTTTGTTTTGAATAAACTATAAAAAAGATGTTGGGAATGTTCTTATAAAATCAAATAACATTGTCGACCGACAGTCCGAGTGGTTTAGTGATTTTTTTTTTTTCTTTTTTTGGCTCCATGTTTTGGTTGAAAAAGATGTTTTAATGTGACGTAAATGTAAAAAGAGTTCTGAATTTTTTGTAAGTGTTTTGTGAAAAAGTTGTTTATCAATGTTTTGATTTTTTTTATTTTTTATTTTTAATTAGAAAGAAAAAAAGAAGGAGAAAAAGAGTTAGCACACAAGCCCATATATCTCTCAGTTGATCGCGGAAAGACATACACAAAAACAAAGAAAAAAAGAGAAAAAAGCACACATATTCCTTTTGAATTACCCCAAATTTTTAATGTCTTCCAAATGGCCAAACTAAAGCTTGCATCAACGTCACCCACAAATTATCGAAACTTTGCAATGTATCCCAATGACAAAAATGTTCTTAATAAAAAAAATTAAAAAATTTCTTAAAACTAAAAATTAATTTAAGGGGGCTGGGGGGCAGTAATTTTTTTTTTTGGATATTTACCTTATAAAAAAACATAAAATTTAAGAGAAATTTAAAATTTTGGTCTATAGCCTCGGTCCGTTTGAGTTTGCGATTTCAAAAAGTGCGATTTAAAAATAGCGATTTTAAAATGTGCGATTTAAAAAAGTGATTTTTAAAAACGCAGTTTAGCGTTTGGCAAAATCGCAGTTTGACATTTAAAATCGCAGGTTAGCCTTTTAAAATATTGTGTTTGCAAAAAAGCAGTCAAGTGCTTGCGATTTGAATAAGCATTTTTTTTTACGTTTTCAAATCACAATTTTTTAAAAACGCAGTTTTCGAACAGTTCAATTTTTGCGATTTGGTTTAAAATCGTACTTTTTCTCTATGAAATCGCAATCCCAAACGCACCCTTAGTTTGCTTTCCAAGTATTGGGAATTCATAGTCATACTTTCAATTATGCAGATGCATCCATGTTTTTGGTACACTTTGATCCTGCAATACATACTCTTTTTCTTTTTCTTTTTGGTCAAAATTTCAGAACGTTCATGTCAAACAACTGGGTACGTGTACGTGGATAGAAGTTTGCTATAAAATTTTCCCTTGATTTTCATGAAACAAAATAAACTTCAGTGCATGGTATAACGTGCAATGATACTCAGAGGCTAATGAACTTGATCAGTGCATGATGCAGTTGATTGTACGGTTTAATTCAGTTAATGAACGCTTGCAAACGGTTGTGGATAGTCAGAGGCTTGCCAGTGGAGGGACTCGATCTTCGGTGCTTAAGTTATCAAAAGGAATAACATGACCCACAAAATGAGAGTTAGAGATATCTCAAATTAAGTGTGGGTGCATGGTAGGTAATACTTGGAATGATGAAATGAACTTCTCTTATGTAGAGTAAGTACGTGGTCACTTGTAATTCTTTTACTTTAGTCAAATTGTGCACCTGAAATCACGACATAAAGTACAGAATTAGACTAACGTTTGACAAAAATTATGGAGTAGTACTTATCCTTAACACTGCCATCCCGTAATTCTTTTAGCAAGAGTTATTGGCTTTATTTAAGTAGTCATTATGTTAACATGGTTAGTCAAACCTTTTGGATTTTTCCTTCTACGACTCGAGTCCAACCCGAACCGATCCAGCATATATCAAGTCTATCAAGCGACAAGCGCTATGCTAGTTTATACTTTATACCACACACCCTCTCTCTTAAAAAAAATTGAAAAAATAAAGAAAAGAAAAGAAAATATAATGTGAAATAGAGGAGGAAGAAGTTCAAAATCTTATCCAAATAAATTAGCATTTTTTTTTTTTTTTTTCAAATTGAATAAAGAAAACATTTTTGATCCAAAAGGAAGAAGAAGTGGATGATCTTATAATTGAAAAAGGCGTGGGTCCTCCAATAATATACTCAAATCAAACTAAAACAGTGTTGCAGTAATTATAAAAAATATGAAATAGGTCAAACAAATGATTTGGTGCTTTCAATGGGCTGCACAAGGTGGTTAAAGAAGCTAAAGGTGCACATAGTAAAACAAGCCCATATGTACCCTCACTTGGAAACATCAATAACCACTCGAAGATGGCTGAAACGGTAAAAACACTGTTATAATTCAAATTTGGGACTACATAAAAGAGAGGTACCATCACAAATCCAAATACAATAGTCTCACCTAAAATGAGACTAAAACCCAAGTAAAAATATAAATAAATAAATGACAAAAAAGTCCAAAAAAACAGCAACTTAGGTGTTCGGCAGAGCGGAGGGCAGCAAGGCACCCAGTGCCAGCACGTGAGATCCACGTGCCGGTGCATCAAAAGCACGGCCAAGCGCTTGAGAGCCATGCGCTAGTGCATGGGAGGCGATAGGTAGCATGACTGGTGGTGTCAGGGAGTTGGAACGCCAATGAGTATGGTGGAGTGACGCGTGGGAGATAGAGATTATCGGAGGTGTTAGTTTGTGATTGGGTGCATTCTATTGGACAAAATCACTTCTATATAATGATACTTATTAAACAGGGATGCTGTTATTTTTAGAGTCTACATTTCAGTTTTATGCTTCAACAATACTTTGTGCAGAAATCAAGACAATGATGTTCCAATCCCTTGCATCCGTCCAGACGACATGGTATTCCGTCTGGATGTTCATCTGTCAAGCATCATCCGTCCGATCGACAATAACTTCCCGTCCGGACCTCCCATCTGTGTTAAGAAGCTTCAAACTGTTCCAAGTTGCATTCGTCCGGACGTTTCAGCAACACGTCCGGACGCCATTTAGTGTTCGACAAGTAAAATGATTTATTTCCAAAACACAAATATGGGAAGACAGCTGCAAATTGTTCGAATGTTAGGTCTAAACCGTTCGGGCGCTATCCTTGATAAGGCAAGTCGTGCAGAAGACGTTCAACCGTCCGGACGTCAGACTCCACTATCCAGACACTCAGGCCTTAATATGAAAATTGCGTGCAGTAGGAGTGCAACCGTTTGGGCGCTAGGGCAACACCGTCCGGACGTAGCTCTATTCAGGAAAGAATAATCAGCGAATTTGGAAAGTTGGTTGCACAGTTGTCCGTCCGGACGCCCTAAACTACCGTCCGGATGCGGCCTAGAGAAAACCGAATCAGTGTCAATTTAGATCTTCTGTAACTTATAAATAGAGGCGTCTATGCATGTTATTTGTAAGAATTCGGTATTGAATTCCGTAGAGCTCAGAGTATATTTTAGGAGTTGTTGTGCTTATCCACTCACTCTCAAACTGTTGCCATTGTGTGTTGCTGTTATGCTAAAATTGAAGTCTATCTTAGGGAGAAGCCCTAAGATAAATGATTCCATTGAAGACCTATTCCAAATAGGAGATTTGGTTGGGAAGCGTTCACAACGGGTTTCGTGTCAGAGTAATAGGAACGATCGCTGCATTGGGGTATGTGAGTGTTACTTTCTATGTACTAGCTTTGTTTTTTGAATAGTGAAAATCTTGAGTTTGGCTACCCCGAAGTGATTTTTCTCTTGAGTTTCTATTTCGTCAACAAAATATGTCTCTTTTAAATTCTGCAATTTAAATATTTTGTTACACACTATCACATACTTGGTAAATTATAAGTCAATTTTATTTTTCAGGATGAACGTAGATCTAGTTTTGAAAAAATCTAAATCTAAGAACTTGGAGAAAAAGGGCCACTGACACTGGAGAGAAGATGACAAACGAGGAAAGAGAGTCAATGGCACGATGGAGAAACTAAGACACCAAGATAGCAAATTCAGACGAGATAAGTCGTACCTGACAACAGATAAAACCTCAAGAGAGGTGATAAAGACTAAAGAAACCTCTAGCCAAATAGCAGCATAAGGAAGAAAGGAAAAAAAAACATGATGAGGGAAGAGATGAGTTTCTTTCCTCCTCCCTCATCAGGTTGAAAAAAAAAGCAAGAAAAATTTAGGTAGAAAAGAGGTCAAGTAATATTTTATTAAATGGAGAGCAAGTAAATTGAGACACATAAGCAAGTAATATTTTTTTAAATGGAGAGCATCGACCTTCATTCTTTAAGGCTCTTTTATTTAATAAACATATTTGACAAAGATCATGTTAATCACAAACACAATGAAAAATGAAAAAAATAAAATTACCTACACAGTTTTTCATTTGATAAAAAATCCCATAATAAAAAAAATATTTCCAGACAAAGAGTACTGTGGTGAAAATTAGGGCGGTATACTACTTGTAAATCCGACATGAATTCAACACAAAATTAAAGAATGAGAGTTGAAGAATCTGACTCATTTTATTAAATGGGTAGAATTATGATTGACCTATATAGTCTTATAATATGTCTCGACATAACATGAATCCGACACGTAACATAATGACTAACAATTTTTAACATAATTTGCGAACTCGATACGAATCTAATACAAATTTAGAAGGTTATGGCTTAAGGGTTTGACTCGTTTAATTAAATAAAACAGTTTAAAATTAACCAATATAATTATATACCTATATTTTTATACAATTCGAACTCGACACAAGAATACAAATGAGACTTTAGTGAAAATGGGGCAAAACCCAAGTTGAACATGGATAAACTATTAATTGATACAGACAAGTTGGTGCTGCACGTGTCGGAGCTTGTTAGATATTAAATGCAGAAACCCCTTTTAATTTGTTGTTGGCTATATTTAGCTACATGATTCTCTGGCATCGGTTACACAGTTTTTTCTGATTCCTTTGCTCACCGGTCATGATATATCCTTCTAAACCCATTTACCAGTTTAATTAGTTCAGTTTCTCCCTTTCAATTTCTACCAAACACATTTTTTCCACCGGTATCAATTCTTCATCCCTGCTTTCAATATTTCTCCGATCGAGCAAAGGAATATTAACTGAAGAAGTAGCCGGCCGGCGAAGCTATGGATTCCTCCGCACTACTCTGATTCTCAAATTTGGAAAGCTACAGCATTTTCCTCTTCACTAGTCAGAAATGTCTTCCCAAAATATCATTTCATGCCTCTCCATTTTCTGTAGGTAAACCCTGTCTCCGTGATTAACTGGTTTCATAAATCCAGGCCAGGGATGGACAGCAAAACAGTGAATGAAGGTACAATATTATACACAGTTTGATTTGTTGTTTTTGTCTTGATGATCACTATGTTGTTTGTTTCATAGCATATAATATGCCTCTTAATTTCTTCCTCACAACTAAATATAGGGTTTTCTTTTTTTTTTAGAACTAATTGAATACAGATCATTTTCCATATATTTGCAAATCATACTCAAATTCATATAAACTATCATTATCTTCTCCAACACAATCAGTGTAAAATAAGTAAAATTAGCAAAAAAAAAAAAAAAAAAAACTAATAAATCCCAATAAATGTAAATTTGAGATTTGTATTATACTTTGTTGTTAGGGTGTTAGAGGTTTCCTTACAAATTAAGATGACAATCTATAATTAGTGAAATAATTAAGCACAAAAATTTAACTTGTCAATTTAATTAATTAATTAGTGTCTAACTTTTCGGCTATTTAGTCTCTTCTCAAAACGAAATACTTATTACATGCACAATGCTTTGCATCGGTTTCTGGTTGACTATCAACCGATATCGTTGTAGAAAAAGACAATAAATCAAATGTCGTTTTCGTTGCATTTATCGCCAACAACCTTTACCCCGTCGTTTATGCATTGATTTACCCTTAACTTTATGCCATATGTCCTGGTCCCGAAAAGATAATAGAAAAGTTTGCGGACTTGCAGTAAAGCAAAGGCCCTTGAAAGGGAAAGAATAAAGATATATAGACACCTGAATCCGAAGAAGGAAAAGTACCTTTCAGCGAATTACTCTATAAAGCGTAGGGGTATATATCTATATATATATATATATATATATATATATATAGAGAGAGAGAGAGAGAGAGAGAGAGAGAGAGAGAGAGAGAGAGAGAGAGAGAGAGAGAGAGAGTTAGATAGCAAAAACTAGTAATTACATGCTTTCAAAATTGAAGCTTCATATATATTAGGGTTAGGTTTAATAAAACACTTGGTTTTTCCTTTTATCAGGTAATAACAAGTTTAGTCTTTGACGATGAAATTGCTTTTGATAAATAATAGGAATAATTGTATCATTGATTCCTGTGATATGTCATAATTACAAATTACTCTCTATGGTTTAAAAAGTTCATAAGAAGTATTTGTGGTAAACTATAATTACAAATCGATCCCTGGAGTCAAATTCCGTTAAAATTTTTGACAAATTTTGTTAAATGCTACGTCAGCGCCACATCAAACCAATAAGATAGCGACACGTGTCTATTTTAATAAAAAAAATTAAGATTCAAAAAAAGAAAAAAAGAAAAAAAGAAAAACAAAACAAAAAAGCAAGGGGTGGCCGGGCATCACCCCAAGTGGCCGAGGGTGGCGTGCAGCCACCCTCAATGGCCTGGGGGCTAGGGGTGACCCCCGGCGGCCGCACGCCACCCTCATTGGCTGGGAGTGGCTGGGCCTAGGGTTGACAATTTTGGACACAACCCGCGAATCCGATACGAAAATTCAGGGTTTGGGTTTAATATTATCGGGTTCGGGTCATAATCGGGTTGACCGACCCGTTTATAATCTTGTCTGGCGGGTCAACCCGCCAGACACGATTAGCTCCTCTTTTTTTTAAAAGTCAGGTCCAAAAGGACCGAAACGGGGAAACCCTACCCGGATCACGCATCACCCATTTCTTGTTTTCTTTTCGCTTCACGCCATCACCCAGTTGGGCCAGTGCCGCCAGTTCACCGTCTTCAATCTTCATGAAGTTCACAGACTCACAGTTCACACCGCAACCCTCCTAAACGGCCAAGACACCTCTCGGAGACTCGGATCCTCCCCACGAGGTCCAGGGGCCCAAGCTCTCAGAGCTGCAAAAGCCGAGTTCTCAAAGCCGAGCTCCACCACGCAACCCTCCAAAACGGCGACGTCTCCACCGGCTCTGTCCGGGCTTTCCCTTCGATCTCCACCGGCGTCGTCCCCACCAGCTCTTTCCCTTCAATTTCCACCGGCGTCGTACCCACCGGATCTTTCAAGGTCCAAGCCAGTCGAACCTCCTAAAGGCGGAAGTGCTCGGTTCTAGTCATCAGATCTGGAGGCCTGGGCTTGCTAGCCCTGCTCGGTTGCTCCACCTCGTCGACGTCGTGTCCTGTGGGCTGTGGGGTGGGCACTGGGCTCATCGACGTCGTGTCCTGTGGGTTGTGGGGTGGGCAGTGGGCACACGTTACCGGGTTCAACGGGTTCGTGTCGTGTAACCCGGTTCACAACCGGGTCGTGTTCGGGTTATAGTGTTTGACCCGATTAATAATCGGGTCAGCCGAGTCGACACGAACCCGAATTGCCAAGCCTAGCTGGGCCACCCCTTGCTTTTTTGTTTTGTTTGAATTTAATTTTTTTAAAAATAAGTTTATTTTTTTATTAAGATGGACACGTGTCGCCACCTTATTGGTTTGATGTGGCGCTGACGTGGCATTTAACAAAATCTATCAAAAAATTTAACGGAATTTGACTCCAGGGATCGATTTGTAATTATAATTTACCACAAGAACCTCCCATGAACTTTTTAAACTATATGGAGTGATTTGTAATTATGACATACCATAGGGACCAATAATGTAATTTTTCCTAAATAATAATAGCTATTAATCATTCAACCTAACAGTAACAGTAAGGGAATCCATCATTCAACCTATAAATAGGCCCCAACCCCATGTAAAAATAGAGATTGAACTTTAGAGAATTAAGCAAACTTTATTTGTTAGAATTTAACTCAGGCAACCAGAGTGAGACCCCTATAAAAGTTTATTAGGTTTGCTAATTTTGCAAGATTGTTTGAAAAGCCTAAAAGAACATAGAAGGATGTGTTCGTATTCACACCATACGAAAAACTGTACTAATAATATTTAATTTAAATTAATGGATTTTAGAGTTGCGATAGTATAGATCATGAGATAAGTTGTCACTTAGAGGTAAACATATGAACCATCTAACATGTTATAAGACAAAAAAATATCTGACAATATATTTAATGATTTGTTTAAAATACTTTTGAACAAAGAGGGTTGACGCACAAAGGAGATAATTGAGTTCTTTCATAGGGGTGCGTGGTATTAGGGGTATACGAACGGTTTCAGTTATTTATTTTTAACTGCAATTGCCCCTCTAAGGTCAGTTAATAGTAGTAGTCATGCAGTTATTGGAGGCCAAACCGTAGCTGCTAATCGTATGTCAAATAATGGGCCATTTGGGTCTCTTTTAATATTTTGAGTTCTTTTGAGCCTCTTTTTATGATATACTTTAGAAGACAACTTGATGATATGAACACGACATTCTCATTGTCTTCTTTTTGTTCTCCCAAAATTGATGTGCCTCTTAAAATCACTATTGGATCAAAATCCAACAATGATCTATCATAAATTCAATGGTAATTTTAAGAGCCACATCAATTTTGGGAGGACAAAAGGATGATATGTAGCATTCCTCTTTTCAAATTTTAATTATCTTTATCAAAATTATCATATATATATTTTTTGTATTATTTTTTATTCACTGTAGTCTTTTCTGTTCAATAATACATATTTTTTGTGACTATTCCCTTTATCCAAATATAATCCATTAATTATATTTAAAGATAATTTCTGGAAAATGCCTTACATTTGGAAAGGCATAAGCCATTTTTTTTTTCCCTGCGACAACTAATTTATTGTTGACCTAATTTTTTTTTTGTTGACCGATATTTTTTATTTGCCCTAAAAAAAATGATACCAAAACACACGTAGCCTAACTCATTAAAATTTAAAAGTATATAAAAGCCATAAAAGAAAAAGAAGAAGAAGAAGAAGATTTCAGTGAATTGTATGCTTGTAATAAATAGGGTAAATATAGGTGCCCGTTTGCGTCTGCCAACGAACATTGCCGTTCCAACAAGCCGCCTTGTTAAATCAAATCGAATATTCCAACAAAGTTCCCTTCCCTCTACCATATAGGAATCTTATTATGTTTCTCGGTAGTCTACACTCTTTGTATTTATTTAACATCACGACCTCTCGCCAACGTCGATGAAAGAAGTTGTTCAACCTATAGAAATTTCAACCGCTTAGATCTTTGGATTTCGTACTCCTGAGATGAAGTGAATCGCCGCTCCCACCATTTTGCTCATTTCTTTTTAGGGCAAAATACTGCTTGAACGTCAGAAACTTTCCTTTGTTCGCAAGGCTTCGTCATGAGTGGACAATGTCTCTTATCCCAATTGACCAAAACATCCCTTATCCATTTTTCATACTACATCCGTGTCGCAAAAGCACCTTTCCGGTCAACCACGAAACCAATCAGCAAAAAATGTTGCTTTCAGCTATTATTAGTTGAAACTCAAAGACAATTGGACGTAATTTTTAATAAGTATTTTTTTTTATTTAAAAAAAAGAAATTCACATAATACTTTTAATTGTTAGGATTTAAATTAAATCGTATCAGTATTTGTTATTTTAATAATTATATTTTATCATATCTAAAGATGGTAAGTTTTTTATAAAAGATTTTATATGATAAAAAATTAAAAAATTCAAGGTGATAGAATTTAAAATAAAATTTAAAGAATTGTAAGTGATAGGTCACCTAAAATTTATGAGTACATTGATCCAGGCGGCCAGATTGGGGATATCACAGTCATTAAGGAAATCCTCAGGGCCAGTTAAATGACAAAGATGGAGAGACGAGACAACCAGGTCGAAACGGCGCCGTCTCAAAACGAACCCGACATGAAAACGACGCCGCTCCTTGTCCTCTTTCACCTTGCACCGCGCACTTTATCTCCTTGCCAAGTTGCCAACATCATTTCCCCATCTCTAAAGTCTCCAACCCCGCACTGTTTCGTCGCCGATCACAAAATCTCTGACACCCACCTTTTCTCAAACCGCACCGAAACGCACTTGACGAAATCTTTAACCCCGTCTACGCCACCGACTCATTCCGAGTTGGCTGAGTTCTGACCGATTCTTTTACGAACCGACCTAAGTGGTCTGTACAAGTTACGATTTAACGAACTGTCGTCATTTTTCAGCTCTCTAATGTGATCGAGCCTGGATAGGTCAGAGCCGGAGAGTCGAAATGGATCGGGCCGGGTTAAACTTCGGGCCGGGTATGGACATGCCGATCATGCACGATAGTGACAGGTACGATTTCGTTCGAGATATCGGGTCAGGGAATTTCGGGGTCGCTAGGCTGATGAGGGACAAGCACACCAAGGAGCTCGTCGCCGTCAAGTACATCGAGCGGGGGGATAAGGTCAGTTTCGTAAATTCACAAAATTATTTAGTTGCCATAATAGGTGTATTTTCTTTTCTTCAATTACTGTTTCGGCGTTTGGTATTTATGGGGGGTTTAATAGTGTGTGTTCGTATTTATGGTTGTTCTGGATTTCCTTTTTTATTAGTTTCTGGTGGTTTATTTTTGGGAATTGATATTTCCTACAAATAAATTGATTAAATCAGTTGGTTATTTATAGTTTGGCTGCTGAGAAGCCAGAACAAGAAGAATGATTGGTATACACTTACTCAAGTCTATTTTTTCAACAATATATATATATTTTTTTTTTAAGCTATATTGTATGGAGTCAGAGAATATGTTCGGCTACCAAACAGAGAATTTTTTGTTAACTGGAATGTGTTAACGTTTTTGTCTAGCCACGAAGGATCTGGCACTTGCTTAAATTTCATTTGATGATGAAATATGACCAAATTTTGCAACACTCAACGAGCCACCTGATGGGTTACTGGATTGGATGAATGGGGTTGGGCTGGCTTCTGTATAGATAGGTTGGGAATTCAAATCTCCATTTTTTTATTTGGCGTACTTCCTCTTTTACCTGTAACAATTTATTATATTTGTAACATTGTCTAATCAACATAAAACAATAAAGTCATCTAACTCTAATGTCAACTATATAATATCTTGTTTTTTCCTCTCATTTCCACCTTGCAAGCAAACTAGGGGAGGGATACTAGCTCACCTTTTTCTCTCATTATTTATTAAAACATTGAAAAGCAAGTGCTTCTGCCCTACTTAACGTGGTGTATCTAGATAGAGTAATGCTAGAAACTACACTTTTGAAGATTGTGAGAGGAGGAGCTAAAGGCTTTCTTCTTCAAAACTCTTTACCAATGGACAACTGCCTATAAATGTTTACATATTTCTAATTTTCTTGATTTTTTGATCTTTTATCTTTTTCTGGTCAGGTGTTTCTCTTATATACTTATTGTATACTTGGGTTGCGCCCTTCCGCTCTTAATAAATTTTGATTACTTATAAAACGAGAAAAATTATGTCTCCTCTCCTTTGTTCTTCTCTCTCAACAAACTCCCAAAAATAGTTTAGAAGTTGGGGAGGGGGAGGGGTGAAGGGATAGAGAGAATAGGTGGAGGAAGGTTTAAGTTTACGGTGACCATTTTCTTTAATATGTTTATTTGATATTCATGAGATAAGATTTTGATAGTGAAATGATAAAATTTTGTGGATTGCTGTATTGTTTGTTGCAGATAGATGAAAATGTTCAAAGAGAAATCATTAATCATAGGTCTCTGAGGCACCCCAACATCGTTAGGTTTAAAGAGGTTAGCTTATTTCTACAATTTTTAAAGCTTAAATCAGGTATCAAACGGTATGACGGCTTGATTGCTTTTGTACATCCAAATTTGTAGGTCATTTTAACCCCCACACATCTGGCGATTGTAATGGAATATGCGTCTGGAGGAGAGCTTTTTGAACGAATATGCAGTGCAGGACGCTTTAGTGAGGATGAGGTGCTTAATACAACATTCTTGAATTCCATTTTTCTTTTTGGCGTAAATGAACTATTTTTATCGTTTCTTCCCTCTACTTTGCGCTGCAGGCACGTTTCTTCTTTCAACAACTTATATCTGGAGTCAGCTACTGTCATGCAATGGTATTGGAACTTTTTCCTTTTATTTTTGATATCTTTATTTATTTAATTTTGATAATTTGTTCTTTCCTTTGCATGGAAATGTGATAGTTTCTTCAGCTCCTTAGTATTTTGTTTCTTGGTGAAGCAAGTATGTCACCGTGACCTGAAGCTGGAGAACACTTTGTTGGATGGAAGCCCAGCTCCTCGGTTGAAGATATGTGATTTTGGGTACTCCAAGGTACAATTTGTCTTTCTCTTTTTTGTTCTCTTTGATGTCAGTTCTCTGATTTTTCACTTCACTAGATTTAGGATTGTAAGGGTTAAGTCGAGAGAGAGAGATTGAGTGAGAGAAGAGAGGAGTGTGGGGGGGAGGGGTTGGACTGCTTTATATCGCTTAGTTTAGGTGCTCTGAATACACATTTCTCCACTACCTATTTTTGGAGAGGCTCTTGCTTCTCATGACAAAACATTAATATTAGTTTCAGATGATTTTGACTTCAAAAAGTTTTTCTAATATTATGGGTGCTTTATCAGTCTTCAGTGCTTCATTCACAACCAAAGTCAACTGTGGGAACTCCGGCTTACATTGCTCCAGAAGTACTGCTAAGGCAAGAATATGATGGCAAGGTAAAAACTTGTCTAATTCAATCAATTGTTGTCTTCCTTGAATGCATCAGCTAATCGTATGCTTATTTTACCCGAAGTCTGGAACTGGGGCTTAAACTGGAGATATATATTTTGTATATTTAATCCCCCTTGAATATCTATTTTTCCCGCTGTTTTTCTTTCTCCTGGTGCAAGTTCTTTGGATTCTACTTAAATTGCAGAACTTGTAGTTACTTTCTTTTAATTTCTAATGATCTTACAATCTGATGTTTAATGAGTTGCTGTTTTGATGTTGTGTTGCATAAAATATCAGATTGCAGATGTGTGGTCATGTGGGGTCACCTTGTATGTGATGCTGGTGGGAGCATATCCTTTTGAGGATCCTGATGAACCAAAGGATTTCCGCAAGACTATACAAGTATATCATGGGGCCTTCTTATTACTTCGTGTCTTTATATGACTTGAGATAAATTGCTTTATGCGTAACATGTTTTTATTGGTTCCACACAGAGAATTCTGAGTGTCCAGTATTCCATTCCAGACTGTGTTCAAATATCTGCGGAGTGTCGTGACCTGATCTCACGAATTTTTGTTTTCGATCCTGCAACGGTTAGTGGTTTCTTGTTTCCAAAATCTTGGTCATTTTTTTTTTCTTTCAAATATATAGATAGTTCTTGTTCTATACTACTGCTTGATAAATGTTCTTATATATTTTTCCATACACTGCGACCTGGGTGTCTATGGTGGTCAGAATTTCAAAATTGATGTGCTTTGTTTGACCCTGGCTACCTGGATGTCAGCTATAAATACTGACTCCGTTTTTATTGAGTAGTTTTCTGCTCTGTGTATGTGTGCACGCCTTCATTTGTGTGTCTGTATGGTCCCCCTGTACGTTTTTTTGTGTGTGCCTTTTTTTTTTTCTTCTTCTTATTAAATAATAGCCCAAACCCCAAAACTTCTCAATCATCTTTAATGTTTAGCTGATCACTTCTCATAGCAGGTAGTATCTCATAGAATATAACTATAAATGAGTTAATTTACCATTTTCCATCAGCTTTTGCTTTTGGGACACTGAATTTTACTGGTGTTGTGATTAAATGGTTAAATCTTTCATTTCTCTCTGTTTAAGTGTGTTGGATAAGTGGTTTAACATAGTATCAAAAAAGGTGGTCTTCTATTTGAATATTTTCTATTTCTCCTATTTATAAAAATTAGGGAAATCAGGTCAGACCCCCATATGCTTTTGGCAATTTTGACTTTAAGACCTTGGTTTACAATTTGATAAATTTAAGACCCGAGTTTGGGCCCATTCTAAATTTGAGACTTCCGTTAGTCTTTAGGTCAAATAACAGAAATGACGGTGAAAATACAATTATGCCATTTAGATATATGAGGGGCATAATTGTTTTTCGCAGTCATTTTTATCATTTATTTGACGAAAAGATTGACGGAGGTCTCAAATCTATCAAATGGAAAATTGGGGTCTTAAAGTTAAAATGATTATGGTGTGTTCGGTAACAAAATTCTAAAAAATGAATATGATTCTGATTTTGGTTTTTTCAAAAACAAATCATATTTTATTCAACTTTTTCTAAACAAATTATATTTTATTCAAATTTTTTCTAAAAGGTCGAACCTCGAAATTCGGGCACCAAATAAGAATTGAATTCTTATTTCCAAAATCCAACACCCAAACGCACCATTAGAAGTACATGGGATTATTATTTGATTTCCCTAAACATAACTTGTATTGGACCCCATTTATCGAGGGCATATGTGAGAGGAATTGTTTAAGTAATTGATTAAATGGTTAAATTTCTAACTTCCAATTAGCTTAAGTTTTTGAGAATGCGTTATTAGTTCCATCAAATTCTGTAAACAATTTTACTTGTTGAAATTAAAAAAATCCACCATTCTTGGACCATGCTGTAGAAAGTTGAATGGTAATGGAGTGTCGATATATTTATTTGTTTACTTTATGAATTTATTTTGTTGGTGTTGGGCGAATATTTTAGTGCAATGAAGGATAACTTGCACTTGTGCTAGCTTAATCGTTAAGGCTGATGCATATGGAAACTTAAATGCAACAGAGGATCAGCATTCCTGAAATCAAGAACCATGAATGGTTTTTGAAGAATCTCCCAGCAGACTTAATGGACGAAAAGACGATGGGCAATCAATTTGAAGAGCCAGACCAACCGATGCAGAGCATGGATCTGATCATGCAGATAATTGCCGAGGCCACTGTACCAGCAGCTGGGACTCATAACCTCGACCAGTATTCGTTCGACAACATGGATATGGATGATGACATGGACGACTTGGAATCTGACTCCGAGCTTGATATCGACAGCAGTGGGGAGATAGTCTATGCACTGTGATCTCGAACTATCTGGAATTTAGAAAACACCATTTGTGCAAGTTAGTATGGTTCTTTGGGCCTATGGCTATGTGAAGATCTAACTAAGGGAGTGTTGCAGTGTGTCTGGTAGATTAGAATAGATGAGACCTTAGAGAAGTGCATCATGTTAGTGTCAGTAGTGCTCCTTGGAGTTGTGTTCATAACCAGAAGCTTTTCACCCTTCTGTGTGGAGGAATTTGATTTTTACAGCCTTATAAAGGAGGGTGGTTGTGAATTAAAATTCCACTGGAGAGGTTGTAAACCGTCTGTCCCTGTTGAACTTAAGTTTATTTGTCATTTTTGCATTGTACTTTTTCTCCATGGTTGTGTTTTGGCCAAATATATGGATGTACACTTTGTATAACAGTTGCTGTACAATTTGAATGCAGTTTTTTCATTTCTCATCAGGCTTGCAATGATCCTCTTCTGCGTGTCTTTCTGATTCTCGCTCTCACCCATGCAATTGTGATAAATGAAATCTGGGGAAATAATTTTCCGTACCAAGTTGTGAGTTAATGTATTAAATTCCCTATCTTGTAAATTGTGGAATTAAGAGGGGAAATTTGAAAGTTTGTGGCACTTCTTTTGACAAATTATTTTTCAGAAGCACTATTTTATCTGCAAAATTTGAAATTAAACTCATCCAAAATAATGAACCCATCCAAGCCACAAAGTATAGCCCTCATGGATTTGAAAAATACTTATTGACTATCTTAACAGTTTTTGTAGATAAAAGCACTTATATCTTTTGTTCAAAAAAAAAGAAAAAGCACTTATATCTTCTTCAAACTATTACTTTATTTGCAATGTCTCCTTTAAACTAAAAAGATAGCATCGATGTCTCATCCAAGCTAAAGATTGCATCAATGTTTTTTTCAAACTACTAAAAATTGCAATGTACCTTCGGTAAAAAGACAAAAATACCCTTTTTTTTTTTTTTTTTAATAAGACAAATATTCTTATAAATTTGGAAAAACAGAAAAAAAAAAATTTGAAAACTAATTTTGTTTTTTTTTTTTTTTTAAAAAAAAAAAAACTAAAACTAAAATTTTTAAAAAATAGGATGTAAAAATGGGGTGGCTAAGCCGTCCCGTATTTGTCACAAGTTTGATCGAGGTTTTTGTATGGAGCTTTTTTGCATTGATTCGATCGATCGAATTATAATCGACTATCAAACTTTAAGTACTAGATTTTTAGACTTCTGTTGAAAGCCTGTTTTGACTAAAAAAACATTGAAATTGAAAAATTTTCGTTAAATACAAAATTGTAGCCATTTGTAACTACTTTCCAATGCCATCAAACTTGCCTTCGTATGATGTTAGAAGATATAACAATTTTAGTCCGGCTGGTCTTGGCTAGACTTCATTCATTAACTTGACTTCTTTGTCATGGACCAACTTTTACACTAACTTAACCCTTTACTCAAAACTAAACATTCAACCGAGATACCATGTTTTGACATTGAATTTAACAACACTCACTAAAAACCCTAACATGGAGAATGGTCATCATCAACTCACTTTTGCAGACTTCTAAAAGGAACTATATATATATATAATTTTTAATAGTTCAAGTGAAATTATGTCTTAAAAATGGTATTTTGATAATTATTTTTCCAAGTGGAATTTTAAAGATAATACAAAGCGTTTGTTGGGTCTTTTTATGGTGAGAAAGATGAACCTACATTGCTTTAGTTTTTCTTATCAACTCAATTGTGGTATCACAATATGAGTTTCGAGAAATATTTCTGGATGCATAAAAGTATATTTTCTCTATAGAAAGGCATTTTAGGTAGCCTCACAATGTCATCATTACATTGGAGGAAAAACAAATAAAAGAAAAGAATATAGAACGCCATTGAAATGGGTAAACAAAAAAAAAAAGGGTTGGATGAGGCTTACCATGTTATACTTCCAAAAGCAAACATGTAAGCCACAAATAAATCTGAATTAATTAAAACTCTGGCTTGCTTGGAAATGACATGATGTTCATTGAAAGTTTACCATAGACTCTCCCAAAGAAGGTAACATTATATGTAAGTATACTACAACATTATTCAAGAAGAAACAATTCTCAAGAACGATTGGGAAGCCAATGCAAGTTGATATCTTTTTCAGCCAACTTTATCTTGAGACTGGTACAGAACTCCTTGATAGGCTCCCATAACTTGGCCCTCTCTTTGTCACATATCACAAGCTTCAATTTCTCAAGATTCGAAGTTGATGGTGGTAACTGCTTATGCAATCTCAAGCACCCTTTCATGTTGAGCTTTTCCAAATTACACAAGTTCCCAATGTCTATTGGCAACTTGTTAATCTCTGGGCAGTCAGATATGTCAAGAATGCTTAACTTACTGAGGCTTGTGATTGACTCTGGCAACTGTTCCAAACTGGTACTCCTAAGCTTTAGCACTTCCAAATTTACCAGCTTTTCGATCTCTTCGGGCAGTGCAGACAGCTTCAGACAGTTGGTGATGCTAAGTTTCTTGAGGCAAATAATATCACACAACCCAACAGGCAATTCAGTAAGATCATTGCAATAGTCAATGTTTATCTCCTTTAGATTTGGAAATGCATCTGAAACCTGGATAGTACAATTCCTAAAAGCCTGACTAATATTACACATAAACAGGGATATCTTCTCCAAACTCCTCAATTGCACTGGGGACTTGAAAAGGGAAGGAATTGAAACCTTCTCTAATCTGATTTTCTTTAGACAAGAAAGAGATTCAAGTAGCTGAAAATTACCTAATTCAGCATGAAAGAAACCATAATTTGTGACTATCAAGACCTTTAATTCATCCATTTTCTCCACAAACTTGGGTAAGGCGTAATTCTTTGTTTGAAAATTCAGAACTAAAACCTCAACTTCTGATCCTTGAATATTACCCCAACTTGATGAGAACTTATCATCTGCAAACAATATCATGTACAGTGTGATAACTGATAAGGTACCAAATGTGCTCACGAAAAGAAAAGAATAAGCAGGGTAATACCAAATACTCTGTAGGTTACTAGTTGTGTGTATATGTGGGTGGGTGTTTACGAGTGAGAAAGATGAACCAACCAGTTGAGATAGACAAGAGCTGGGCGCTGATAGGTTGCTTCCTTGGTTCCTTCCACCACTTGGGAAGCTTGTTTTCACTTATGTCCACAATCAGTCTTTTCCTTTGTTCTATTGGCTCCTGGCTGCTCTGATGTATAGCTAGCTCTCTAAGAAGATCATGTTGTAAGACGAAGTCTTCACTGCAGTATATGCCAACCTCACTTGCATCTTTCCTGGTAAATGAGCAAAGATAGACGGTTAGAAGAGATTCAAGCTCTTCAGTCCACTCATGAAATTATAAATTCCATTACTATCCAATGAAATGAAGACTAAAAAAATTGGTAAGAGAAGTCGACACTATGTGGTTAAGATAAATTCCAGCATCTATGAGAAGGTCTGCAAAATGGTAAAGATCATAGTTGTAATCCTCCACTAGTTCTAGTTGTATAACTTTCCTTCTTTCTAGTTCTTTCCGCAATTGGCTTTCCACATGGAGATCCATAAGCTGGTATAGAGAAAATGAAGAAATCAGCCTACAATAAAATCAAGCCAGCATACATTGTGACAAGAAGACTAGCCAGATTCCGGTTGGTGATTTCACAAAGGTTGGCGACGGCCAGGATGCCATCTTCATCTAGTTCGTATAATTCTGACCACATATCAACCAAGGCAGCAACAGGGATCCTTTGGTCTTCAGGAAACGAACCTAGGTCCAGGAAACATTTCTTGATGATCTCATTATCTTTGAAATCTAGGCTTCTTTGGAGACAATCTAGCAGATCACTACTAGTAGCAAAAAAAGGATGACCGTTAGGCCATTTCATAACTCTACTTCGCCAGACCGCTTCATGCTGCCCACAGAGTGATGTGCCAATCACTTTAAGGGCCAGTGGAAACCCCCCACAGCCTTTCACTATCTGGAATTCAAGGCCACCAACTAAAATCAGTTAATTGTTTAGAGGTTGCAGCGGTAATATTTGTCGAGGTTCTTGTTATATAAACCGCATTTATCGTTTGTATATATGAAAACATGGTTTGTGTGTCTACTTTTTCTTCATTCAATTAAAGTTTTGAGGACAATAGTGAATTGAACTTCATATATATATATATATATATATATATATATATATATATATATATATTTAAAATAACGCCTAAATGCATGCATAAGTATGCAAAAGCATGATTTTGGCAGGTAGATATGGAATTATGTACTTCGCTTATCAGTTATCAAGACAAGAAATGGTATTATGTATTCATACATATATATCAGAGATTGACCAAGTACCTCTTTGACAATATCTTCACTGGGAATGTAAGAGCTCCCATCATTCAGGATTGCTGAGTGACGAAAAAGTTTCATTGCAGCTTCACCCTTTAATAGTTTTAATTTATATGTTGGAAATCTTCGAAATTCAGTTCTTGAAGTCGCTAGAATCTTGTAATTCGGCATATCAAATGCAAACTTCTCAAGAAGAGATTCTGATCCAGACCAGACATCATCCAAAATCAACAAAATAGGCTTTTGCTTCATTCCATTCAGCAGTTGCTTCAGCTGGTTGATTGCATCTTCATCACTTGGAAACTCGTGAGGCACCTGCTTATTCTTGTGATGGAATAGTTTTTGTACAATAACCTTCAGGTTGGGAGATTTTGAGACCGGGATAAAAAAAATATTGCCCTCGTATTTGCCTATCCAAACAGAACATAGTGAGATCATTTACAATAAACTCTTATAGTTTTTCTCTAAAATTTTGACAAAACTCACAAATTACACCGTTTAACAAATTTTTTACTCAATATTAAATTTAACTTTTGTCAGTAATGCTCTCTAAACGTAAAGAGTCCAAGAGTAAAAGTTTAAGATTTTTTAACATTCAGAGAGTTTGAAGTTTAGTGATTTTGAAAAGTAGCTAGCTAAATCAACTACTAGCAAGCTTAAATAGATTTTTAGAGTTACATTTATTTATTTTTGAAGAGTTCAATGTAAATGCTATGAGAAAGCTACTTTAGACGGAATAGTTCATAATAATTAGGGTTCGTTTGAGTGTGCAATTTTTTTTGTATTATATTTTATTATTCTTTATTATATTTAAAATTTTGAATACCGAGAAAATTTGTTTTTTGAAATATGTTTGGATGGTTAATGGTCTGTTTGGATGTTGAATCCGAATATTATTCGAATTTACTGTGTGAATTACGAAGTTTGAATTTGTGAGATAAAATTTGAATAAATTTGATTTTTTTTGAAAAAGTTGAATAAAATATTATTTATTCTTGAAAAAATTTCAATATTATTTCGAAACAAAATTAGAAAAAGTTAAATAAAACTCTGAGTAGAATTTTAATTCAAAAAAACAACCCAAACATATTTTTAAAAAATAATTAAATATAATTAAAAAACAAGTGTTACCAAACACGCCCTAAATTTGACTATTATGGGTTAATCCACTGGATCAGGCTTACATGCTGTTATAAAAATAACAGTATGTATGTTGTGGTGACATGGCATATAGGGAGTGGACCATCAGAAAGTGAGGTAAGTGGAAAGCATTCAAAGAAAATTAATGTTTTTCCTCTCACATGGTGTCCTTCCAATAATACCCTTCCTTGGCACTCCCGGCCAGTTGGCCGAGATTCAACTGTTTTTGGTAGGGGAACTGTCGGATCCAGACCAACCGGTCTGATTCGACCCATCTGGCCAAAATGGATTGGCCGGGATCTGGCCGTTCTGGCTGGGGAATGGCCAGATCCCAACCGGTTGGCCGAGATCCGACTGTTTTTGGCTGGTAACTTCCGGATCCCAACCGGTTGGCCGAGATCCAGCTAATCTGGTCGGGAACTGTCGGATCTCGGCCAATCGGCCAGGATCTGGCTGAACTGGGTTGGCCAGGATCTAGGATCTGGCGGTTTTTGGTGGAGAACACCAAGGGTGAGCTGAGTTGTGCTGAGGGCATTTTTGTCTATACCACAACAGCATACATGCTGTAAGCCTGATCCAATTCGGCTTAGATGCTCCTATAAAAGATTTAAAGAATACGCAAATAATATTTCGTAAAGAAAGAAATTAATTACCTGTAATTTCCTCATCCCGACAAAGCATTTTCACCAATGTTGTTTTCCCGCATCCTCCGGGAGCAGTCAAGACAAGGATCGACACCTCCTTCTTCAGCAGCTCCATCTTCAACCCCCTCAAAGGCCCATCTAACCCAACGGTAAAATCCGGGGCTTCAGGAACAGCGCACGACCCCACACCATTCATTCGCGCACGAATATCATTCACCCCCTTCAAGGTCTCCAACCCATTCCTCAAATTCCATGCTTGCACATCAAGCTGAAAGAACCTGATAAGGGTCTCTTCCAACTTGCAAAGTTCGCTCGCGTAACGGGATCTCATGTGGAATTTCCACCACCCGGGCTCCGAGTACTTCCTAACGCAATCTTCGCCCTTCTTCATTTTTTCGATCAGGGCCTTTGTTTCCTCTGGGCGACCCAATTCTCTGTTTGACGCTTCTATCTCTTCCACCACTGGCTTTAATCTAGCTAATGTATATTTTAGGTGTTCAAGTACGTCTTCGAACATAAGGCTGTTCCTTGTGACATCCTTAACGATGTCAAACAAGTCCGAAACTCCTTTTCCCAATCCTGCCCCTGCAAGAGCTCCTTCCATAACTTTGCCGCGCTAATTTTTCTCTCCAGTATCTTTGAAACCCAGAAATCAAACCCAAAACTCAACAGTCTCAGAGCAGAAAATCCACACAAAACTAAGTCCCAGATAAAAAGGAATAATAGAGAATGCATGTAAATTTCATGCCGCTAACCTCGAAGCTTCCTAGTTTAAACGCATTGACTTCGTCGATCGTCTTAGTCTATTGATTTGGAGCCGAAGTAAAGTATTGTTTAGAACAACGATTATCAACAAACCTCTTTAAAGCGAAATGCCAAGGTAATAGATCTTTTACTAAAGAGAATTCACAGTGGGTTTTTCATAACCCACTGTAAATCTACAATACATTAAAAAAAAAAAACCACAGAAACTCCTCCATCAGCTTCTCTATCCCAACGCTGCTTTAGATTTGTTGAAGATTTGTGAACAGTGCAACGCCACATGGGGCATTGTACTGTTCACAGATCTATCGATTTGTTTATTCGTTATTTCTCTCCCTCGATTTCTTCCCAATGCAACGCCTATTTCCCTCCAACATTTATCTACTCTCCCGCCTCTCTCTCTCACTCGCTCATGGAGTTTGCTTGCCTCCAACCAAGGAAGTCGATCGTCTATGCTGTATCTAAATCTTCACTCTAAAGTCGACGTCACCCAAGAAATCAATTTCCCTGGTATATTAATTACTCTCACATGCCTCTCCCTTTTCAAATTCTATAATTGTAGCCTTTCTGTTTTCTCTGGGATTTCTTTTCTGGGTTTGTTCTTTGTTTTGGTCGGTGTGAGAGTTTTGGGTTCTCATTTAGAAACCCATTTGGCTGTTGATTTTTTATTGTGGTCCTGGTTGGAAGCTTGAGGATTTGTAATCAGAAGTATGTGCTTTGGCATTTGGTTCAGGATCAATAGCTTGGCATTGTTGCGGAGAGAACCCAGTTTTAATTAGTTACCCATTTAATTGATTTTCATTTCTGGTTCGTCATCTTTCTTTGATATTGGGTTGATGACGAATTCACCATGGGTTGATTTTGATTTTCTAGTGGGTTGATTTTGATTTTGATCTTCAGGTGGGTTGATTATGGTGCGGGGAATTATGGTGCCTATGTGATAATTCTGCATTTTATCTGTGTTTGATGTTTTCGGGTTTTGAAACTTGAGCTGGTGAAGGTCGACCGGGTTGAAAGTGGTTGAAAACTTGAAAGTGCAGGTCGTTGTTTGATGAAATGTCTGTGAGAGATGATTTCGGGTTTGCGGAGATGAGTGGATATGAGATTTTAACAAAATTTAAAAAAAAAATGATTATTTTAATAAAATAGATAGAAATTTAAATAATCGGTTGAAGGGTAATTTTAAAAGTGGTTAGTTAAACTAACAAAAAGTGGGTTTTGGATCATTTGGTTATCTAGAATAGATTGAAATTTGGATCATCCATTGTGAATGCTATTAGAGATGAATACGAAGATGATGTGAAACTTATTTATTGGAGATGATCAAAATAATTAATAAAAAGAAATGTTATTGGTACCAATTAATAAATCAATTAATTGGTTATTTATAATTAATAAAAAAAAAATGTTATAGATACTAATGAATAAGCTCTATATTATTTTAGTATCTATCTCTTAATAAAAAAATTTAGTATTTTTAGCATTTCTTCTCTTTGAATGCTTTGCTAACTTGGGGCACATTTGGCTGTGCAATTTTTTTGTATTATATTTAAAATTGCGAATACCGAAAATTTTTGTTTTTTAAAATTATATTTGGATGGTTTAGAAAATTCAAAACAAAATTGAAAAAATTGAATAACTCTTTAGTAGAATTCAAATATAACAAAACAACCTAGACATGTATTTCAAAAATAATAAAATAGAATAAAAATAAATGTGTTAAGAGTCAAAGTTCTCTCTCCTCGGTTATATCACCCCAAACTTGGCCATGCTCCAATATTGCTTATTTCTTTTGTCTTCTGCAGGTTCAAATTAGACTGTTCTAACAGGTTCAAATTGCTTATATTTTAACGTGGCAGAAATTATGTTTTTGTGTTTAAAGTTACCATGGGACAGACAAAAAAAGAATTATTTTCATATAATGAAGTTTTTATGAAAAGAAAAAGAATACAAATACTATCGTAACGGAAAAAAAATATTTTCTTCAAGAAATGAAAAGGGATTTTCATAACAGATTTCAGAGCTTACTTTACACACCGCTTTTGATTAGATATTTACTCATTGTGTCGTGGACTCATTATTCCACCTATTAATATTTTTTACAGATAAAAAAAAAAAAAATAACGCCAACTAGCGGGATAGAGATGTCAAAGGAATATAAATTCAAGTAACACTATAGCTGTGTAGAGTTAAAATGTAAGTTGAAATGATCTCTAATGCGTAAATTGTAGTACCGTGTTCATTATTATTGTTCTACGGAAATTATTGATTTATCCCCATTGCAGTTAATAAATTATTGAATTATGTTCATTCAAAGTAAACAACAGAAGGGCACTGCCTCTATCCTTTTATTCTTATCATTTTACAGGGTACAACTGATCATCATATCTATAAAGTAATCCCCTTTTTTTAATGTAATAATCTACTTTACTCTTTCCAGAAGAAAAAAAGAAAAGAAAACAAAGAGGGGAGGGAGATAACGTTATGTTTAGGTATGCTAGAAGTTCTCAGAAATGATTGGGAAGCCAATTTAAGTTGATATCTTTTTCAGCCACCTTTATCTCTAGAGTGGAGTGTAACTCCTTGATAGGCTCCCAAAGCTTGATCCTCTCTTGGTCACATATCACAAGCTTCAATTGCTCAAGATCCAAGGTTGATGGTGGCAACTGACTACGCAATCTCAAGCACCCTTCCATGTGGAGCTCTTTCAAATTACGCAATGCACCAATGTTTTTTGGCAACTTGGTAATGCTTATACAGTCAGATATGTCGAGAATGTTTAATTCATGGAGGCTTCCGATTGATTCTGGCAATTCCCACAGATCAGTACAGGACCTAAGCCTTAGCACTTCTAAATTCCTCAACTTTCCAAGCCCTTGGGGCAGTACAGACAGGTTATGACAATTGGTGATGCTGAGTTTCTTGAGGCAAACAATATCACATAAGCCAGCAGGCAATTCCACTAGATCCTTGCAATAATCAATGTTTATCTCTACTAGTTTTGGCAATATGTTTGAAACCTGGATAGTACAATTTCTAAAAGCCTGACCAATATTACACATAAATAGGGATATCTTTTTCAAACTCCTTAATCGTAGTGGGGCCTTGCAAAGGGAAGGAATTGAAATCTTCTCTAATCTGATTTTCTTTAGATGGGAAACAGTCTCAAGTAGCTTAAAATTACCTAATTCAGCAGGAAAGAAACCATAATTTGTAACAACCAGAACCTTTAGTTTATCCATTTTCTCCACAAACTCGGGTAACATGTAATTCTTTGTTTGAAAATTCAGAACTAAAACCTGAACTTTAGGCGGTTGAATGTTGCACCAACTTGATGAGAACATGCCATCTGTAAACAATATCTTTTATGATGTGATAGGGTACCAAATATTCTTTAGGTCACAACTTGTGTAAGTATGTGTGTGAGGGTGCATGAGAGTGAGAAAGATGAACCAACCAGTTGAGATAGACAAGAGCTGGGCGTTGATAGGTTGTTGCCTCTGTTCCGTCCACCATTTGGGAAGATTGTTTCCATTTATGTCCATAATCAGTCTTTTCCTTTGTTCTATTGGCTCCTGGCTGCTCTGATGGATAGCTAGCTCTCTAAGAAGATCATGTTGCAAGACGAAGTCTTCACAGCTGCCAACCTCACTAGCATCTTTCCTGGTAATATGAGCAAAAATAGATGCTTAGAAGAGATTCTAGTTCTTCACTCTTCACACAAGAAAATATAAGTTCCATGACTTTCCAATGAAATGAAGACTAATAAAATTGGTGAGAGAAGTCGACACTACGAATTTTGCGTTTAAGGAAATCGAAGTCAAGCTTCTATGAGACAAACTGCACATAAAGTAAAGAACGTAGTGGAAATTCTCCATTAGTTCCTGTTGGTACAACTTTTCCTTCTTTCTGTTTCTTCCTCGTAATAGGCCTTCCACATGGAGATCCATAAGTTAATATGACAAAGAGTACTTTGGCTATCTACATGTCAGATGAGATGAGCTATAATATATTAACAACTGAAATTTAAAGCTCATCCAGCTGTAAGATATATTACAGTATTTTGGCCCTGTTGACAGTCGTAGCACATTAAATCTAGAAACTAGCAGTGAATACATGAAGAAATCAGCCTACAGGAAAATCACATGATACACATATAAAGCCAATGTACCTTGTGACCACAAGATTGGCCAGATTCCGGATGGCAATTTCATGTAGGATGGCAATGGTATGGATGCCATCTTCATCTAGTTCATGTAATTCTGACCACATATCAATGAGGGCAGCAACGGGGATCCTTTGGTCCTCAGGAAACAAACCTAGGTCCATGAAACACTCCTTGAGGATGATCTCATCACCATTGAAATCCAGGCTTCTTTGGAGACAGTGAAGCAGATCACTATGAGAATCAAGAATTGAATGACCATTAGACCATTTCATCACTCTACTGCGCCAGACCGCTTCAGAATACCCACTGAGTGATCCGCCAATCACTTTAAGGGCCAGTGGGAACCCCCCACAACCTTTCACTATCTGCAATTCAAGGCCACCAAATAAAATCAGTTATTCTGGAGGTTGCAGGGGTAATATTGGCCAAAGGTTTATCTAAACCACATTAATTGTTTGGAAATATGAAAAAATGGTTTGTATCTCTACTATTTCCTTTTATACTTATGTTTTGGAGACACTTGGTGTATCAAACAAAAAATTGCAAGAAGCATAAGTGCAAGCTTAGAGCTTGTTTGTGATTGTTTTGGGAAATATATATTTTATATCCATAAAGAGCTTTTTAGAAAAAGCTTTATTTTCAAGATTTTTTCAAAGGTGCATTTTAGCCTTTTTTTACACTAAAAAAGTCGAAGAAGCATATTTTGAGTTTTTTTTACCGAAAGGACCAATTTTTGCTTTGCACAACTTTTTATGTACTAAAAACACTTTTAAGCTCCTTAATGCAACTTCAAACAGGCTCTTAGTTTGAGAACATGATTTTGATAGGTAGATGGTATTATGTACTCATCAAAGACAAGAAAGCGTATTATATATTTCTTCACTCATTAACATGTGCACTCAAAACTCAGAAGCAAAATTTCAAACAATATATTAAATACAAATATCATACATGCATATTGCTGATTGAGAAAGTACCATTTTGACAGTATCTCCACTGAGTCCACTCGGAATGGAAGAGCTCCCATCTTGTGGGGTTGCTGAGTGACAAAAAAGAGCCATTGCATCTTTATCATTTAATGGTTTTAACTTGTATGTGAAGCATCTTGGAAATGAAGTTCTTGATGTAACTAGAATCTTGTAGTTCGGTATATGAAAAGCAAACTTCTCAAGAAGGAATTCTGATCCAGACCAGACATCATCCAGGATCAACAATATAGGATAATTTTGGGGAGCTGGAGTGGGTAAAACGGGACTATGAATTTGTCCAATTCGATTCAGCAGTTGCTCCAGCTGGTTGATTGCGTCTTCATCGCTGAAAAACTCTGGCACCTGATCAACCTTATGACGAAATAGCTTTTGTACAATGACCTTCAGGTTGGGGGTTTTTGAAACGGGGACGAAGAAAATATTGTCCTTAAATATGTCTATCCAAACAAAACGTTTAGTTTAGTTAGAAAGCTGCCACCACAATTACATTTGGTTAAATATATTGGAGAAGAGAATATTAAAGAGAGAAGGGAGAGAGAGAGAGAGAAGAGAGAGAGAGGAAGCACATATGGGTTACATCTTTACTATATTGAAGTATATCAAACAAAATTAAATAGGTCTCTATTTATAGAGAGACAATGAGTAGTGAGCACTAGCAATCAAGAAGATATGAGAATTGCCTTCAAAGGCAATAATTCCACAGTATGACAAGTTGCAAAAACACAACAATGACTGTTGAAAGAGTAAAACAAAAGAATGAACCTAAAGCAGCAATAGCCTATCAATGTTTTTACCTACTGAGGCAGATTTGTTTCTAGCAATACTTCAAATACGTACTCTTGCAGAAGTTTGAATCCTCATGTGTGAATGCAACCCCATATTTTCAGTCAAAGCCAAACACCATTTTAAAGAATATGCAAATAATATTTCCTAAAGCAGTTTACCAATTCGGAAGTAAAATCATACAAAAAAGGAATTGAGATTAACTACCTTTACTTTCCTTATCGTGACAAAGCATTTTCGCCAATGTGGTCTTCCCGCATCCTCCGGGAGCAGTCAAGACAAGCATCGACACCTCCTCTTTCAGCAGCTGCATCTTCAACTCCTTCAAAGGAAAATCCAACCCAACAGAAAAATCAGGGGGTCCAGGAATTGAGCACAACAACCCACCATTCAGCCCGACCAAATTCATTCGCGCACGAATATCCTTCACACCCTTCAAGGTCTCCAACCCATTCCTCATATTCCAAGCCGGTAGTTCAAGCTCAAAGAACCCGAAAAGGGCCTCCTCCAACTTGCAGAGTTTTTTCGCATAACGGAACCTCATGAGGTATTTCCACCAGGGGAGCTTCGAGAACTTCCTAACGAGCTCCTCACCCTTCTCCATCTTTTCGATCAAGCCCTTTATGGCCTCTTCTGGGCGATCAAATTCTCTGTTTGACCGTCGTATCTCTTTGACCAGTGGCTCCAATACATCTAGCGTGGATTTGAGGCGTTCGAGAAAGGATTCGAACATGCAGGTTGTGGTCATCACATCCTTAACCGTTTCATACAAAATCGAAAATACCTTTTCAAATACTGCTCCTAGAGCAGCCCCTCCAACAAGCGATCCCGATGCCATAACTTCGCTTCGCCAACTAACCCACAAGCTCCACTACGCGAAAACCAAAGATTTTTTGTACCCAGGAAAATCTTCGGTTTAAGAAGAAGTGGGAAACCGAAATTCTTCCATTTCTTCACAGTTTCCTTGTGCTGATGAGGAAACGGGACAGAAGACCCAAACTTTAAGCAACTTGAGATAAAGAAGAAGAATACGTGCCCCTTCCTAGTATGGAATCGAGAATCCATCGTGTAATTGTCATCTCATGAACCCCGTAGTTTCCCGGTTTTGAGCGCATTGAACTTCGAGCCAATCTTAACGCCGTTTAATCTGGACGCTTGAAGGCTAGTGACCAACAGTCATACGAGGACGGGGGTATGTACGAATTACGATGAAGCCATGCTATAACCAAAGAGAAATATTTGGTTTTCCACTCTGCATCTCATTCTTATAATCAAGGGTGTAATAAAATGTAATAAAAATGAAATGAGAGTGTACAGTTAAACATTTTTTATAAAGAAGAGGGAAAATGTTTTTGAGAAAAGATAAAAAAAACTCCTTATACATTCACCCTCTCACATGGGATGAAGTCCATATAGTGTGGGTCTCACCTTACGTGAGACGGTGGGTGTGTAAATGATGTTTTTGTAACACTCCGTTATATTTACATAATAATTACACAATTCTTCTTATATAAGGTGAGACCAATGTGATGATGAGTCTCACTTCATGTGAGAGAGGTTGTGTAATTGTTGTGTAAAAATATTGTGTTTATATCATTACTCAAAGAAGAGAAAATCACATATTGATGTTGTATTTGTTAACGGTTTTTAAAGTACCTTCTTATTTGTTTTTTGAAAAAAAAAAAATAATAATTCTCAATTTTATATCATATTAAATTTCCTTTTTAAACTAAAACTAAAAAACATTTTTTAAAATCATTATCATACATATCCACATTTTGTAAGATTCTAACTTAGCTTGTGTTGTTTAATGTAAAATACTACGTTAATTTTATTTTATTTTATTTTTTTCAAATAGCGAACTTTTAAATTAAATTGGTGTTCAAAATATTTCTTGCTATTTGACTCTTATTAAAAAAGATATCTTTTCTTTTTTTGGCTCCCTATAAATTGCAACCCACCCATCCATGATCCATGATCCATGATCCATGTCAAAAATCCCACATTCCTATTCATTTATAACAAAATTAATGGATTTCATTCAAATTCACACTAACGTTGTAAAAATTTGGAGCCACTAATAAAATCAGCAAGAGGGGTGAAACATTGGTGAGTCGGTGACAGCAGTTTGAGTCCTTATGCTTCCTTCTTTTGTTCTTTCATTTTTTGAAGGAGCCAAGAAATTATAATGAAATTTAGAAATCTTGGAAATGACGTAGGACTGAAATTACTAGGCATTTCAATGCCTGAGGAACTTGCAAACTGCATATCTGTGAGTGGCATCAAATTATTGAATTTTCCAGAGCCAAAACCTTACTTTTCTTTGTTAAAAGCATGAGAAAATCAAAATCATTTGCACTTCATGTGTTATAGGGCACGTTTTGATTGAAATTATGACATATTTATTGACTTATCCCTTTTCAAGGTACATCATGATATATATATATACTGCAATCCCTCAAATTTAGCCTTTTTATTTTTTTGGGTGTACTAATCCACTTAAGTTTCATTCTCTTTTCAGAACAAAAAATAAAGAAAGAGTGGAAGAGAGCTATACTTATCCTTAGGGGTGGACACGGGGCGGGGCGGTGAGGATTTCCGCCCTTTTTGCCCTCGCCCCGCACCCCTACTGGTTGAGAATTTCTCACCTGCAGTCTGCACAAAAGAAGGGGAATCTGCACTAGAACGGGTTCGTGCGGGGCGGGGGAGACACAGGGCAAGGGTGCGGGTTTAGCGGGGCAGGGCGGGTTTGGGCAAAGAAGAGGAAGATGAAGAGAGATCTGCTCTCGACGTTCCAGAATCCTATAGACAGCCAAGCGAATGAGAGATCCTTCGATCTCGACCGGCAACCAGTACCTGTCATTACCAAAATGAAGAGAAGAGGATGAAGGAGGACGGAGGAAGAAGGACGGAGGACGGAGGATGGGGACGGAGGACAAGGATGGAGGACGGGGACGGAGGATGGGGACTGGGTGCAGGCTGCGGCGCTAAGGCTAAAGGGTAGGAACTAGGAAGAAAAGAATGAAAAAATGAAGAGGGGCGGCGCTAGGGTTAAGAACTTATGCAGGTAAGGGGTTTTTTGTTTTATGCTTTTCTTCATGAGGGGCGGGGCGGGTCCCCGGGGTTTTAAAAAACCTCAACCCGCAACTCGCCCAACCCCATACGGGTCTACCATTTTTGGACCCATACTCGCAAAAAAACAACTAAAAACCGAGATTTTTGGGGTGGGGCGGATCCATGGGTTTTTGCCCACCCCTACTTATCCTACCTTTTCTTTTCTTTTCTTTTTTTCTTTCTTTCTTTCTTGTTTTCTTTTTCTTTTTATTTATTTATTTATTTATTTATTTATTTTTTTTTATGAATAAAGTAGCAAGACCAATTAGACCACTATCCCCACACTTCCCCAAACAACCAGATTACAAACCAGAACAACAAATATCTCCAACAACCTTCTGCAGAATTTTCCATTCTATTCTGCAGAAACTCTTTGAATCTCATCAACAATTATATCGTTCATGCCAAAACCTCTTCCTTTATACTCCAGTTTCTACAGATTACAACATTCTACAGATACTTTATCCCACCTTGCACATTTTCCAAACAAAAACAGTTCTCAGAAATCATTTACGGGAAGCCAATTCAAGTTGACATCTTTTTCAGCCACCTCTACCTTTAGATTAGTCAGGTAGTCCTTAATAGGCTCCCATAACTTGGCCCTCTCTTCATCACATGTCACAAGCTCCAACTGCTCAAGATCCAAAGTAGATGTTGGCAAATGATTACGCAATCTCAAGCACCCTTCCATGTGGAGCTTCTTCAAATTATGCAACTCACCAATGTATTTTGGCAACTTCCTAATGCTTGGGCAGTCAGATATGTCAAGAATGCTTAACTTATGAAGGCTTCTGATTGACTCTGGCAACTCCGGCAAATCAGTACAGGATTTAAGCCTTAGCACTTCCAAATTTTCCAGCTTTCCTATCTCTTCAGGCAATGCAGACAGCTTATGACAATTGGTGATGCTAAGTTTCTTAAGGGAGACGATATCACACAGCCCAGCAGGCAATTCAGCAAGATCATTGCAATAGTCAATGTTTATCTCCTTTAGATTTGGCAATGCATCTGAAACCGGGATAGTACAATTCCTAAAAGCCTGATCAATAGTACACATAAACAGGGATATCTTCTCCAAACTCTTCAATTGCACTGGGGAGTTGAAAAGGGAAGGAATTGAAACGTTCTCTAATCTCTTTAGAATTGGCAATGCATTTGAAACCTGGATAATATAATTTCTAAAAGCCTGACTAATATTAGACATAAACAGGGAAATCATCTCCAAACTCTTCAGTTGCACTGGGGACTTGAAAAGGGAAGGAATTGAAACCTTCTCTAATCTGATTTTCTTTATATCGGAAAGAGATCCAAGTAGCTGAAAATTACCTAATTCAGCAGGAAAGTAGCCATAATTTGTGACAGCCAGAACCTTCAGTTTATCCATTTTCTCCACGAACTCGGGTAGCATGTAATTCTTCGTTTGAAAATTGAGAACTAAAACCTCAACTTCGGGTGGTTCAATATTGAACCAACTTGATGAGAACGTTTCATCTGCAAACAATATCATACATGGCGTGAAAGGGTGCCAAACACTATTTTATAAGTCACAGCATGTGTAAGGACGTGTGTGGGACTGCTTGAAAGTGAGAAAGATGAACTGACCAGTTGAGATAGACAAGAGGCGTGCGCCGAGAGGTTGCCGCTGCTGTTCTGTCCAGTTGGGAAGATTGTTTCCACTTATGTCCATGATCAGTCTTTTCCTTTGTTTTATTGGCTCCTGGCTGCTCTGATGGATAGCTAGCTCTCTAAGAAGATCATGTTGCAAGACGAAGTCTTCACTGTAGTAGTTACCAACATCACTCGCATCTTTCCTGGAAAATAAGCAAAAATTAGATTCTTTCAAGAGATTCAAATTCTTTAGTCTTCCACATGAAATTTATTTCCATGACTATGCATCAAAATGAAGACTTTTATAACATAGGTAAAAGAAATCAACACAATGAATATGTTTAAGATAATTAAACTCAAGCATCTATGAGACAAGCCGCATAAAGGCAAAGATCATAGAGGAAATGCTCCATTAGTTCTAGCTGGTATAACTTTCCTTCTTTCTAGTAGTTGGCTTTCCACGTGGATATCCATTGGCTAGTATGAAAAATAGTACTTTGAGAATCAACAGGTCAAATAAGCTATAATATATTGTCAACTACAATTTAAAGTTCATCAAGCTTTAAGACATGAGGATATTTTGGGCTGTCTATACAGCAGTCACAACATATTACAACTAGCAACTACCAGTGAATGCATGAAGAGAACAGTCTACAAGAAAATCACGTGATACAAAAAAAAAAAAAAAAGAAATAAAAAAGAGAGAGCCAGTATACCTTGCGACCACAAGACTAGCCAGATTCAGGCTAGTGATTTCATGTAGGTTAGCATTGGCATCGATGCCATCTTCATCTAGGTTGTATAATTCTGCCCACATATCAATGAGGGTAGCAACAGGGATCCTTTGGTCTTCTGGAAACAAACCTAGGTCCAGGAAACAGTTCTTGATGACCTCATCATCCAAGAAATCTAGGCTCTTTTGGAGACATTTACGCAAATCGCTGTCAGAATTAAGGATAGAACGATCACTAGACAATTTCTTCACCCTACTGTACCAGACCTCTGCTGACTTCCCACATAGTGATTTTCCAATCACTTCAACGGCCAGAGGGAACCCCCCACATAACTTCAGTATCTGCAAATGAAGGACACCAAATAAAATCAGTTATTGTTTAGAGGTTGCAGGGGTAAACATTGGCCAAGGTTGTAGTGATCTAAATCACGTCAATAGTTTGTAAATATAACAATATGGTTTGGTACGTCTACTTTTTCTTTATTCTCTTATGTTTTGGGGACAAATGGTATATAAGAAACAAAACAAGCAACTGAAGCAAGTATAAATTCATGCATAAGTATGCAAACATGATTTTGGCAGGTAGCCATGGTAATATGTACTTATTAAAACAAGCAATGACATCATGTATTTATTTTTTTTCTCTCATATACATTCATTTCCAAAAAAGTACGATGACAGATAACATTAAACTTATTTCATAAATATATATCATAGGCTGGCAAAGTACCTTTTTGATAACTTCATCTGGAATCAAAGAGCTTCGATCCTGCAGGCCTGCTGAGTGATGAAAAAGAGTCATTGCATCTTTATCATTTAATGGTTGTAATTTATATGTAAAGCGAAATCTTGGAAATGCCGCTCTTGAAGTCATAAGAATCTTGAAATTTGGCATATGAAACTTAAACTTCTCAAGAAGGGATTCTGATCCAGACCAGACATCATCCAGAATCAACAATATAGATCCTTCAATTCGATTTTTCAGCAGTTGCTCCAGCTGGTAGACTGCATCTTCATTAGTTTGAAACTCAGGCCCCTGAAAACCCATATGATGAAATAGTCTATCTACAATGACCTTCCAGTTTGGAGTTTCTGAGACAGGGACGAAGAAAATATTCTTCTCAAATATGCCTATCCAAATACAATGTGGTTAGAAAGCTGCCACCAAAATCCCATTTCACGTTTGATTACATTTGCACACAGGCTATACAAAACGACGAAGTCATAAGAAAGGAACTCCAAAACCCAATCATAAGCAAATTCTAAAACAATGCCACCAATTATGTAGATATGAAATAGCTTTTTCCTTTCTTTTCTTTTACTACTCTTCTATGACAGTAATTCCAATGTACTACACGTTTCAAAAACACTAAAATGACTGTTGAAAGAGCAAATCAAAAGAATGAACCTGACTTATCTATTGCCTACCAATGTTTTACCTAATGAGACACAAATCTATTTCTAACTATCTTTCAATTATGCTTGCAGAAATTTGAATCCTCAGCAATGAATGCAATCCCATTCAATTGAGTCAAAGCCAGAAAAAATAACATTCTATGTAATTTGCTTTTGGTAACACCTGACCAAAGGGTTTACTCTTTAAAAGGATCCATATCGTAGTTTAGAGAGTGGAAATAATATATCCTGAAGCACTTGGCTATTAGGAAGTAAGATTATACAAAAAAGAAATGAATTTGTGATGAACTACCTTTAATTTCCTCATCCTGACAGAGCATTTTTACCAATGTGGTCTTCCCGCATCCTCCAGGAGCAGTCAATACAAGCACCGACACCTCCTCCTTCAGCAGCTGCATCTTCAACTTCTTCATATGCACATCGAATCCAACAATAAAATCAGGAGGACGGGGAACCGCGCATGACACCCCGCCATACCTCACGACCAAACTATTCTGACGGATAGCATTCACACCCGCCAAAGTCTCAACCTGAAAGAACCTGCCAATGTCCTCTTCCAACTCGCAGAGTTTGCTCAAGTACTGGGATTTCATGCGGTAGTTCCACCAACTGATTTTTGAGCACTTCAAAACGAGCTCCTTTCCCTTATTCATTTCTTCGATCAACCTCTTTACTTCCTCTCCCCGGCGATCCACTTGTCTGTTTAAACATCTTATCTCTTCAACCAATGGCTTGACAGAATCCAGCGTGGATTGGAGGCGTTTGAGAATGGATTTGAACATACGGGCTTCCTTTACCGCATCCTGAACTGCTCCAGACAACAGTGAAAATGCCTCTCCGAATACTGCTCCCAGAGCAGCCCCTCCAATCAATGCTGCTGCCATTACTTTGCTTGGCTAACAAACCCAAAAGCTCCAATATGGGGAAAAGAAAAGAAAGCAAAGATTTTGTACCCAATTTATATGGTACCCAAGAAAAAAAAGGCATCCGTCTCCTCAACTATGCCCACAAATTAAAAAAAAAAAAATGTGGAAACCGATTTTTGTCTCAAATTCATCCATTTCTTCACAGTTTCCTTGTACGTGCTGATGAGGAAATGGGACAGAAGGCTCAAACTTACGGAATTTGAGATGAAGAAGAATAAATGCGACTTCGTTATATGGAATCGAGAATGAATGAAACTGTCATCACATGAACCCCGAAGTTTCCGAGTTTGAGCGCATGCGCATTGACTTCGAGTCTTCGACGAAGAAGCACGCAACTGCGTTTATTTGGAACAACAATTATTGTCCGACGTCCGTGTATACCTCACCACTACCACATCTTTAAGTCTTAACGCCGTTAACTTTGGAAGCTTTCGTCCGTTTGGGTGAATTTGAATATTATTTAAATTTATTGTGCGAATTACGAAGTTTAATTTTATAAAATAAAATTTAAAATTATTTTAAAAAAATAAAATATTATTCAAAATAATCTTCAAAACAAACACACCATTGATCATTCTCCGAAATCTCTGGTGGCTTTAGTAAAGTTCGTTAAGTTGAATATTTTTTATTTTTATTCATTTATTATTATATATATATAATTTTTAGTAATTGTACGAAGTGATTTATATGATATAAAGTATAAAATTTTTTTATAGTGTACCATAGTAAATTTTGTTATTTAAATAGTATGAAAAAATTATTGTTATGATATAAAAATTAAAAAAAGTTAAAATATTTTGATATTAATTATTTTTTTAAAAAATGAAAATAAATGAAGAGAATGGAGTGTTAGACTGTTAGTTACCAAACACCACCTCGTCTCATGTCTCAGTGTCTCTCTTCTCTAAATCTATTATTAAATACGTGAGTTTACCGAGATGCATATACATAAGAATAAAGAAACCAAACATTTTTTTTAAAAAAATTTCTTAAAAATTAGTTTGTAGAAAATTTTATACAAATCTATATTTAAAATATAATATGTCCTTAATCATGTGAGAATATATATATATTTCTTTAAAAGTATGTGCTTGTCACACGTTTTTTTTTTTAATGAGATATGTTTGGTGTTATTCTTTTGTACTTTTTTTTTTTTTTGGCAAATCTACCGTTAAATCTATGAAATTCACCTGTGATCCCGCATATTAGATTCAATAGTAAATTTGAACATTTCTTATAGGGAGATGGACAAGAGATATAAAAGAAAATTAAATAAAGCATTTCTCTTTTTTAATAACGTAAAATATGACACATATTACTTTTAGAAACTGATTTCTAAGAATTTCCTAAAAAAACAATTGTATTCTTTTTTATTTTTGCTAACAACTACCAAGCGTCATACAAGGATTCAGGTATGTTTGATGTTCTTGTTTGTTAATGGTTTTTAAAATAATACCTTTTAATTTTGGAAAAAATCATATTTAACCCCTAAGTTTTCATTTGATTTGAATTTAGTTATTGTGTTTCAATTTTAAGAATAAGATTTTTAAGTTTTATTCAAGTTTTAAATTGGTCCCTCTATTATTTTACTGTCAAAGTTACTGATTTTATATTTGTCACGTGTGTCTCATTTGACACGATAGGGTCTATCTCAGTATCAAAGTTAATAGTTTTCCTCTAACGCTACAAATCTACAAGATTAAAAATGACAAATAAGATGATTTTTGTTTTTGAAGTTGAAGTTGGGGTCTTTTGTCTTTGTTTTTTTATGGATGATTTAACACTTAATGATATGACATTGAGATACACGTGATATATGACAAACTATTTATTTTTACAAAAAAATGATAAAGGGGCCTATTTAAAATTAGGGCAAAATCTAAGGACCTTATTCTTGAAATTAAAAACTTAATGACTAAATTCAAATCAAATAAAAACATAGGAGTTGAATATGATTTTTTTCTTAATTTTTTTTATGTTTTGTTTTTTTTTTTTTTAAAAAAAAAAAAAAAAAAAACCTTCTAAATTTGTGTCATATTAAAATACTTTTTTAAACTAAAACTAAAAAAAAAAATTAAAATCATTATCATACATATTCGGGTTAAATACCTTACATACCTATGTGGTTTAAAAAATTTATTTTTTGGCCCATCAGTTTTCATTTTTTTCATAGGTAATACATGTGTTATGGGAAAAGACGGAGATGGTACCTCTATCCATTTTTTCCGTTTAAAACTGACGGATTTCCACGTCAACAACACATGACACCATTAAATTTAAGACACGTGGGCCCATATATATATATTTTTTTAGGCCACCCCAAAAACTGGCCTTTGGGGGTGGCTCAGACACCCCTACAAATTTTATTTTTTTATTTTATTTTTTATTTTTTAAAAAAGAAAACTGAAAATAATATATATATATATATATATATATATATATATATATATATATACGAATTGCTGACATGGAAATCAGTTAGTTTTGAACAGAAAAATGGACGGAGGTACCTTTATCTTTTCCCATAGCACAGGTACTACATATGAAAAAAATGAAAACTGAGGAAGCAAAAAAAATAAAGTTTTTAAACCACATGGGGCAACAAAGTATTTAACCCTACATATCCACATTTTTTAAGATTCTAACTTAGCTTATATTGTCTAATGTAAAATACTTCGTTAAATTTTATTTATTTATTTAAAAAAAGAAGCTAACTTTTAATTTAAAACTGATGTACAAAATATTTTCTGCGTATTAAAAAAGCTACCTTTTGTCTTTAAGGGATAGCTCAATCGGTTGGAGACTATGCCTTATGAAGCGGAGGTCACTAGTTTGAATTCTCTCTTCCTCTTTTGTGTGGACATGTAAATAATAAAAAAAAAAGCTACCTTTTTTTTTTTTTTTTTTTGACTCCCTATAAATTGCAACGCACCCATCCATGTCAAAAACCCCACACTTCTGTTCGTTTATGTCAAAATTAATGGATTTCATTCAAATTCAGCTAGAGCGGTGAAACATTGGTGACAGCAGTTTTGAGTCCTTATGCTTCCTTCTTTTGTTCTTTCATTTTTTTAAGGAGCCAGGAAATTATAATGAAATTTAGAAATCATGTAAATGACATAGGATTGAAATTACTAGCCATTCAAAGCCTGAGGCCGCCCTTGCAAACTGCATCTAATTCTCAGATATTATCTGTGAGTGGCATCAAATTATTGAATTTTTCAGAGCCAAAACCATACTTTTTCTTTGTTGAAAGCATAAGAAAGTCAAAATCATTTGTTATAGGGCATGTTTTGAATGAAATTATGAAATTATGAAATGAAATCAATCAGTCTGCAGAACAGGAAAGGATCACAACAGCTACTAAAGATGCACAAAAGGAAAGTCTCCCCTGCTCTGTCAATGCATCAAGAAAGGAAAGAAGAAATATAGCAGCAGCTTACAAGGAAATATGCAATTCAAATATGCCTTGTAATTGACAAATCCAAAAATCTTTGAATTGTCCTAATGTATATTCACACATTCCTTATGTTCTTATTTTCCTTACACTCTTACACTGTATGTATAAATATGCCTCGGACATTATTGTATTACTCACTTGAATAAAATCCTCCATTTGTCACTTATATTTTCACTGCAGTCCCACAAATTTACCCTTTTTTTTTAGGTGTACGAACCCACTTCAGTTTCATTCTCTTTTCAGAACAAAAGGCAAAGAAAGAGTGGAAGAGAATGGTATACTTTATCCAACCTTCCACATTTTCCAAACAAAAACAGTTCTCAGAAATCATGTACGGGAAGCCAATTCAAGTTGATATCTTTTTCAGCCACCTCTACCTTTAGATTAGTGAGGGAGTCCTTAATAGGCTCCCATAACTTGGCCCTCTCTTCATCACATGTCACAAGCTCCAACTGCTCAAGATCCAAAGTAGATGGTGGCAAATGATTTCGCAATCTCAAGCACCCTTCCATGTGGAGCTCTTTCAAATCACGCAATTCACCAATGTATTTTGGCAATTTCCTAATGCTTAGGCAGTCAGATATGTCAAGAATGCTTAACTTATGAAGGCTTCTGATTGACTCTGGCAACTCCTGCAGATCAGTACATGACTTAAGCCATAGCACTTCCAAATTTACCACATTTCCTATCTCTTCAGGCATGGCAGACAGCTTATGACAATTGGTGATGCTAAGTTTCTTAAGGGAGACAATATTACACAGCCCAGCAGGCAATTCAACAAGATCATTGCAATAGTCCATGTTTATCTCCATTAGATTTGGCAATGCATCTGAAACCAGAATAGTACAGCTCCTAAAAGCCTCACCAATATTGCACATAAACAAGGATAGCTTCTTCAAACTCCTCAATCGTATTGGGGCCTTGCAAAGGGAAGGAATTGAAACCTTCTCTAATCTGATTTTCTTTAGATGGGGTACATACTCAAGTAGTTGAAAGTTACCTAACTCAGCATGAAAGAAACCATAATTCGTGACAATCAGAACCTTTAATTTATCCATTTTCTCCACAAACTCTGGTACCTTGTAATTCTTTGTTTGAAAATTCAGAACTAGAACCTCAACTTCGGATGGTTCGATATTGCACCAACTTGATGAGAACGTCTCATCTACAAACAATATCATACATGTTGTGAAAGGGTGCCAAATACTATTTTATAAGTCACAGCATGTGTAAGGACGTGTGTGGGGATGTTTGAAAGTGAGAAAGATGAACTGACCAGTTGAAATAGACAAGAGGCGTGCGCCGAGAGGTTGCTGCTTCTGTTCTGTCCACTTGGGAAGATTGTTTCCACTTATGTCCATGATCAGTCTTTTCCTTTGTTCTATTGGCTCCTGGCTGCTCTGATGGATAGCTAGCTCTCTAAGAAGATCATGTTGCAAGACGAAGTCTTCACTGTAGTAGTTACCAACATCACTCGTATCTTTCCTGGAAAATAAGCAAAAATTAGATGCTTTCAAGAGATTCAAATTCTTTAGTCTTCCACATGAAATTTATTTCCATGACTATGCATCAAAATGAAGATTTTTATAACGTAGGTAAAAGAAATCAACACAATGAATAATTGAATATGTTTAAGATAATCAAACTAAAGCATCTATGAGATGAGCTGCATTAAGGTAAAGATCATAGTGGAAATCCTCCATTAGTTCTAGCTGGTATAACTTTCATTCTTTCTATTAATTGGCTTTCCAAATGGATATTCATAGGGTAGTATGAAAAATAGTACATTGACAATCAACTGGCCA
This sequence comes from Alnus glutinosa, assembly GCF_958979055.1. Taxonomy (NCBI): domain Eukaryota; kingdom Viridiplantae; phylum Streptophyta; class Magnoliopsida; order Fagales; family Betulaceae; genus Alnus; species Alnus glutinosa. The sequence goes on from NC_084888.1 coordinate 5,077,922, forward strand.
AATAAGCTATAATATATTGTCAACTGCAATTTAAAGTTCATCAAGCTGTGAGACATTAGAATACTTTGGGCGTGTTTACAGCAGCCACAAATATTACAAGAAAATCATGAAGACAGCAGCCTACAAGAAAATCACATGATACAAATAAAAAGCTGCCAGTATACCTTGCGACCACAAGACTAGCAAGATTCCGGCTAGTGATTTCATGTAGTTTGGCAATGGCATCAATGCCTTCTTGATCTAGTTCGTATAATTCTGCCCACATATCAATGAGGGCAGCAACAGGGATCCTTTGGTCTTCCGGAAACAAACCTAGGTCTAGGAAACACTTCTTGATGACCTCATCATCCACGAAATCTAGGCTTTTCTTGAGACAACCAAGCAGATCTCTGTTAGAATCAAGGATAGAATGGCCACTAGACCATTTCTTCACCCAACTTTTCAAGACCTCTGTAGACTGCCCACAGAGTGATCTTCCAATCACTTTAAGGGCCAGAGGGAACCCCCCACAGACCTTCAGTATCTGCAAATGTAGGCCACCAAATAAAATCAGTTATTGTTTAGAGGTTACAGGGGTAATATTTGTATGTCTACTTTTTGGGGACAAATTGTATATAAGAAACAAAACAAGCAAGCACAAATGCATGCATAAGTATGCAAACATGATTTTGGCAGGTAGCCATGGTATTATGTACTTACTAAAACAAGCAATGGCATCATGTATTTTTTTCTCTCATATACATACATTTCCCAAAATGTACGATACAGATACCATTAAACGTATTATTGGATTTCTGATGTAGAATGTTTGATGAACAGAGAAGAACAAAAACAGAAGCTATGAACTGTGCCAGAGACAAAGTCGAGAGAAGAGGAATTCTCTGAATTGTATTAATGAAAAGTAAAGAAAGAAACAAGAGCCTGCAGAATATATATTAGATTACAGAACTTGCTGTACTAGTATGCGAACTGTCTAAACTAACTAACTAACAGCTGTCTATGCTAACAGAATTAAGCACGTGTCTGTACAAAAGGATCACATGTGAAAAATAAATCTAATACTCCCCCTCAAGATGGACAATGGAGATCCACAATGTTCATCTTGGACAAAAGAGAATGAAAAGGAACATCTCCAAGGGACTTAATAAAGAGGTCTGCTAGCTGATTTGCAAAAGAAACATGAAGAGTCCAAATCAAACCCTTTTCAATTATTTCACGCACAATATGACAGTCTATCTCAATGTGCTTCGTGCATTCGTGGTAGACAGGATTGGCGGCGATATGAATGGCAGTCTTGCTATCACAAAAGAGAAGAGCAGCTGAAGAATGATCAATCTAAAGGTCCTTAAGAAGACTACATAACCATGTAATCTCACAAGACACATCAGCCATAGATCGGTATTCGGCTTCAGCTGAGGACCAAGATACCGTGTGTTACTTCTTAGATTTCCAGGATATTAAGGAAGATCCTAAGAAGACACAAAAACCAGTAATCGAGTGCCTGGTGTCAAGACATCCGGCCCAGTCTGAATCACAAAATGCTTTAATGTAACAAGTAGAAGATGCAGGGAAGAAAATGCCTTGACCAAGAGCAGACTTAACATATCTTAGAACTCGAAGAGATGCTGCCATATGGGGTTGTCTAGGAGATTGCATAAACTGGCCGAGTGTATGTACAGAATAGTCAAGTCTGGTTGAGTAGTGGTGAGATACAAAAGGTGACCAATTAATCTTTTATAGACAGTAGTATCTTCAAGTAATTCACCTTCACGAGCAGAAAACTTGGCATTTGGCTCCATGGGGAATTTAGTTGGTTTGACAGCTAACTGACCTGCATCCAAAAGAATTTCAAGAGCAAATTTCCTTTGGCAAAGAGCAATGCCTGTACTGCTGCAGCAATCTCAAGACCAAAGAAAAATTTGAGAGGACCCAAGTCCTTAAGCTTGAAAATGAGTATTGAGAAATACAATGAAATCATTAATGACATGAGAATCACTGCTAGCCAACACTATATCATCAACATAGAAAAGTAAGGCAATAAAAGAAGAACCAAATTTCTTAGTAAACAATGAATAATCTGCCTTGGATTGAATAAAGCCATGTTGAACTAGAGTGGTTGAGAACTTGGAGAACCACTGCCGGGATGCTTGCTTCAAACCGTAAAGGAACTTATTTAATTTGCATACCCGAGTCTCCCCCTTACTAGCAAAACCAAGTGGCAATTGCATGTAAACCTCTTCATCCAATTCTCCATGCAGAAATGCATTATTCACATCGAGTTGATGAAGCTTCCAATTATGAATAGCAACCAAAGCAAGAAGACACCGAACAGTAGTCATCTTTGCAACTGGTGAAAAAGTCTCAAAATAATCCAATCCTTCACATTGAGTGAAACCCTTAGCAACTAGATGGGCTTTATACCGTTCAATCGAGCCATCTGCCTGATGCTTAATCTTGTACACCCATTTACAACCAATGGGTGTTTTTCCGGGAGGCAAATGAGTAAGAGTCCAAGTTTGATTAGACTCTAAAGCATCTATTTCAGATTTCATTGTTTCACGCCAACAAGTAAGCTTGACCGCTTGATGAAAGAATTGAGGCTCAACGGAAGTGGAAATTGAAAGGGCAAAGTGTTTATGAGCGGGTGATAGCCTAGAATGTGATAAAACAGAAGAAAGACTATAAGGATTACCTAAATCAGACTGATCTGCAGCCAAAGAAGAGGATGGCAGGGTAGTAGAGTGAGAAGAGTCCACCAATTGACAGTGATATTCATGTAAGTAATTTGGTTTATGTCTAACTCTGGAAGACTTTTGAGGAGGAATCATAGGAACATCAGAATTAGAGGAAGAATGATGATCAATATCAGAAACAGAAACATGATTAGAAGGATTAACAGAAACTGGAGCAGAACTAGTAGGATTGTCACTACTAGAAATAGGAACTGAACTAGTAGGAGTGTCACTGCTAGAAGTAGGAACTATAGGAGAAGGAATGAGGGGATCACAATCAGAATCAGATATAGAAAAAGGTAAGACAAAACTATGTATAAGAGGGAAATCATCATTAGAAGCAAGAGGATAAGTGGTTGTTTTGTATGGAAAAATATCTTCATGAAAAATGACATCTCGGAAAACAAGAATCGATTTACTAGAAAGATCAAAAACCTTGTAACCCTTGATGCCAAAAGGATAACCAATGAAGATACATGATTTGGCCTGAGAGGCAAACTTAGTACGGTGATGAGATAAAGTGGAGACAAAACAAAGACAACCAAATACCTGAAAATGTGAAAAAGAAGGAGGGCTATGAAATAATTTCTCAAAAGGAGAAATATTGGATAAAATTGGTGTAGGGATTCAGTTTATGATGTAAATAGCAGATAGAACACACTCACCCCAAAAAGGTAAAGGCAAATGTGCTTGAAAACGTAAGGATCGAACAACATTCAAAATGTGTTGGTGTTTCCTCTCGACAACAGAATTTTGTTGAGGTGTTTCAACATAACTCAACTGATGGATTACTCCTTTAGAGTTGAAAAATTCTGTCATTTGAAATTCAACACCATTATCACTACGAATGCATTTGATCTTACATTGAAATTGAGATCAACATATTGAAAGAAAGAACAAAGCAAAGAATGAGTTTGACCTTTATTATTCATCAAATGTAACCATGTAAATCGAGTATAATCGTCTACAATGGTAAGAAAGTACTTAGCACCTGTAAGAGATGCAGTAGAAAAAGGGCCCCAAATGTCACAATGGACAATTTCAAAAGGGTGACTTTAAACAGAATTACTAATAGGAAAAGCTAAACGGTGTTGCTTAGCTAATGGAGAAGTAAGACAACACTTATTTGAATCAAAGAAATTTGAGAATCTTGGCTACTAAGGATCTTCAAACGAGCATCTGAGAGATGGCCTAGCCGAGAATGCCATGTGCTAAGAGAAACTGTAGAAGCAAAAAAACTGTGAATTGGCAGATTATTAGAGAAGTGTAAAGGAGTGACGAGGTCTATCCTTCTGCTTAGAAATGAGGCAGTCTGGCTGATCAAGTCGTTTGATGAGTTAGTTTCGATACAAGATTCTAGAGTTTTTTGGAATCAATCCGTTGCTGGCTTCCCTCGTATTCTTGGACAGCAATGTTCTAATAGGCATGGCTTTTTCCTGCTTGTAGAAGAATATGAGGGCAGGAAGAAAAGTGGCTCCATTTTAGTGCCGAAAGGGAGATACGGTGAGGGTTGGGAGCGGTTTGAGTTGGAGCTACGCTTAGCCATTAGTCATCTTCAAGCGGATCAGTCCAGGGTCACGAAGCAGTCTAGTGCACCGATAGTCCCACTAGCTGGAACCAAATCGGAGACAAGGAGGAGTTTTGCAAAGGTATTAACGTCGTCTCTGCCAGTGAGTGAAGAGCCTTTTGGTCCTTCCAGTCAGCCCTTAGCAAGAATTCCAAGGTGGTTGGAAGCTTCTAAAGAAACAGGGAAGAACAAGACCCAGTTCCAGGTGCAGGTTCCGTTTAAGGACTTTCGTGCTCATGCAAAGGCTCCTGAGATTCCAGCTCATGCTTCGTCGGTTCTTCCTTCGAAGGCAGCGCACGATAGCCGAACCAGAGAAATATTTCCGGTGAAGGCCTTGGAGAAGAACTCAGCTCCGGTGTCTCGCGCATTGGGAAGGTCGCATGTTTCATTCCCAAGGAGAGAAGCGGCTGGGTCTGCCAACACGTCTGCCTCTGCATCACGCAATGTCTTTTCTGATGATAGGCTAGGTGTCCGTAGGTTAAGGGAGTCGTTGGCAGATCTGCATGAGGAGATAGGTCATTGTCTAACGGATTTACTCTTGCTGGAGGAAGGACCCCTGGATATCAAACAGAAGCACTTTGCTTCTCACGCTTTTCCTAAGACCCAGCAGGTTTCTATGGGTTCCAAGGTTACCCGGCCCATCTCCAAAAAATCAGTGAGTACCTCTTCGGTCTTAAATTCTTCTGAGGCGGCCCATGTTTCTAAAGGTAAAGCCCCTCTGGGTTTTCCCATCAAAAAGCCCAAGGTTACTGTTAACGTTAAAGCTGGATCATGCCTAAGGCCCATTCCGACTCCCTTGTTTTCTATGCATGCTGGAGCTTCTACATCCGCAGCACATCAGGTGCGTAAAGACATGGGTTCCGGCGTTTCTATTTATGGGTCTGGTTCAAATCATTCCAGCCGTGTTTATCAACGTGTTTATCAACGTTGGAAGTTTGGAATCTCTAAGGCTGTTTGGACAAGAAAACAGGGACAGCTCCCGGTTGTGGGTCAGAGCTTGAGGTCTGAGAAATCAGAAAATTCTCTTCGGCTGAATCTTCCTGAGGTGGTGACGTGTGGCGGAGAAGGAGAAGTTGAGGCAGCAGCTCTTCAGGTGGACGGTGGCTCTTTGTTTGTTAACAAAACTACCGAAGTGGGGGAGCAGGTTTCGGAAGTCTTGCCTGATCTTTTGGTTTCCGGCTGCCCATGTAATGAGATGGATGTTCCTGCTGTGGGCACAAGCTCAGTGACTAAGGTGCTGGAAAATAATAATATGCAGATGGTGATATGTGAACCTGTTTTAGTGGGATATCAAGTAGAGAGCTGCCTCCGGGAAGATTCAGGTGTAACTGAGGAGGGAGAAGCTCTCGTTGACAGTGATGCACAGGATTTTAGAAGCGGCCTCCTGTTAGAACTAGAAGTAAATAATTCTAACGAGGAGGGGGAGAGTGGTGCACCGCTGGAAATCACACCTTTGGCAGCGAAAGGGGGAGAAAAGCACAGGGTATCACCTAGATGGGTGGTGGAAAAAGTTATGAGCTGTTATCAATCTATCGGGTTATCTTGCGAAGGGTTTGAGGAGAAGAGGAATTCTCTAAATTGTGTTAGTGAAAAGTAAAGAAAGAAACAAGAGTCTGCAGAATATATATTAGATTACAGAACTTGCTGTGCAAGTATGCGAACTGTCTAAGCTAACTAACTAACAGCTGTCTATGCTAACAGAATTAAGCACGTGTCTGTACAAAAGGAACACATGTGAAAAATAAATCTAATACGTATTTCATACATATATATCATAGACTGACAAAGTACCTTTTTGATATCTTTATCTCGAATCAAAGAGCTTCCATCCTGCAGGGCTGCTGAGTGACGAAAAAGAGTCATTGCATCTTCATCATTTAATGGTTGTAACTTATACGTAAAGCTAAATCTTGGAAATGCAGTTCTTGAAGTCGCAAGAATCTTGTAGTTTGGCATATTAAACTCAAACTTCTCAAGAAGGGATTCTGATCCAGACCAGACATCATCCAGGATCAACAATATAGAGCCTTCAATTTGATTCAGCAGTTGCTCCAGCTGGTTGATTGCATCTTCATCAGTCTGAAACTCAGGCACCTGATCATTACCCTTATGACGGAATAGTTTCTCTACAATGACCTTCAGGTTTGGCGTTTTTGAGACGAGGACGAAGAAAATATTCTCGAACTTGCCTATCCAAATACAATGTAGTTAGAAAGCTGCCACCAAAATCCCAGTTCATGTCTGATAACATTTGCACACAGGATATATAAAACGGCGAAGTCATAAGAAGGGAAGTACGAAACCCAATCCCAACAAAGAGTAAGAAATAACAAGCAAATTCTGAAACAATGCCACCAATTATATTGATATGAAAATTGCTTGTTCATTTCTTTTCTTTTGCTACTCTTCTGTGGCAGTAATTCCAATGTACTATACGTTTCAAAAACACAAAAATGACTGTCGAAAGAGCAAATCCAAAGAGAATGAACCTGAATTAGACACGATCTATTACTTATCAAAAAATTAGACACAGATCTATTTCTAACTATCTTTCAATCACATGCTTGCAGAAATTTGAGTCCTCAACGCGAATGCAACCCCATTCATTTAAGTCAAACCCAAAAATTTAACATTCTATGTAATTTGCTTTTTGTAACACCAAAGGGTTTACTCTTTAAAAGGATCCACATCCTAGTTTAGAGATTGAGAATAATATTACCTAAAGCACTTGCCTATTAGGAAGTAAAATTTAAAAAAAAAAAAAAAAAAAAAAAAAATTGAATTTGTGATGAACTACCTTTAATTTCCTCATCCTGACAGAGCATTTTCACCAATGTGGTCTTCCCGCATCCTCCAGGAGCAGTCAAGACAAGCAACGACACCTTCTCCTTCAGCAGCTGCATCTTCAACTCCTTCATATGCACATCCAATCCAACAATAAAACCAGGGGGTCGGGGAACCGCGCATGACAGTGATGACAACCCACCATAACTCACGCCCAAACTATTCTGACGGATAGCATTCACCCCCGCCAAAGTCTCAACCTGAAAGAACCTGTCAATGTCCTCTTTCAACTCGTGGAGTTTGCTCAAGTACTGGGATTTCTTGCGGCAGTTCCACCAACTGATTTTCGAGCACTTCAAAACGAGCTCCTTTCCCTTATTCATTTCTTCGATCAACCTCTTTACGTCCTCTTCTCGGCGACCCACTTGTCTGTTTAAACATCCTATCTCTTCAACCAATGGCTTGACAGAATCTAGCGTGGATTTGAGGCGTTTGAGAATGGATTTGAACATACGGGCTTCCTTTACCGCGACCTGAACTGTTCCAGACAACAGTGAAAATGCCTCTCCCAGAGCAGCCCCTCCAATCAATCCTGCTGCCATTACTTTGCTTGGCCAACAAACCCAAAAGCTCCAATATGGGGAAAAGAAAAGAAAGCAAAGATTTTGTACCCAATTTATCCGGTACCCAAGAAAAAAAAGGCATCTGTCTCCTCAACTATGCCAACAAAAAAAAAAAAAAAAAAGGTGGAAACCGATTTTTGTCTCAAATTCTTCCATTTCTTCACAGTTTCCTTATACGTGCTGATGAGGAAACGGGACAGAAGAGAGAAGACCCAAACTTACGGAATTTGAGATGAAGAAGAATAAATGCGACTTAGCTATATGGAATCGAGAATGAATGTAACTGTCATCACATGAACCCCGAAGTTTCCGAGTTTGAGTGCATGCGCATTGACTTCGAGTCTTCGACGAAGAAGCGAAGCAACCGCGTTTATTTGGAACAACAATTATTGTCCAACGTCCGTGCATACCTCACCACTACCACATCTTAACTCTTAACGCCGTCGACTTTGGAAGCTTGATCATTCTCCAAAATCTCGGGTGGCTTTGGGAAAGGTCGTTGAGTTGAGTTGAATTTTTTTTTTTTTTTTTTTTTTTTTTTTTTTTTTTTTTTTTTTTTCTTTTTCTTTTTAGCGATTGCAAGAAGTGATTGTTGTCTTAGAGGAAGAAGTCCTTCTTCTCTATAGGACTTCACTGGTTTTTGTGCCATGGGAGGAAGCTTCAAGCTTCCCTCCCCCATCTTTTTGTACCAACCGCCTCCTTGGAGGCTCCTCTTCCCTTCCCAACAAACCAGTAGTCTCATTTTTTTCACCGTGTTTTTGTGCGATTTTTGAGAGGGTTGTTAAGTCGAAATCTTTGAATCTAGATTTACGCCTCTCTCTCCATTATCTCACAACACAGGCCTCGCCATTGAGTTCGCCGGACTCCTCTGAGTCTTCCGCTGGCCAGTGTGCCTCCAACTGACCCCGGCTCCTCGGCACGTGGCTCGCACTCGCCAAAATCTGTTCTAGCGCGTGGCGGTCACTCGCCATCTCCTTGTCTTCTTCCCACCTCGACTGGTGGCGTCTTTTGATGGATCTGATGTTGTCTTGATTGCAGCACCCCTTCCCTTCTCCTAACCGGATCTCTGTTGTTGAGTTTTATTATTGTCTTGTTTTTTGTTTTTTTAGGTTAGATTTTGCAGTTTGCTTGTTGCAATGTTCAAGGATTATTGGTTTTTATGGCTTTTTAGCTTAGATCTCCCATCTCTTGGATTTTTAGTGAGCTTCATTGCAAATAGAGGTTCTTTATTGTTGTACTTGTTATCCTTGTATTTGTTTTGGTAGGCTTCAAAGTCAGTTTTCTGGCTTTGTATTTAAGGAATCTTTTTAGAAAGTCTTTTTGTTCACTATAAGGATTTTGTTTGAATGAAAATGGAATTTATGTTAAAAAAAAAAAAAAAAAAGTGATTGTTGTAATATAAAGTAAAAATAATTTTTATAGAAAAGTAAAAAAAAATTTGTATGGTAGTAAATTTTGTTATTTAAATAGTAATAAAAAAATTATTGATGTGATATAAAAATTGAAAAAAGTTATAATATTTTGAAGTTTATTGTTTTTTAGAAAAGTGAAAATAAATGAGGGGAATGGGGTGTTGGTTACGAAACACCCCCTACTCTCATGTCTCACCGTCTCTCTTCTCTAAATTCATTGTTAAATATGTGAGTTTATTAAGATGCATATATATATAAGAATAAAAAAACCAAACTTATTTTTTAAAAAAAATTTCTTAGAAATTAGTTTATAGAAAATTTCATGCAAATCTGTATTTAAAAGTAATATGTCCTTAAGAATGTGGGAAATATAAATATTTTTTTTAAAAGTATGTGCTTGTCATATGTTTTTTTAATCATATATGTTTAGTGTCATTTTTTTGCACTTTTTTTTTTTTTTTGCAAATCTACCATTAAATTTGAGAAACTCACCCGTGATCCTGCAGATTAGATTCAATGGTGAATTTGAACATCTTTTATAGGAAAATGGACAAGAGATATGGAAGAAAATTAAACTAAGCATTTCTCTTTTGTAGTAGCTTCAAAAATGACACATATACTTTTAGAAGCTAATTTCTAAGAATTTCCTAAAAAAAAAATAGTGTTCTTTTTTTCTTTTCTTTTTTTCGTGGCAATAACTACCAAGCGTCATACAAGGATGCAAGTATGTTTGATGTTCTCGTTTGTTAATGGTTTTTGAAATAATACCTTTTAATTTTGAAAAAAAATCATATTTAACTCCTAAGTTTTTATTTGATTTGAATTTAGTCATGGAGTTTCAATTTTAAGAATAAAATCCTTAAGTTTTATTCAAGTTTTAAATTGATTCCTTTATCATTTTACTGTCAAAGTTAATGATTTTATATTTGTTACATGTGTCTCATTTGACACGCTAGGGTCTATCTCAGTATCAAAGTTAATAGTTTTCCTCTAACGCTATAAATCTAGAAGATTAAGACGACAAAGATGATTTTTGTTTTGGAAGTTGGAGTTGGGGTCTTTTGTTTTTGTTTTTGTTTTTTTTTTTATTATTATTATTTTTATTTTTTATGGATGATTTGACACTTAATGATATAACATTGAGATACATGTGATATATGACAAACCATTCATTTGGACAGAAAAATGATAAAGGGACCTATTTAAAATTAGAGCAAAATCTAAGGACCTTATTCTTGAAATTAGAACTCAATGACTAAATTCAAATCAGATAAAAACTTAGGGGTTAAATATGATTTTTTTTTTCTTATTTTTTTTTTTAAAAAAAAGAACCTTCTAAATTTTGTGTCATATTAAAATACTTTTTTAAACTAAAAAAACATTTTTTTAAAATCATTATCATACATATCCGGGTTAAATACCTTACACATCCTTGTGGTTTAAAAACTTTATTTTTTGCCCTATTAGTTTTTATTTTTTTCATAGGTGGTACTTGTGTTATAAGAAAAGACGGAGATGGTACCTCCATATATTTTTCCGTCCAAAACTGACTGATTTTAACGTCAGCAACACGTGGCATCATTAAAATTGCAATACATGGCCCTCATTTTTTTTTAAAAAAATAAAATAAAATAAAAAAAATTGTAGGGGTGGTTCAGCCACCCCCAATGGCGAAATTTTATTTATTTATTTATTTATTTTGACTTTGGACCTTGGAGGTGGCCCAAAGGCCTTAGAGGTGGTTCGACCAACCCTAAAACTGGCCTTGAAGGTGGTTCAGATACCTCTACAATTTTTTATTTTTTTATTTTTAAAAAAAGAAAATTGAAAATATATATATATATATATATATATATATGGGGGCTACGTGTCGCTGACGTGCGTCAGTTTTGAACGGAAAAATGGACAGAGGTAACTCTATATTTTCCCATAGCACATGTACTATATATGAAAAAAATGAAAACTAAAAAAGTAAAAAATAAAATTTTTAAACCACACGGGACAAAAAAGTATTTAACCCTACATATCCACATTTTTTAAGATTCTAACTCAGCTTGTGTTGTTTAATGTAAATTACTTTGATAAATTTTATTTATTTATTAAAAATAAATAGCTAACTTTTAATTTAAAATTGATGTACAAAATATTTCCTGCGTATTAAAAAAATTATCTTTTATTCTCAATGAGTAGCTCAATCGGCTGGGAACCACGCCTTATGAAGTAAAAGTCACTAGTTCGAATCATTCATCCCATCTATTGTACGAACATGTCAAAGAAAGAAGAAGCAAAAAAAAAAAAAAAAAAAAAAAAAAAAAAAAAGCTACCTTTTCTTTTTTTGGCTCACCCCACCCATCCATGTCAAAAATCAGCAAGAGCGGTGAAAAATTGGCGACAGCAGTTTGAGTCCTTATGCTTTCCTTCTTTTGTTCTTTCATTTTTTAAGGAGCAAAGAAATTACAATGAAATTTAGAAATCATGGAAATGACATAGGACTGAACTTTCTAGCCATTCAATGCCTGAGGCCCTTGCAAACTGCATCTAATTCTCAGATATTATCTGTGAGTGGCATCAAATTATTGAATTTTTCAGAGCCAAAATCACACTTTATATTTGTTTTTTTTTTTTTTTTTTTGAAACAAAGTGAACTTCATTAATAATAACAAGCCCCAGTGGGAATTACATTTGACCAAAAGGCCAATACAAGACAGAAAAAGTTCAAACATGCCCGAAGGCCAATTGTGACCGGAGATAAAGAAACTCCACCCACTAAGTCAGGTAAAACCTGACTTAAAAGCAGCTACCAAAGGTAAACTGTAAAAAGATTCAGAATAAACAAAAAAAAAAAATCTACCCAAATAATAAATAAACATTACAAAGGTCATACATGAAGTCCCTCTAAACAATAAAGCACAATAGCACATAATAGAGAGACAGATCTAGCAAAAAGCCATCAAAACAATTCCAAAATGTCCATAAATTACATAGGTAGACTAAAAAACCAGCCACAAACAGAGGCTACACCCCAGAACCGGCAGAAGAAAGGCGGATTTCGCCAAAATCGGCGGCGCGTGGGAAACACGTGCTGGCCCCGGTACCCCCCAGCCGAAGAGACACCGCCGGAAGCCCCCTCCCCATCGTGCAAGACCAGAAAATGGCGAAACGTGGCCGTCACGCGCGTCGAACGGCAGAAACCCCTCTGGCGCGTGCAGACCACGCTCCGAGCTCCGGCAACCGGCGTGACCTGTGCGACCAGCAGCAGGAGCGGACGGCGACGGACATTCCGGCCAAAAGGCGCGTGTCAAGCGGAAAGCAACGAGCGAGCGTAGATCTGGCATCAAACATCTGCAAAAAAAAACAATAAAAAACCGGCCAAACCAACACTCCTCCTGTGACGACCCGTTTTTTTTTTTTTATATACAAAACATCCACATAATCATTAATCCCTTAAAATATAAACGGATCTTCACAGTGGCACGACGATATGTCGCAAAGCCAACATATGTACATACCCCATAATATGTACTTGGCAAATCAGAGTATAACATCTATCAACTATGCAGCGGAAAACATAACCTAATAGCGAAAATCACATCTTATACATTTATCACAAATAATTACAACAAAGAGCCATTAAATAACTATATGATTAAATCTTTCCACGAATTAAATACGTGACATAAATGGTTTTGTACAATAACAAGTGACACAAACGTCACAAGCCATAAACCAAACCTATAAACAAGTGGACAACCCGTGGTCCACCAATTACGACCGTTGTGGCGTGCTTCAGTCATAACATCCAAAATACCCTTCTACAATGCTATCAACTACGATCGGAATACCTGCAGCCAAAAGAACATCATCTATACGGTTGTGGGGGTTTGCCACATCCGTATAGGTGGAATTATGAGCCCACCGCCTTAGCATACATAAATACACTAAGACCTCAGAGGTATACTATTCACTGAGTTTTTGCAAAGAACCAACTTTTCATTTTTAGTCGTGCGGACACTATAACAGCTACCAATATTATAAATTTTTGTTTGAAAAACCCCCATAGCTGATGTAGCAAACACCGACTAATAGAAAACGTTTAAATACTATGGACAGCTAGTATTATACGAAAAAGATTCGTTATAGAACACAATGACATTTAAATCATGCAACCATCCGATACCAATATACATAAATTCTTTTTCTATCAAGACTTTTATGCATACTAATACGTCTAGCAAAACTACAATATACTTATCATGAAAACATCACCCAATCCGATACCAATATACATAAGTTCTTTTTCTATCAAGACTCTTATGCATACTAATACGTCTAGCAAAACTACAATATACTTTCATAAAAACATCACACAATTTAAATAATGCTATGCATGCTCATGATAGTCTTTTTGTTCATTGTGAGCCTTACGCTCTCTTCCATTATTATGAGCCTTACGCTCTCTTCGTTATTATGAGCCTTACGCTCTCTTCTTTATTATGAGCCTTACGCTCTCTTCGTTATTATGAGTCTTACACTCTCTTCTTTATTATGAGCCTTACGCTCTCTTCCTTATTATGAGCCTTACGCTCTCTTCGTTATTATGAGCCTTACGCTCTCTTCGTTATTATGGGCCTCATGCTTTATGCTTTACAATTCTAACTCTAAACTCCTATTCTTTGCAAATCATGCTTTCTTCAAATACCATGAACCAATCAACATGAAATTTTCTTTATTTTTCTTTGCAGAATTGCAGTACATATTCAGACACTTTAAATCGATTCAAACATTTCATTTATGCATCATTTCATAACATCATTGATATTTCAACATAATTGAAACTACTTAAAACATTCAAAGCATACCTGTTAACATATCGTTGGTTCAGTAGAAAATTATCTATCATTTGCATTCCTATAAAATACGAGAATATATTTTCTCAGTGAGTAGAATACTCACCTTGACTGCATTGGACTCACGACTCCAACTCTACATTGGATGACCTGTTAAAGACTCCAATCCGGACACTATCTTGCAAACATTAATAACATTAGACTATGTTATTGAACTCTATACTCTATGACACATACACTATCCACGTGCTCACACGTCGCGTAATCTGCTTCTAAGGCTAGTTAGGTATCCTAAACTATTATTAGGTTATCATTTAGGTTTAGGTTCTAATGATATCTTTGATTATTAATACAAAGATGTATTTACTATATGCATTAGTTTATCTTTTATTGTTATTAACTATAAATCTTATAGTTGTTTACTTACTATTATTGAGTCACATTTATCATAAGGTTCCGATACTATTTGACTTTAGTACTTAATCTTTATCATTTACTATCATCCTAAGTAGTTTAGGTTTAGGACTTAACCTTATTTAACATTTTATAATCTTTGTGCATTCCATCCATCTCCTATACGCTTTCATTTACATTCCTCATTTTCACCAAGTACCAAGATTATGATCTATTCATCTCACTTATAACTACCATCACTACCCGAGAATCTTATTAGGACTATAACATGAGACTAATCAAAACAACCCAACTCTACAAAGGACATCATCTAAAATCTTATTATTACATAACCTATACACCAAAATAAACTATAGCAAAGAATTCAATTATTTATCATAATCAACCTTAATCAATTCAACTTCATCAACACCTAGAATATCCAACTCATAAATATAACATAGAACATATTTTAGCCTTATTCAACAAACCATAACCAAGATGTCCTCACTAAAATACCATTTCGCATTGACACATACATACTCGGCCCTTAACAACCAAACATCCAAACCCATGCCAAATTTCAACCCATTTACATAATAAGATCAATCTCCTACCACCAAACCTTCAATATCCATAGCCTTACATCAAGATCAATCAAAACCCCTCTTTTACATACAATGAGCCATAGCCATTAAGGACTACCAAGGATCAACCACAAACATTAGACGCCACATAAAACTAAATCCATAAATCCATCACAAGCATTAACCTTAATCCTCAACAATTAATCATAAACTAACATCATCAAGTTACCAATCCAAAAATCCATATTTGAATCCATTAAAACACAACATCAAATATAGCAAGGTTTTCCCTCACATCAACTCACCAAAATTCCAATAATCATAGCCACTATCATCTACCAAATTTCTTCCAAAACTAAACCCAATTCAATCAAACATTCTACCATCAACATAATGGAGCAATAACCGTCAATTAACACAATTATCCCCAATTTACAACCACCGACCAGATCTGGATTTTCACCAAAATACCCTTCATAATCACTTTCCATTCCAACATCAAGCACTCACCACAAAGCATCATTTATAGGTTATCAAAAATCAAGAATCAAAGCCCATAACAAATATCAAAACACCTAACCGATATCAAATTCCAACTTACCCTTAAAATTCCCATTTACATATCAAGGCCAACCTCTCTCATAAGTGAGAATACCTACATAAAGTCTTTTAACCCATACATAATATTGCTATTTAAACACTAATAACACTAACCCATAAGATTTACTTAGGATTAGACACAAGAAATCGCAATTAAAATACATAAGCCAAAAGTTAGGGTTTAAGGAAACTCACCAAAATTCACCAAACCAAAACCCATGGTTTGGGTAGTCTTAAGCAAGTTCCAAGTAACCCATTACCTAAAGAAAATATTAGATTAAACTCACATTTCAATATTTTAACCCAAAATTACAAAATCATTAGTTTAGTATTTTACCTTAAAACGATCGGTGGAAACGTAGATCCAAGTGCAAGGATCACGTTTCCGAAGAAGGATCGAAGATCGGACCGTTAGATCTTCGTAGATCGCAAAAATGAGAAAGTTTCCCCATCTTTTCTTTCTCTTCTTTCCTTCCCTCGGTTCTGAGAGAAAAAGAGGCATTGCCTCTTATTATTATTATTTTTTTTTTTTTTTCTTCATTGGAAAGGGCCAGATGGCCCTTCCTTCTTTTATCATGTGAAGGGCCACATGGCCCTTCACCTTTTTTTTTCTTCTTTCCTGCGCCCCACTATATATATATATATATATATATATATATATATATATATATATATATATATATATATATATATTTATTTATTTATTTATTCTATATTTCTTAATTTCTTTTCTAATATATTTTTCTTTTCTATTTCTTTTTATTTTATTTTATTCATTAATTTCTTTTAAATATTAATTTTCTTTTCTAATTTGATTTCTATTATTTTTATTTCCTATTTTATTTGGACTTAAAAATATCACTTGTATTTTCTTTTCATGGCCACTATTTACAAGCCCATAGATTAAAAATAAAACACTCTATTTTATTTTACCCCACTAAATAGACTTATTTTTATTTAATCTTGATAAACTCATTTTATAAACTTTAGTCTCTAAAAATTTTCTCTTGCATTTTAAATGCACCTAATTAAGTTTAATTAATTATTTACTCAAATTTATACTTTAATTATTAAATAATGTCCCAGATATATTTGACCCTATATTTATTTAAACCACACTATAATAATTATTACTCTTTCTATTATTTTACCTCAAGCTTAATTTATTTCGATAACACCATTATTATTACCTAGAATATAATTATTAAGCTCATCTATTAATGAATACAATTTATTAATTGATAAATCTCCTATTTATTTTCTTGGTCTTTACATCTCCGACGACACAAATCCAGCCACTCTCCCAACCATACTAGACGCGTAAAACCAACTGCCTGAGCCAAAGAAAAAAGCTAAAAAAACTCACCATAGCCCAAAGACTAGATGAAACATCAACTCATCATAGCTCAAAAGCTAGATGAAATAAATACCCCCACCGGAACAAGGAACCGAGGGGAACAAAAAACGCTCCAAAGCCCTAAGCTAGGAGCCACCACCCAGCAAGACACAACCGCACAACCCCTCTCAAAACAGGAGAAAAGGGAACCACTTTATATTTGTTAGAAGCATAAGAAAGTCAAAATCATTTACACTTCATGTGTTATAGGGCATGTTTTGAATGAAAATATGAAATCAATCAGAGTCTGCAGAACAGGAAAGGATCGCAACAGCTACTAAAGATGCACAAAAGGAAAGTCTCCCCAACTCTGTCAAAGCATCAAGAAAGGAAAGAAGAAATATAGCAGCAGCTTACAAGGAAATATGCAATTCAAAACTTAGGAAATCATGTGTAAGCCTTGTAATTGACAAATCAAAAAATCTTGGAATTGTCCTAATGTATATTCACACATTCCTTACGTTCTTATTTTCCTTATACTCTTACACTGTATGTATAAATATCCCTCGGTCATTATTGTATTACTCACTTGAATAAAATCCTCCATTTGTCACTTATATTTTCACTGCAGTCCCACAAATTTACCCTTTTTTTTTAGGTGTACGAACCCACTTTAGTTTCATTCTCTTTTCAGAACAAAAGGCAAAGAAAGAGTGGAAGAGAATGGTATACTTTATCCAACCTTCCACATTTTCCAAACAAAAACAGTTCTCAGAAATCATGTACGGGAAGCCAATTCAAGTTGATATCTTTTTCAGCCACCTCTACCTTTAGATTAGTCAGGGAGTCCTTAATAGGCTCCCATAACTTGGCCCTCTCTTCATCACATGTCACAAGCTCCAACTGCTCAAGATCCAAAGTAGATGGTGGCAAATGATTTCTCAATCTCAAGCACCCTTCCATGTGGAGCTCTTTCAAATCACGCAATTCACCAATGTATTTTGGCAATTTCCTAATGCTTAGGCAGTCAGATATGTCAAGAATGCTTAACTTATGAAGGCTTCTGATTGACTCTGGCAACTCCTGCAAATCAGTACATGACTTAAGCCTTAGCACTTCCAAATTCACCACATTTCCTATCTCTTCAGGCATGGCAGACAGCTTATGACAATTGGTGATGCTAAGTTTCTTAAGGGAGACAATATTACACAGCCCAGCAGGCAATTCAACAAGATCATTGCAATAGTCCATGTTTATCTCCATTAGATTTGGCAATGCATCTGAAACCTGAATAGTACAGCTCCTAAAAGCCTCACCAATATTGCACATAAACAAGGATAGCTTCTTCAAACCCCTCAATCGTATTGGGGCCTTGCAAAGGGAAGGAATTGAAACCTTCTCTAATCTGATTTTCTTTAGATGGGGTACATACTCAAGTAGTTGAAAGTTACCTAACTCAGCATGAAAGAAACCATAATTTGTGGCAATCAGAACTTTTAATTTATCCATTTTCTCCACAAACTCAGGTAACTTGTAATTCTTTGTTTGAAAATTCAGAACTACAACCTCAACTTCGGATGTTTCGATATTGCACCAACTTGATGAGAACGTTTCATCTGCAAACAATATCATACATGGTGTGAAAGGGTGCCAAATACTATTTTATATTTTTATAAGTCACAGCATGTGTAAGGACATGTGGGGTGTTTGAAAAGTGAGAAAGATGAACTGACCAGTTGAGATAGACAAGAGGCGTGCGCCGAGAGGTTGCTGCTTCTGTTCTGTCCACTTGGGAAGATTGTTTCCACTTATGTTCATAATTAGTCTTTTCCTTTGTTCTATTGGCTCCTGGTTGCTCTGATGGATAGCTAGCTCTCTGAGAAGATCATGTTGTATGACAAAGTCTTCACTGTAGTAGTTACCAATATCACTTGCATCTTTCCTGGAAAATGAGCAAAAATTCAATGCTTTGAAGAGATTCAAATTCTTTAGTCTTCTCATGAAATTAATTTCCATGACTATGCATCAAAATGAAGACTTTTATAACATGGGTAAAAGAAATCAACACAATGAATATGTTTAAGAGAATCAAACTCAAGCATCTATGAGATGAGCTGCATCAAGGTAAAGATCATAGTGGAAATCCTCCATTAGTTCTAGCTGGTATAACTTTCCTTCTTTCTTTTAATTGGCTTTCCAAATGGATATTCATAGGGTAGTATGAAAAATAGTACATTGACAATCAACTGGTCAAATAAGCTATAATATATTGTCAACTGCAATTTAAAGTTCATCAAGCTGTGAGACATTAGAATACTTTGGGCGTGTATACAGCAGCCACAACATATTACAAGAAAATCATGAAGACAGCAGCCTACAAGAAAATCACATGATACAAATAAAAAGCCAGTATACCTTGAGACCACAAGACTAGCAAGATTCCGGCTAGTGATTTCATGTAGGTTGGCAATGGCATCAATGCCTTCCTCATCTAGTTCGTATAATTCTGCCCACATATCAATGAGGACAGCAACAGGGATCCTTTGGTCTTCCGGAAACAAACCTAGGTCCAGGAAACACTTCTTGATGACCTCATTATCCAAGAAATCTAGGCTCTTCTGGAGACAAACAAGCAGATCGCGGTCAGAATCAAGGATAGAACGACCACTACACCATTTCTTCACCCAACTTTTCAAGACCTCTGCAGACTGCCCACGGAGTGATCTTCCAATCACTCTAAGGGCCAGAGGGAACCCCCCGCAGACCTTCAGTATCTGCAAATGTTGTTCACCAAATAAAATCAGTTATTGTTTAGAGGTTACAGGGGTAATATTTGTATGTCTACTTTTTGGGGACAAATTGTTTATAAGAAACAAAACAAGCAAGCATAAATGCATGCATAAGTATGCAAACATGATTTTGGCAGGTAGCCATGGTATTATGTACTTGTTAAAACAAGCAATGGCATCATGTAATGTATTTTTTCTTTCATACACATACATTTCCCAAAATGTACGATAACAGATACGATTAAATGCATTTCATACACATATACCATAGACTGACAAAGTACCTTTTCGATATCTTTATCTCGAATCAAAGAGCTTCCATCCTGCAGGGCTGCTGAGTGACGAAACAGAGTCATTGCATCTTCATCTTTTAATGGTTGTAACTTATATGTAAAGCTAAATCTTGGAAATGCAGTTCTTGAAGTCACAAGAATCTTGTAATTTGGAATATTAAACTCAAACTTATCAAGAAGGGATTCTGATCCAGACCAGACATCATCCAGGATCAGCAATATAGAGCCTTCAATTTGATTTAGCAGTTGCTCCAGCTGGTTGATTGCATCTTCATCAGTCTGAAACTCAGGCACCTGATAACCCTTATGACGAAATAGTTTCTCTACAATGACCTTCAGGTTTGGCGTTTTTGAGACGGGGACGAAGAAAATATTCTCCTTGAATATGCCTATCCAAATACAATGTAGTTAGAAAGCTGCCACCAAAATCCCAGTTCATGTCTGATAACATTTGCGCACAGGATATATAAAACCCAATCCCAACAAAGAGTAAGAAATAATAAGCAAATTCTGAAACAATGCCACCAATTATGTTGATATGAAAATTGCTTGTTCGTTTCTTTTCTTTTGCTACTCTTCTGTGGCAGTAATTCCAATGTACTATACGTTTCAAAAACACGAAAAATGACAGTCGAAAGAGCAAATCCAAAGAGAATGAACCTGAATTTGACACAAATCTATTTCTAACTATCTTTCATTCACATGCTTGCAGAAATTTGAGTCCTCAGCGCGAATGCAACCCCATTCATTTTAAGTCAAAGCCAAAAATATAATATTCTGTGTAATTTGCATTTGGTAACACCAAAGGGTTTACTCTTTAAAAGGATCCACATCCTAGTTTAGAGATAGAGAATAATATTTCCTAAAGCACTTGCCTATTAGGAAGTAAAATTATACAAAAAAAGAAGAAGAATTATTGAATTTGTGATGAACTACCTTTAATTTCCTCATCCTGACAGAGCATTTTCACCAATGTGGTCTTCCCGCATCCTCCAGGAGCAGTCAAGACAAGCACCGACACCTCCTCCTTCAGCAGCTGCATCTTCAACTTCTTCATATGCACATCCAATCCAACAATAAAATCAGGGGGTCGAGGAACCGCGCATGACACCCCACCATTTTTCACGGCCAAATTCATATTCTTACGGATAGCATTCACCCCCGCCAAAGTCTCCAACACATTCCTCGCATTCCATGCTTGCAAATCAATCTGAAAGAACCTGCCAATGTCCTTGTCCAACTCGCAGAGTTTGGTCGCGTGCTGGGATTTCATGCAGTAGTTCCACCAACTGATTTTCGAGCACTTCAAAACGAGCTTCTTTCCCTTCTTCATTTGCTCGATCAAGCTCTTTATTTCCTCTTCTGGGTGGCCCACTTCTCTGTTCAAACGTGTTATCTCTTCAACCAATGGCACCAAAGAAGCTAGCGTGGATTGGAGGTTTGCGAGAATGGATTCGAACATACGGGCTTTGTTTACCACATCCTTAACTGTTTCAAACAACTGTGAAAATGCCTCTCCAAGTACTGCTCCCAGAGCAGCCTCTCCAATCAATCCTCCTGCCATTACTTTGCTTCTCCAACAAACCCAGAATCTCCAATATGGCAAAAGAAAAAAACCAAAGATTTTGTACCCGACGATACTCAACTAGCCCGATGAGGTTTTTTTTTTTTTTTTTTTTTTTTTTTTTTTTTTTTCTGGCGCTGATGAGGATAACAGGGCAGAAAATCAAAACAAAATCAATCGCAGATAAAAAAAAGAATATTATAGGCTTCTCGATCGGGAGAAAAGAATAGAGGGAAGAAAATACTCAGTAATCGATTTAAGCTAAAGTAATCGATTTATACCTTATATACTCAGTAATCTAAGAAAATGTCATGCCATGAACCTCGAAGTTCCGAGTCTTAGCAGTGACTTCGTCCTTCCCATTTTAGGATACCCCGCGTGGAAGTGAAGCAACGCATTATTTGGAAGAGGAATTAATATATTGACTGTGTAATTCGATCGCCGTTAACTGTGAATCTTCTGCGACATCTTAGCAGCTGTCAGACATGAAGTCGTTGAAGTGGTTGGTTAGCGTATCAAATATGGGATCAGGAAAGGAAATAACGTACGGTCATGCATAAAGGCATGCAATAAACGGTCAAAGGCAAACAAGGGCGCCGTTTGTTTTCATGAAAACATGAGCTATATATGAGAGAGCTTCCTCCTCCTCGGTCAGTTAGCTGATCATCCTTTCAAATTGCAAATGAAGAAGAAGTCTGACGCATTTTAAACTCCTTAATGGAATAAGCATCAAATAAGAAGTTTCGCGTATTAACGGAAGAATATGCTTGATTTTCATCTCCGTCGTTGACTTGACATTTCTGTAAGGGAAATTGGAAACGGTACGTACGTGGCCAACCGTGTTAGAGGATAAAAGCAACAGCTCACTTCTCCTCAAGACCAGCCTCAAAATCAGCAAAAGGACTTTACATTTCATGTTGACAGCAGGCCTGTGAACAGTAGCATAGCAGCAGACTTTAGCACAATTTCCTCCTGGATTCCTGCTGCCCAATATGGCCTCCATGTTTCCTAGATTCATCTCTGCTCCTCAAACTCAGCATACACCTTTTTCTTATTTTATAGTATCTCATGTTCTCTCATTTTTTGTTGTTGTAAAAACCTTGTACTAGCTTCCCAAACTAGTGCACATGTAACTCTATAAATAACAACTTTTATCTGACTTTGATAAGATAATCAAATCGATTCTTCTCCTAAATCTTTCACACCGGTGCCCATTAGATGTGCCAATTGCCAGCAGAGAAAATGTTGACCATTCTTCCGTCAAAGTTCTTCTTCCACTCGATCTTTATCCTTTCAAGTACAGTGCATTACGTACGCTTTTATTGCTTATATACAGGTTATGAAATGCTCATTATTGCACATTAATTGGAAATCGTCGCATTTAATCTTTTTGAGTTACTCTGCCCTTAAAGTTAATTTCATTTTATGTAGAAGCATGCTGAAAACGTCAAACTTGCTGCCTGTCAACGTCTCACCAAATTTGCTTGATTTGAGGCAACTAGGCAAGTCAAATACTCTCTATTTCACTTATAATAATAATAATAATAATAAAAATACTCTCTTTTTCTTTTTTTCCTCCTTGTACTGCTTTTCTTCCCTTGGCATTTAAAATTTCTTCTATTTCTCGAATGCGTTTTCACACCAAAACTAAATAAAAGCTATATATATAATGTTAAACTTCGAACCATAATCATACTATACTAATGTAGCACATGTGTTAGTAGTTCTTGAACTTATTTTATTATTATTATAAAGTAATACTACTTTTGTTAGGGATAAGATTAACCCTAGAGACACGTGGATTCTGAAACATCTCGAAGTTATGTCTCGGACACTCGTTCCGACCCAGCAAAGAAAAGATCATCTAGGTATAAAGACGTCTCGGTCTTAACATCCCAGGTGACGGTATCAAATATCCTGAGATCTCCTAATTTGATCGGAGCGAACATATCTCGGACATTTGTGATTCGGAGTAATAACACCTCGGGGTGATATCGAGTCGGTGCGATATCGCCTCGGGGTGATATCAAGTCGGTGTGACGACATCTCGGAGTAATAACATCTCGGCCTTACACAACCCCGTTATGGTGTGGCGATATCCCAAGATCTCCAAGTCGGAGCGAACATATCTCGGATATCATCACCTCGGAGGTTGGCTGAAGTATGCCGCGGTTGTCTCAGAATGCGATAAAGATAATCCCAGAAGATCAGGGATAAACCACAATTCCATAATTAATTGGATAAGGTAGTTATTGATACGGAATCAAGTTTAAAGAGGTACAAACGCAATCAACTTCGGACTCTATAATCTTATTCGAATTCCCTGAAGATAAGGTTAAAGTTCAACCAAGCTAGGATTCAAACTCCTAATCCAACTAGGCGTCAAGAATTCTGGTAAGATTGCAAGTCTGGTAAGACCGCAAGTCCAGCCTATAAATAAGACCGTCGCACCAGGTATGAAATAACGAATTCTCTGAGCTCTTGAGATTGAAAACACTCTTCAGAAAATTGATTTGAACTGACTTAGGCATTGGAGTGGGCGTAGTCGGCACCCCCGACGAGTTGTTTGTTCTTTTTGCAGGATCGAAGTTATAGATCAGAACCCAACAGCGAATCACTAGGCGACACGTCACCATACCGGAAACTGTACCAACAGTTTGGCGCCGTCTGTGGGAACGATAAGTTGTTCTTACGAAAAACAAATCCGCGATGGTGACAACGAGACGTTCCAACCCGGCTCAAAATGAAACCCTAGAAGAGGTGCCACCCGCCAACTGAGACGATGTTTGTGGAGAAGCAGAATCTGCTGGACCAGAGGCCAGAATAACCCAACTAAGTCAACAGTTGGCCCAGGCACAGAAGAATGTGGAGGATTTGCTGGCTCAGAATGCTGTGCTCCTAGCCGCTCAGACTCTGCCGCCATTCAATCATGATGCAGTCGATGGGACAAACCCTGAGGGAAATCCCGAAGGGTCAGGAGAGAGAGCCGGGCCGCGGAACGAGGACCATGGAGAGCCCGTGAATCCGGTTCCACCAACAGAGTTCGAAAGGAGGTTGCAGAAGATGGTCCAAGACCTGGGTGCAAAATACGATGCACTGTCGAAAACAATTGATCAGAAGCGAGATGGGAAGGAGTCTCTCGTTGACAACCTCTTTCAGCACAAGGAGTCGATATTCACCGAAGAAGTATCCAACTTCGATCTACCCGGAAGATTTAAGGTACCTGACATCCCTGTTTTTTCAGGCAGCGAAGATCCGGTGGAGCACTTGGACAATTTTCGATCCCATGTCTCCCTGCACAAGACCCCAGATGCTGTGGCATGCCGAGCTTTTCCTCTCACCTTGTCAGGAAAGGCCCGAGACTGGCTCAGGAATCTTCCCCCGAGGTCGATTGATTGTTTCGACGCCCTTGGAAGGAAATTCCTGGCCCAGTTCGTATCCGGAAGAGCCAGAAGAAAACCCCGAGGGTACCTACTCTCTGTACGGCAAGGGCCTAACGAGTCTCTAAAAGACTACCTATGGAGATTCAACCAGGAAAAGCTAGACACAGAGAGTGCACCAGATGATTTCATCTACGGTGCAATTTTCCAAGGGTTGAAGAAAGATGGACCTCTGATGGCAGAACTGGCGTTGAAACCACCGAAAGATCTTCATACCTTTATGGTGAAGATGGACAGGTACATCAATCAGGAAGAAACGCTCCGAGCCCTTCTCGATAACTCCCAGCAACAACAACAACCATCCACCGAGAAGCCCAAGAAAAAGAAGAATCCTGAACCCATACAGGATGCCGGTCTCGGAAGATACAAGAAGGCAAAGAAGAATTTCGGAGACTACAAGTGGACACCATTGAACGCCTCTCTCACGGAGGTGCTTACGGAACTCAAAAAAGATCCGAATTACCAGAGACCGAGACCCATTCCAGGAGATCCGCCCCCGCGCCTGGCTCACAAATACTGTGCCTTCCATGATTCATATGGTCATCTGACCGAGCAGTGTGTATCATTGAGGCAATTGATCGAGAAATTCATCGAGAATGGGAAACTAGTCCGATTTCTCGTCAATGAGAGGAATCATCAAGAGCGAGACCAATATCCGCGGCCAAGGAGGGAGGAGGATTGGGATGACAGGAGAAATTATCAACCGAGACAAGAAGAAAGAAGAAGAAGAAGCCGAGAGCCAGCACCTCGACATTGGAGGGATGAAAGAAGGGAGAGAAGTAGGAGCAGACCTCGGGTGGCGCAGCAAGGCAATCTCCCTATCATCCACACTATCTCGGGAGGATTTGGAGGAGGAGGCGAGTCCAACTCGGCTCGGAAGGCGTATGCCAGGCAGCTGGACGATTTTGAAGTATATTCGGTCCAGAAGCCCCCAAAGTCTCGGAAATACAACTCTCTGGTTATAGAGTTCTCTGATGATGATTATGCTGGGGTCTCACTTCCGCATACAGACGCCCTTGTGGTCACCTTGACCATAGCAAATTATCAGACTCGGCGGATCCTCGTTGACACAGGGAGCTCGGCTGATATTCTGTTTAAATCAGCTTTCGATTACATGGGTGTTCCACGAGAAAAGGTGGTCCCGGTCTCATGCCAGTTACAGGGTTTTGCTGGAGAAAAGGTGCTGCCTCTCAGTTCTATTGATCTTCCTGTAACGGCAGGGACTTATCCGAGGCAAAAGGTCATTATGGTAAAGTTCCTAATGGTTGACAAAGTCTCGGCCTACAATGCTATCATAGGACGGACAGCTCTCAACGACTTCAAAGCTGTGACTTCAACACCGCATTTCAGTATGAAGTTTTCAACAGAAGAAGGAGTTGGAGAGGTAAAGGGGGACCAGAAGGAGGCTAGGCGTTTCTACAATCTGTCCTTAAAAGACACCCCGAGGTAGCACAGTCTGGGGGAGAAAACTAAGGAAGATGGAAAATAACAATCACCGTTGGGGGAGACTGTGGAAGCCTTAGAGGAGTTCGAAATAGGTGACTCAGGAAAGAAAGTTCATATAGGCTCACAACTCCCTCAACCTATGAAGGAAGATCTGGTGGCGTTCTTGAGGTGCAACAATGATGTATTTGCCTGGAGCCATGAAGATATGCCGGGGATTGATCCCTCGGTTATTGTCCATAAGCTAAATGTGGACCCAAATTATCGCCTTGTAAAACAGAGAATGAGGGTTTTTGCTGCCGAAAGGAACATGGCTGTTGCGGAAGAGGTAGAGAAGTTGCTGAAAGCTGGATTCATCCGAGAGGTGGATTATCCCGAATGGCTGGCCAATGTGGTGCTGGTAAAGAAGTCTAATGGCAAGTGAGGATGTACGTAGATTTCACCGACTTGAATAAAGCATGTCTGAAGGATAGCTTTCCTCTGCCTCGGATAGATTTATTGGTTGATTCGACGACCGGACACGAGCTCTTAAGCTTTATGGATGCCTTCTCGGGATACAATCAAATCCACATGGAAGAAGCAGACCAAAAAAAAACTGCTTTCATTACAGACCGAGGACTTTATTGCTATAAGATGATGCCCTTCGGTCTGAAGAATGCGGGAGCCACGTATCAGCGACTTGTGAACCAGATGTTTCAAAATCAAATTGGCCGAAACGTTGAAGTATACGTAGATGACCTGCTGGTTAAAAGTAATCGGGCAAACAAACACATAGAAGACCTCCGAGAGACTTTTCGGACTCTAAGAGAATACAACATGAAGCTCAACCCCGCGAAGTGTGCCTTCGGAGTTTCTTCAGGCAAGTTTCTGGGGTTCATGGTGTCACAGAGGGGCATTGAAGCTAATCCAGAGAAGGTTAGGGCCGTCCTTGAAATGGAAGCCCCGAGAACAACAAAGCAACTCCAACGGCTGACAGGAAGGATCGCGGCTCTGAATCGGTTCATATCAAGGTCAACAGATAAGTGCCTTCCTTTCTTTAAGATTTTAAGAAAAGCATTTATGTGGAGTAAGGAGTGTGAGGAAGCTTTCGGGAAGTTGAAGGAATACCTAACCAACCCACCATTGTTGAGCCGCCCAACCGAAGGGGAGATACTTTATCTCTATCTGGCAGTGTCTCCCTCAGTGGTAAGCTCGGCGCTAGTCCGAAAAGATTCAGGAGTTCAGAAACCAGTTTACTTTACAAGTAAAGCATTACATGGCGCGGAAGAAAGGTATCATCGGATCGAGAAGTTGGCATTTGCTTTGATTATTTCGACCAGAAGATTGAGGCCATACTTCCAGGCTCATGCTATCAGAGTCTTAACCGAATATTCGATGAAGAAGATTTTGCAAAAACCTGACCTCTTGGGAAGATTAGTCAACTGGGCGATGGAACTCGGACAATTTGATATCGAGTTTCATCCTCGGACGGCTATCAAGGGACAGGTTCTGGCAGATTTCCTGGTAGAATTCTGCAACATCCCTGAGGCAGAAGAACTTCCCAAGGAGTCAACCTGGGTTGTTTTTGTAGATTGAGGCCATACTTCCAGGCTCATGCTATCAGAGTCTTAACCGAATATTCGATGAAGAAGATTTTGCAAAAACCTGACCTCTTGGGAAGATTAGTCAACTGGGCGATGGAACTCGGACAATTTGATATCGAGTTTCATCCTCGGACGGCTATCAAGGGACAGGTTCTGGCAGATTTCCTGGTAGAATTCTGCAACATCCCTGAGGCAGAAGAACTTCCCAAGGAGTCAACCTGGGTTGTTTTTGTAGATGGCTCCTCAACACAGGACAAGAATTCGGTTTTGCTGTAAAACTGGACTTCATCACAACGAACAATGAAGCTGAGTACGAAGCGGTGATAGCGGGTTTGGCATTATCCCGAGAAATGGGAGCAACTAATGTCGAAATCAGGAGTGACTCTCAGGTGGTCGTAGGCCAAGTCTAAGGACAATTCGAAGCATAAGAAGACCGAATGGCCAGGTATTTGGAAGAGGTGCGCTGATTCCAATCCTATTTCGAAAGGTTCGTCATCACAAAGATACCTCGGGAGGAAAACGTCCGAGCCGATGAGTTCTCGAAGATTGCATCGGGAACAGAAGAGGAGATTGAAGCATCCAGGAGGCAAATTATTGTTCTGACTGAGCCGTCAATAGCCCCGAGGACTAATGTTATGGAGACAGATTCAGCACCAGATGAACCAGAATGGGCAAGGGACATTATCCAGTTCCTCAGAAATGGGTTGCTGCCCGAAGACAAGGTCGCAGTTCGGAGGGTGAAGATACAGGCAGCAAGGTTTTGCCTTCTCGGGGAGATACTGTACAAAAGAGGATATTTCGAACCCCTGCTCAAATGCCTCTCCAAGGCCGAGTCGAATTATGTCCTTAGGGAGATTCATGAAGGTGTGTGCGGAGACCACTCAGGAGGAAGGATGCTGGCGCAAAAAGCCATCCAAGCAGGCTATTATTGGCCTACAATCAAAAAAGATTCGGCTCTTCTCGTCAAAACCTGTGACAAATGCCAGAGATTTTCAAGAATTATGAAAGCAAGTCCGGAGAAGCTAACCCCCCTCACTTATCCATGGCCATTTGCAAAATAGGGGTGGATATAGTTGGCCCAATGCCGGTAGGGAAAGGTGGAAGAAAGTTCTTGGTTGTAGCTGTAGATTATTTTACTAAATAGGCAGAAGCAGAAGCATTAGCAGCTATAACCACAGCAAACATTATAACTTTCCTCTAGAAGTCGGTGGTGTGCAGGTTCGGGATTCCTCATGCTTTCGTCATAGATAATGGGAAGCAGTTTGACTGTGAACCATTTCAGAAGTGGTGTTCGGAGCTCCATATCCGAAACCATTATGCTTCAGTACTTTACCCAAAGGCAAACGGTCAGGTAGAGGCGACGAATAAGACCCTGGTAAAGACTATGAAGAAAAAGCTTGATAAGAAGAAAGGAGCATGGGTTGAATATGTCCCAGAGGTGCTGTGGTTGTACCGAACCACAAGAAGAACTCCAACAGGCGAGACACCATTCTCATTTACATATGGAACCGAGGCAGTGATACTAGTCGAAGTAAGATCTCCAAGCTTCCTTGTAGCTCACTACAATCCAGGACTCAATGACTAAAAAGCTAAGGTACATCTGGATCTTTTGCAAGAGAAAAGAGTCGACGCTCAAGTCACATGGGCAGCATATCAGAATCGAACGGCTCGGTACTTTAACAAACATGTGGTACCCAGAAAGTTCCAGCTCGGAGATTGGGTACTCAGGAAGGTGAGCTTGATAACGAAAGATCCAGCGGAAGGCAAAATGGGACCCGAATGGGAAGGCCCCTATAAGGTAGTAGGATGCCATCAGAAGGGAGCTTACCGCTTAATGACTGAGACAGGGAAGATACTCCCGAGATCATGGAATGCCAAGCACCTGAAGAAATATTTTATGTAATTTTTTGCTTTTTCTAAACAATTTCATATTCAATAAAGAATGTTTATTTCCAGTGCATATTAACAATTGCAGAAATCCGAGAATTAATCTGAGTTATACTTAGAAAAGAATCCACTTGCATCATTTTCTCGAACAACCCGAGAGGGTCATGGAAAGGATGCAGTAGAAAGAAATCCCTCGATTAGGGGTTATGGAAAGACTGAGAATGTCTGAAGCTTCTCGGTTAGTCCAACACCTAGAACAGGAAAGAACAGAGAGTCTGGTATCAGAGCCAGGTTGGAAGCACTTCTCCTCCCCAAAGATGATCAAGCTACATCAGCGTCCATCTGACTCCCCACCTCGAACGACTTGAAAGAGTTATGGTAGGGATGTTCGGGAAAGAAATCCGCCCGAATTCTTTCCTCGAACAACCTGAAAGGGTCATGGAAAGGATACAAAGGGTTGAAACCCCTCGGTTGGGGGTTTCCGAAGGATGAGGACTAGGATTCGCCCGAATCCTTTCCTCGGACAACCCGCAAGGGTCATGGAAAGGATACAAAGGGTTGAAACCCCTCGGTTGGGGGTTTTCCGGAGGATAAGGCTAAGGATATCCAAAGAAGAATCCACCCGAATCCTTTCCTCGAACAGCCCGGAAGGGTCAGGGAAAGGATGCAAAGAGTTGAAACCTCCAGATTGAAGGTTTTCCGAAGGATAAGATGATGGATATCCCGATTAGAATCCGCCCGAATCCTCTCCTCGAACAACCCGAAAGGGTCATGGAAAGGATTCAATGGGAAGAAACCCCTCGGTTGGGGGTTTCTGAAGGGATAAGATTAAGAACTGGTTCAAATCCTTTCCTCGGACGACCCGAAAGGGTTATGGAAAGGATACCACGACAAAGTTGAAAAATCTAAAGGACAAAAGCATACAAGATAGTCTCTTCCTCAGATGACTTGAAGAGACTATAGGAAGAATATCAAAGTAAAAGGCTCCTCCGAATACTATGATTATTCAAGATCAAAGAAGAGAGAATCAAAAGGTAAGAGTTTCATTCAAAATATTTCATTTCATATTTGAAGTCCTTTATAGGTTAAAAAAAAAGAAAAAAAAGAAAAATTCAGGCCCGAGAAGCTTTTAGCTTGCGGCATCGTCAAGAGGATCCTCTCGAGGATCTGGCGCGTCATCACCCCAACTCGGAACATCGGGCATAAATTCCTTATCGAACTCTTCCATCTCTAAGATGGCTTCTTCAGGAAAACCAACAAGCAGCGGGCCAACCGTCTCGGGGTCAAATTTATATTGGGGATTCGTTACCAGAGTTTGAAAATTTTCGAAACCCCAATTGCACTCCCGAGCCTAACTCTGGTCCCGAAGGAATGGTACATAGCTCAATTGTTTCAGATAACGCTTGAGCTTTGCCCGATCTGTGTCATATCTGGCCCTGAGCCTAATTAAGAGGCTCTCTGAGTGGTCCTGTGCCTTAACAGCTTTATTTCTCTCGGCCTCAAGTCTTTCAACTTCAGCTTTCAGTTTGTCCTTTTCGGCTTTGGCATTCATAGCATTTTTGCACGCTTCGGAGCATTCGTTCTACACGACCGACAAACGAAGGGACAACTAATCTGCACGATCCAGCTCGGTAGAAAGGCTTGCAACGGAACATGTGTCACGCCCCCGTTTTGGGATATAAGGGAAACGCGAACTTGAATGCTAAAAACAAACATTTTAAATGGAAGCGTGCATTTACAACATATAAATTTTAAACTTCCTACTCTCTTAAACCTTTCTATTTATAATTCTTTACAAAGTCATGAACTCCAAAAGGAACAAAACATACTATACAATACTAGGGTTTGGCCGGTTCATCACGAACTATCGCTCTCAGCGAGGTCTATGCCATTACAAGAAAAAGACTTCGTCTTACTGTTGTCATTTGGAAAGGGGTGGAGGAAAAAGGGGTGAGTTCGATAACTCAGTAAGGAAAATACAACACCAGGGGAATAAAACATGCTGTAAAACCTTCTTGCCATACTCTTTAGTCAAGCATAATGACAGATTTATTCTAACTTACTGAAAAGAATTAACTTCACATATGATGAATTGCATAATGTAAATTGATTTACAACCTAACCCAATAGTATGTTGATTTTAATTTATTAAGGATGACTTGAGTATTTTTGTGTACTTTAAGAATTATGATGATGTTTAAGAGTATGAATATGATATGTAATTTTAGATTGAGTATAAGTTAGAAATTCAAGTTAAGAAAATTATTTAAGAAATGATATGCTAGACTGTTTATGTTTTATAAAAAAAAACACATGTTAAAACATGATTCATAAAACGAAATGTATTGTTTTAGGACAGGTGGCATAGCATATGAACAATTAAATAGAATTTGAAGAATATGAATAATGGCATAAGAATGACAGTTTATGCAGATTAACAAGATGAACAATTAAACAGATTTTCTAATGATTCAGTAAATTCTTTTTATCAGTTTTCTCTTTAATCCTTTATCTGTAGTTTAACCCTTTACAGACTCTAAACCGCTGTTACCCGTGAGCGGAGCACGTTGGCTTTTCTCACACAGACCTATGGACTCAGCCTGTCGTCACAGGGGAGAGCCGTTCCGAGTTGGGGATCTTCCCTAGGTGAAGGCCAACCTCGGCTGGTAGCACACACCAACTTATGGTATGCTTGTCATGCTACCCTATGGGTACCAATCCTAACTGTAATAGTGCCTCAGGGTTAAACAATTACTGCACATGAACGTTTTCTGTAATACTGTAGGCTCTGCTTTATCTGTATACTTTATTTCAAAACTGTAAGAGCCGCTTTCATAACTGTAGTCATGTGCAGAATTTAACTTTAGATTCTCTTTTCTTTCAAAACTGTATTCATGAATAGAGTCATATTCTTTGGAATGCTCTATAGTCATAATTTTCAAATGCTCTCTTTTTCATCATTGTAAGTATGCATAATTTATAACTTTGAAATGTTTTTGATCATATCTATAATTATGCATAAATCATAATTCTTAAAAAAAAATGCTCTTAACCAAAACTGTGATTTATGCTCAAAAGTCTTGAACAATATCATATGAGTAATAAAGCTTGGCATTAAAAATCACATGAGCAACGCTTTGTAAAATTCCCCAACACTTTTTCTCAAGATTTGTAAATAATCTTATTGGGGGTTTTTCGGTGTTGTATCCCCTTACCTGGATTTGCTATTGATGTTAGGATTGAGCTTTTACCTTAATAAAACACGAGGATAAATTTAGCTGAGCGTTCTGAAATTATATCTTATGACTTTTCTTGAAAATCAGAGTAATCTAACTAACATCACTACCTTAGTGAACTAAATCCTCAATAGTTAGCAATTCCAACATATAAGAAGCAAGAAATCATTTGGCCTATTCACATAAATCCCCAAAAATCCATGACCCCCAGCAACAAGATATTAAACCAAACTCATGCCAATAAAGTCTCGCAAGTGCTAAAAAAGGAAATACATGTGTCTCTTAGCAGAAGATCCAACTTGACATCCATAAAAATCCTAATCACATTGATTCTTAAATCCTTGAATCCATAACCCATACTAAAGTCATTCACTAATGTCATCTTCCAGAATTTATTCTAAACATAACCAAATGAAATCACAATTTCCGGCACTAATATCCAAAATACCTTTTATTATATAAAATCATCTTAATTAAAATAAAGTACTCTACATATCTTCAAAATCCCAACAATCTCAAATATGTGTATTCAACCAACTACAATAAAAATATCAAAGCCATTTAAAATTCCAACTTCAACCAGTTCTAAATCAGCCACTAAAAACATAGATAAGAACCCCTTGATTTTTAATTAAAAGCCATTTCCAACCGTACTAATTTCACAATTGCTTTTCTTAAAACAGTGGATAAATCCAGCTTTAAAAATCATTTCAAAAATCACCCACATAATCCATTGGCCGAAACACCACCTAGAAAAACAAGACACTACTCACTACTGCTAGAGCACACACCCACTAGCTGAAACAGGAACAATCCACAACCCATCATAATCCACAGTTTACACCTCAAACGACCAAGAATCATCCACAACCAATATTCAAAATAAACCCATTAAATCTGCTACAGAGCATCAAAATTTGATCAAAAAAATCCATTAATAATCACCCAAAATAACTCAAACAGATTACAAGAAATTACTAAGTTTACCTTGATAATTTTCCGTTCAAAGCTAAGAAAACCACCAAAAAGAACTTGTCAAAGGAACGATCCTCAGCCCAGTCGCCGGAATCGCACCTCCAAATTGTCGAAAATCGCTTCCCAGGACACCAGAAATCGCCGGTCTTGACCACCATCGATCGGGTCTTCTTCGGGTTTGATGGGTCGTTCGGGTTTCACGGCCACTCGGGTCCTCCACGATCGGCCGGAAATCGGCCTGGGCTCCACCGGAATCGACTTGTCTCGCCGGAAAACGGTTCCTAGAGGGTCGGCCACCGCAGCTTCACCAGAGGATCCTTCAACGGTCAGATCTCCTCCGGCTCTCCCTCTCTGTCTCGCCTCTGTCAGACCCACTGGAAATCGGGTTCTAATCCCACCGGCGTCGATCCACCGGAGAATCGCGCCACCTGGGTCGACGGTTCGCCGGTTCTCTCCTCTCCCTTCGATTTCTCCCTGTCTCCCGATCTCTTACTTCCCCTTTCTCGGCATCTCTCTCCCTGTTTCACTCTCTCTCTATCTCTCGAATCTCTCTCTCTTCTCATCTCTCTCTCTCTTCTCATCTCTCTATCTCTCCCTGTCGACATCTCTCTCTCTCTCCCTCAGTCTCTCGCTCACTCTCTGTCTCCCCCCGTACT
This sequence comes from Alnus glutinosa, assembly GCF_958979055.1. Lineage (NCBI taxonomy): Eukaryota > Viridiplantae > Streptophyta > Magnoliopsida > Fagales > Betulaceae > Alnus > Alnus glutinosa. The sequence goes on from NC_084888.1 coordinate 5,112,669, forward strand.
CGTGTGAGAAGAAAGAAAGAAGAAGAACTAAAAGAAGCAGGAAGAAGATGATGAAAAAAAAAATAATAATAATAATAATAAATAAAGAAGGAAACAACTTGCACGGCAAGTTGTTTGATTTTTTTTTTTTTAATAAGTTACTTACTAAGTTATATATATATATATATATATATTATTATTATTATGTCTAATAAATCTGGGATATTACAACGTGTGTACCGCTCATTGGCCTCCAGTACTTCTTTCTTCAAAAGAGCATTGGCAGAACGCATCTCGAATATAGTCGAGTCCCGAGATGCGAGTTCCTCATCCTTAGATCGAAGAAGGGCCTTCAGTGCTGCAACTTTGTTCTCCAAGCCCGAGATGCGAGCTTGCACTTCGGGGGCAGGAACAGGAGGGGGCGCCGGACGATTTTCGTACTTCTGCCAAAGAGCTGTCATCTTCACAAGAAGCTATAAAGAGAAAAATAAGCAAATTCAGAGTCAAGAACCGAAAATTGGATAGAATGAAAAGGCCTGGTTTCAGAAACTTACCTGATAATGAGAGATGATAATGCCTTGAGCAATCTTCTCGGGAGAAGACGCCCCTGCATTTTCCAGATACCCCTTGGGAATTAGGTTCTTTATGGCCTCCATTGGATGATCCAGAAGGCCTCTGCCCAAAACTTCAAAACCGGCTGAGACTCTAGAGGAAGAGCTGGGACCCACAGGAGGTACAACCCCTGTATTTGGAGCCGCATCGGACTCATCAGATCTTAATCTGGAAGGGCTGGCCTCAACACGAGACCCGCTCCTAGTAGAAGACTCGGGAAGCACACCTGCCTCAGGAATGATGTTCTCGGAGTCGATCCGAGACCCTTCAGGCACTCCGAGATGGGGAGTTATTTCGGGTTGATTTGCACCCTGTACTTCAAAAGCGGCGCCCGGCATATCCAGACCAACCGCTTCCCGAGAATTTCTTGGCTCTTCAATATTTTCCACCTCAGGTGTTCCAGTATGAGTTTCAGATTGTACAGGTGGAGAACATGGTGCTTGGGGGGTGGCATGCCCCATTTCACAGTCGTCCTCGGGAGGTGGTGGAGTTCCTGGGCATTCTGAGGAAGGAGTTCGAGGAGTGCCTTCGGCCTCAAACTCTTCGATAAAAGGCTCATCTCGGGGGGAGCCAGCATCTTCATCCCTCTCTCCAAGAGATTCATCACCTGAAGGAGCGGGCTCTTGACGCACTTCCTCGGCATCAGAAGGTCTTATAACCGCCTTGCCCCACATCCGCTCGGCCTCCAAGATCTTTTCAGCAATTCGGTCCTGGGCTGTGAATTTTCGCTTTCTGGCTAAATGTTTTACCCTGCGCGTGACTTGTATGTCTCGGGCCTCAGGAACCGCTTTATCTTCTTCTCCAGATCTCTCTAGTTCCGGGGCAGTCACTGCAGAAGCTCCGAGAAGAGGTTCCTCAAAAGAAGTTTCTGCACCCTGTTCACCCTAGTATGATGCCTCGGAGCCGGACTCATCCTTTAAAACAAAGGAAGGAGCAGCACCAGCTTCTGGTGTAGGGGAAACTTCTGGAACAAAACCCCGAAAACTTGCAGATCCCTCTTCAACGTTTACTCCAGGTGACGGTACCGAAGGGGGAGTTCTCCTTGCACCCAAGGCAGCCAGAGGAACGTTCTGCTTCTTCCGCAGAGGAACATCCTCGGGAACTTCGGCACTTTTAAATGGCCTCTTCTTAGTAACAGGCCTCGGAGATGGAGGGGCATCATTCATCTTCTTAATAGCCCCTCTCTTGGTAACAAGCTGTTTGTCTCTCGGGATGTCGTATCCGAGAAACTGCCTTAAGTTCTCCTCGGTGACAAGATTGTCAAAGTCAACTTCCTCAAATTTTTCAACCTTGACCCTAACTGTGGACCACCCACTTATCTTCTTGACATCCTCCTGGTCGGATACGCTGAGTGAAGGGGGGTCGCTTTGGTCAGGTCGAAGCAATTGCCAGGTCCGAGGCATCTTACGGTTTTCGGGCAGAAGAGTACCCTCAGGGCATTCCCACTCCCCAGAAACTCTGAAAAATTGCATTTCCCAGAATTTGTTGTTTGTTAGCCCACTCTTGAGCTTGATGAAGACAGGCGGGTGACGAACACACAGTTCAATCTTCCCCTCCGAAGTTTGCCTCGGTCTGTAGATGTTGAAAAATTGCAGAATCTGCATCTCCTTTTTCAGCACGAGCCTCCAGAGGATGTACGAAGCGAACAAATACCTCCAGGCATTAGGCATGATCTGACTGGGTGCAACCATCAGAAAAAGGACGAAATCCCGAGCAATCTCCGGAAATGGTAACCGTAGCCCAGCAAGAAACATCCTTTCGAACAAGGTAATGTCGCCGCCGTTGATAAGCCGAGACTCAGGTGCTTGGTAAAACATCCTCACTGTTGGAGGAATGTCGTAGTTCAGGCGAAGCACACCCTCATGCTTCGCAAAAAGGGCGGTTTCCACCCTACTCTCCAGGGGAAAGAGATCCACGAAGCCGTCGGACCTTTTTGTCCGAGCCCGAGACATAACAGGAACGGTTGAAGCAGCCTTCTTAGGAGCCATTGAAAAAGAAGAAGAGAAGAAATAGAGGATACAGAGAAAGAAAAGAGTTTAGGAAGAAGGCGACAATGGAGGATCGAGAAAGAGAACAAGTAAATGTCGAAGAATGAACAGTGAAAGTGTTCAAAACTTTAAATACCCCCTCCCCTACGTGTCCAAAATATCAAAGGGCGCCATCATTTCAAGATCTCCGAAGATTGAAAAGGTGCGCGTTCCGTATTCAAGAATTAAATGCGCTACCTCGATAGTACCGTTTCATGATGACAAAGGAAGGCAGTTTAGAGCTGATGTCGTCATTGGAAAAAGAAGCGGCAAGGTTTAAACGTTTGAACTGTTGAAAAGACGCGCCCTTCACAGTAGCAGGTACAGGTTGGCAGGCGGAAAGTAATTCTCTTATTTCCATTTATTTATGAAATCAGAGAATTAGGGGGGTAACTGTTAAGGACAAGATTAACCCTAGAGACACGTGGATTCTGAAACATCTCGGAGTTATGTCTCGGACACTCGTTCCGACCCAGCAAAGAAAAGATCATCTAGGTATAAAGACGTCTCGGTCTTAACATCCCAGGTGACGGTATCAAATATCTCGAGATCTCCTAATTTGATCGGAGCGAACATATCTCGGACATTTGTGCCTCCGAGTAATAACACCTCGGGGTGATATCGAGTCGGTGCGATATCGCCTCGGGGTGATATCAAGTCGGTGTGACGACGTCTCGGAGTAATAACATCTCGGCCTTACACAATCCTGTTATGGTGCGGCGATATCCCGAGATCTCCAAGTTGGAGCGAACATATCTCGGATATCATCACCTTGGAGGTTGGCTGAAGTATGCCGCGGTTGTCTCAGAATGCGATAAAGATAGAATCCCAGAATATCAGGGATAAACCACAATTCCATAATTAATGGGATAAGGTAGTTATTGATACGGAATCAAGTTTAAAGAGGTACAAACGCAATCAACTTCGGATTCTATAATCTCATTCAAATTCCCTGAAGATAAGGTTAAAGTTCAACCAAGCTAGGATTCGAGCTCCTAATCCAACTAGGCGTCAAGAATTCTGGTAAGATTGCAAGTCTGGTAAGACCGCAAGTCCGGCCTATAAATAAGACCGTCACACCAGGTATGAAACAACGAATTCTCTGAGCTCTTGAGATTGAAAACAATCTTCAGAAAATTGATTTGAACTGACTTAGGCATCGGAGTGGGCGTAGTCGGCACCCCCGACGAGTTGTTTGTTCTTTTTGCAGGATCGAAGTTATAGATCAGAACCCAGCAGCGAATCACCAGGCAACACGTCACCATACCGGAAACTGTACCAATAACTTTTTATACTCATTTACCACACACATTTTATAACGCCCCAAAATTTTTTTTATATATAATATTTTTGGACCTATATATATATATATATTCATGAAAAGAAGAAGGAAATTTTGTCTCTTTCAATTTGTTATACAAAAGCATTCTATGGGTTCTCTTTTACTCTTATTAGTGTAGCCATAATTTATAATGGTCTTTATTTATTAATTATTATTAATTTTTTTTAAACCCAATTTGGTTAAGGCAAAAAAAAAAAAAAAAACCCATAGCTCCCTCTCGCAGACCACTTCCACGTGGCAGGAGAGTCTTGCCACCTTTCTCATCTTTAAAGCCGAAACCAGTGACACCTTACTAATGCAATCTGACCCTCTCGCCACCTTTCAGTTCAATAAAATACACGTTGAGCCCATGCAATGCCTCTTTAAGCCACGATTGCCCATCCTTCTTCTATTTAAGCACTCCCCTCGCCATGCCTCAAGGCATTGGCAGTAGTTCAGGCTTTAGCTATTCTCAGAACTTAACGCAGCAGGTATGCTTTTTCTTTGGTACTTTTGTAAAGCTTTTATGATTTATTTATGGTAGTTTGGAGTACTGTAATTCCGAGAAGAACCTCTGGCCTAAACTGTGTTGAGTTGAAGCTTTGATTTCTGTTAATGGGTTGCAATTTTTTTTTTTGGCTCCTGAACACTATGATTTACTTTTTTTTCTTCCTTTCTTTTCTTTAGTTGGACGCCCCCCCTTAGTAATTATTTTTCCCTTCCCCTGCTTCTTTCTTCTCTCTTCTTTTTCTTTTCTTGTTCTGAGAGAGAGATGGGGTGAGGGGAGGATTTGAGGAACAGAGTAAGGGGGGGGGGGGGGGGGGGAGACCGGCCGAAGAGGGGGGTGTGGGGAGGGGGAGAAGACCCAGCCGGTGGGCTAGCCACCGGACTGGGCGGACGGTACCGCAGGGCCGGCCGATCGCGGCCCCGCGCCGGCGACGCCATCGGAGGGCGCTTTTCCGGCGATCTCTGGCTCCCTGTGAGTGAAATTTCTGGGTTTTTCTTTGATTTTCAGAATATGGGTTGAATAGATCTTGAGAAATTTTTGATTTTTGATCTTGTTTCTTTTTGGGTTCCCTGATTTCTTTTCCTGTTGAGCCCAACTGAGAGGAAGAGATGAGGGAGAGATCGAAAGAGGGAGAAGGAAGAGAGAACCGGTGGGTGAACCACCGGTTGGGGCGGGCAGGAAGTCGGGCCGGTAGGCCACGGCTTGGCGACGGCAAGACCACGGGGAGTTGATTTTGGGTTTTCAGATGAATTTTTTTGGTTGGATTCTTTCAAATGTTCAGATTTCCATATTGTTTATGGAGAAATTTTCTTGGTTCTTAGAGCAAATGGGTTTCGGGTAATGGAGAAAAAAAAAAAAATAATAAATAAATAAAATCTGGGCTGGTTTGTAGATGAAATTGTTGGTGTTTTATCTTGGTTATATATGGGTTTTTGCATCAATAAATAAGATAGATGATGGACATGTGCTGAATGCTGTACAGAATGCTTGTTTAATCTTCTGTGGGTTGTAGAGAAGCTGCTTCTTCATTCAGTGATTATATTTTGTAGAAAGCTTTATATTTGTGATCAATTATATGAGTATTGAAATTATGTGTGAGTTGCTTTGCAGTTCTGGATGTCGATTTTATAGTTTGGCTAAGTAATGTTTCTAGATGTTGAGATAGAAATCAAAGAAGCCATCTTAAGTTGTTGCCATTAGAACTATTTCATTTGACAGTGTCATGTACTTGGAAAACTTAGAGTGAATCCACATCAGAACAGAGAACAACGTAATATGATTTGAAAAAAAAAAAAAAAAGCCCAAACAGTGACAATTGCTTTAATTATTTGACATGGTATTTAGTCCAACTTCTATAGACTATATGACTATTACATGGTGCACATGCATTCAGACTAGTCATCATTGAACCATTAGCCAATATTGTACTATAAGTGATTTGTCATAGTCTATATGGACTTTAAGGTTCTTTAGCCTTACTTGTATCTTTCAAATTTGTCAATAAACATGTGGAGAATATTGGTTTGATGCTTGCTGTAAAATACAGTAGTCTTTTAGCTAATCTAATTCAATATATTATGCACCAAATTTGATTATTTTATCTTCTAAAAATATATTCTTGTGATCCAATCTAGGAAGGAGGAACTAGTTACACTCAGAAAATCCAGGTAAGGAAACACAACCCTAAAAACCCCGGCAAATTTTTAAATAAAATCCTTTCCAAAGAAAAATGTCGGGAATTTTCGAAAGACTTTCACTTTAACATTAATTGTTCTATTATCTCAGGTATGAAAATAATGAATATGTTATTTGTAATCACATGAATGAATGAAGACGGTAATTATGTGCTAGATGTGCATCATGAGAATGAAGATGATGATATATGTGCTACATGCGCACAATATGAACATGATGATGAAATTATGATTGAATACTTGTTTTATGTACACCACACAAAGTTTTGTCACACGGTACCATAATGCTGTGATCCGGATCTTATAATAATTACAATGCTGGGTAGCGGGGCAACCACACCAAAAGTGTGGGGCTATCGGCCGGGGGGTTCTCACCTAGGGAGCTTCCTAACCCGGCAGCTCTCCCCTGTGACGACAGGATGAGCCTATGGGTCCTTCGGGATCGGTCCTATGGACGAGCCCAACGTGCACCGCTCATGGTAAAAATGCGGAAGTGGACCAGTGGTGGACAAAACTTACACATTATGAATGATTACTATGAATGCACATTTCTTATTATTACTGAATTTTTATTTATGTGAAAATTTTTAAATGTGTAAATTAATTTTATATTATATCTTATGCTTTGTTGTGTTACTTACTGAGTTGTTGAACTCACCCCCTTACCCTTACAATTCTTTTCAGATGGCGCTTCATATCATCATCCTCATAGCGGGCGTACCCATAGGGGTCGCTACCTATGATGATTCACAGTTCTGGCCCATTGATGCCGATCAGTGGGTTTATGTTTGTTTTGATAGCCCGTGATCATAACGTTTAGTCAGGGATTTATTTTTTTTTGTTTATGTATAGTAATGACACTGCTAGTCCGGACCAGTTTGGAGATAGTAGAAGTTTCCTCCAAGAAGTAGTTCGAAGACCGGATTATTTTTTTGTATATGATCAGTGTTTTATTTTGTGATCCCTGGCTGTTTGTATTAGCTGAAATATTACTAAGACTTATAACATATGTGAAATTATGGGTATTAATCTACATTTTGTGTTTATTGTATTATCCTCTTTTAATATAAAAAGATTTATATTTGTGGATGATTTTATTTTTCTCAAGTTCACGTATCCCCTTACATCCCAAAACGGGGGCGTGACACATTTGCAATAAGTTTATTGTAGTATAAAAATTTGTTGAAAGCTTACTATGGTATGTAAAAATAACAAATAGGTCATAATTAATGTACCCAATTTTTGTTCATTTTTTTATGAAACCGTCAAATGTCATGTTATTACGAATTAAATTATAACACATGTCATTCATAATAAAAAAAAATACATAATATATAAATTTTTTTTTTAAAAAAAAAAAAAAAAAAAAAACTGGAAATGGGGTGTGGCTGAATCACCTCCTAGAGAAGAGAAGAAGAAAAAAAAAAAAAAAAAAAAAAAAATAGTAGGTGACCGAATCACTTCATTTAGCCTAAAAATGAGACTCCACCAGTCCACCACCATCTTTTCTAGTTTTTTTTTTAATTATTATTATTATTATATATATATATATACACCATCTTCTTCTTTTTTCGTCCGAAATTTGGACAGAAATTAAGTACAATTACCTGCTTGTTATTTTAAATCCGGCAGTCAACTCTCAACAAATTTTTATACCAAAAAGAGGCTTAGTGAATATCGGTATAACCAAGTTCACTGATTTGACATTTTTCTCTAAATAAAACGCTAAAATAAACTTTTCCTAGTAGAAAAGGCCACTCTTTCTCAAAGCCCGGTTTCAATTTTCGCCCGGCTCTTTATTTATTTATTTTTTTTTTCGCGCTTCGTGAGCGTATGTGACCGTACGCAGTTGTGCTTGCTACGGCTACTCTCTCAAGTCTCAACTATGAAATTTCTGAATCTCAAACATTCTTTGTCTCAGTTATCCTCCAAGAGAGCTCTCGCTTACTCCTCTCAGAAATCCCAGCTGAATGAACAACCTCTTTCTCAGAAAACTTTCTTCAAGTCCAACGCCAAAGATTCTCTCATATCCAGGTTATGCGAAAACAAGAATTTCAAAGAAGCCATAGACATTCTCTGCGAACAGAAGCGCTTAAGAGATGCGGTGCAGTTGCTTGACCAAATTGACCGACCCACTGCTTCGGTATACTCAAACCTCATACAGCTCTGTCTCCAGCATCGTGCTCTTGAAGAGGGCAAGAAGGTCCATGCTCATACCAAAGCCTCCGGGTTCGTGCCCGGGGTTTTCATTTGTAACCGTTTTCTTGATATGTATGTTAAATGTGGGAGTCTTGGGGATGCGCAGAAAGTGTTCGATGAAATGGGTGAGAGAGATTTGTGTTCTTGGAATACAATGATTAGTGGGTATGCAAAAATGGGGAAGCTTGGAGAGTCGAGAAAATTGTTTGATGAAATGCCCGAAAGAGATAATTTTTCTTGGACCGCAATGATCTCGGGGTATGTTCGCCATGACCAGCCTAAAGAGGCTTTGGAATTGTACCGGATGATGTTAAGACATGATAATTCAAAATCGAATAAGTTCACGGTATCTGGTGCTCTTGCCGCCTCAGCAGCGATTCCAACTTTACGTACTGGCAAGGAGATTCATGGTTATATAATGAGAATTGGATTGGATTCAGATGAGGTGGTTTGGAGTGCTTTATCAGATATGTATGGGAAATGCGGGAGTATTGAGGAGGCTAGTCGCATTTTTGACAAGATGGTAGATAGAGACGTTGTTTCATGGACGGCAATGATTGGCAGATACTTTGAGGATGGGAGGAAGGAAGAGGGATTTGCTTTGTTGTCAGAGTTGATGAGATCGGGGATTAGACCTAATGAGTTTACATTTGCTGGGGTTCTAAATGCCTGTGCTGATCATGCTGCAGAGGACCTGGGCAAGCAGGTACATGGGTACATGACTCGAATAGGGTTTGATCCCTTTTCATTTGCAGCAGGTGCTCTTGTTCATATGTATTCAAAGTGTGGGAATATTGAGAATGCAAAAAGGGTGTTTAAGGGGATGCCTCGGCCAGATTTAGTTTCGTGGACTTCCCTGATTGTTGGATATGCTCAGAATGGCCAACCGATTGAGGCGCTTAAGTTTTTTGAGTTGCTTCTCAAATCAGGTACTCAGCCTGACCACATTACTTTTGTTGGGGTTCTTTCTGCTTGTACGCATGCTGGATTTGTGGATAAAGGAATCGAATACTTCCACTCAATAAAGGAAAAACACGGGTTAACACATACAGCAGATCATTATGCTTGTATCATTGATTTATTGGCCCGAGCTGGCCGATTTGGAGAAGCTGAGAATATTATTAATAAAATGCACATGAAGCCCGATAAATACTTGTGGGCTTCCTTACTTGGTGGTTGTAGAATTCATGGAAACCTTCAACTTGCAAAGCGAGCAGCAGAAGCATTATTTGAGATAGAGCCTGAGAATCCAGCTACCTATATTACTCTGGCCAACATCTATGCTACTGCTGGTATGTGGAGTGAGGTGGCAAAGGTTAGAAAGGCTATGGATGACAAACGAGTGGTAAAGAAGCCAGGTTTGAGTTGGATTGAGATCAAGAGAGAGGTACATGTATTCTTAGTGGGAGATAAATCCCACTCAAAGTCGGATGAAATACACAACTTTTTGGGAAAGTTGTCAAAGAAGATGAAGGAAGAAGGATATGTCCCTGACACAAATTTTGTGCTACATGATGTTGAGGAGGAGCAGAAGGAGCAAAATCTCTCCTACCACAGTGAGAAGCTTGCGGTTGCATTTGGAATCATTTCAACTCCACCAGGAACGACAATCAAGGTTTTTAAGAATTTAAGAACTTGTGTAGATTGCCACACTGCCATTAAATTTATTTCGAAGATTGTTCAAAGAAAAATAATAGTGAGGGATTCAAATCGGTTCCATACTTTTGAGAATGGAAGCTGTTCATGTGGAGACTATTGGTAATTCAAGGCACCTACAGATCCGTGATGCATTTCTGCATGATGTCAGAAAGATAAGGGGAATCGTGTTTCTATAAGCTGTGCGTTTTCCGCAAGTTCTTCTGGATTCATTATTTCGGATGTTTGTGATATATTTGATTATTCCTTTTGTGGCCAAAATTAACAGAGCTCCTTTTTGGTCAAAATATCCTGCCATATATACCAGTCCTATGTAACACACCCCTCACAATCCATCTCTAGTGTTCTTTCATGTTTCGCAACCAAATTATCATTTTGACCATCAAAGCATCGGGTGAGGCCTGTTGATATAAGAACTAGAGTCTAACCATCTTTAAACTCCATGATTATTTTATCTGTCTTCTCTGCTTGTGAGCATCTCGAATGTTAGGAAGTATAGCTGCAGCCATAGTCAAACAAGTGCCCCATGCAACATGCTTGGGTGGGTGATTTCTTGTTCGTCAAATATATTTGCCTGCCCCAAACTCCATCCTAATTCAATAATTCTCTCTTTAAACATTTGAATATTTGGCGAGTTCATCTGGTCACCTTGCACTGCTTTGCAGCCTCTAAAGATAGTTCTTCTGTCTTTACAAGAAGATGATTGTAATCTTTATTAAATCGACTTTCAATTAAATTAACATTTTATTAAACCAATGGTACATGCTAAATTTCATATTAATTCAATATGAAATTTACTAATCAATCAAAAGCTTATGGACATAAATTTATAAATTTTCTACAAACTAGGTTGTAGTTCCTACAACCTTTACACCAGAAAAATGAAACACTTGTATGTATTCAATACCTTACACATTTCTGTATCTGGGAAACAGTGTGCCGGGAAACCAACGGAAAAAACTCAAAAGCGAAACGATCCAATTCCTCTTGAACCCAGAAACCACAGGCAACTCCTTTCTGGGAATACCATCATTATCAACAGGTCTCTGATGATGATCACCCAAACCAATTGGATGGAGACTTCTACCCGGATTCAATATCTGAAACGGAGAACACGCAGCAATATGGGTTTGACGAATGCGCTCTACCTCAACCAGGATCCGCATAAGATCCTCTGATTGCCCGACCGGAAGTTCAACATCAATCAGCCAGCGAAGTGCAGCTTGCAGTTGATGGAGCTTCTTGGAGTACCTGTCCCTTCGGCAGAAATCCCAGCAAGCTATCTCCGAGCACTTGGAAACAAGCTGCTTCGCATCATCCAGCAGTCGTTTCAACTTCTGGATTTCATCCTTGGGCGACTCTCCCAACTCTTGGCTTAACTGTTCGATCCTAGTGATCTTGGGAATTAGAATTTTGACTGTGCTTTCGAGGTCTACGAGCAAGGGTTTAAACCTAATGGCTCTCTCTTTGGTCTCTCTTACAGCTTCTAAAAGATTTCTGGCCACCTCTCCCAGAGTTATCTCTAATATGACTTCTGCCATTTGCTCTACCGCATTAACTTCGGCCAACACGAGCCTCCATTTATGGAGAGAGAGAGAGAGAGAGAGAGAGAGAGCAATTTGGTTGGTTGCATTGGTTTGTTTCCAAGCAGCTTCGACTTTGCTTCGTAGAAATTAATTATGTTCACCGGATCGGAGGTTGCGTGCGTGACATTGGGTTAAGAAAAATGCTATGTTTTCTGGAAATAAGTAAGGATCCGACTCGGTCCTATATTCTTCTCCACTCGGTAGAATTATATATGTTCACTGGAAATATACAAGGAGCCGACTCGGTCCTATTATTCTCTACTCTGGAAGCTACAACCCTTTGAATCTTTCCACTATTAATTGTCGGACTGAATGTTGCAGTTTACTAGTCTAATTTCTTCCTGAAGGCCTATTCTTTCAAGTGGATAAAATTGGGTTTGAGATTTTTTTTCTTTTTTCTTTTTAATCTAGTTTATTAAACTTAATGTGCCCAAAGTGAATGTGATCAGAGTTTATATATATTTTAACCCTGATTTGGAAGAAAATTTTAGCCTTGTACAAAAGGAAGATTAAATTACGTACACAAGGAATCAATATAAATGCAAGACTTTTAGCAGCCAAAGCTACTACAAACGTAAAGAAGATACATACATAGACGTCCTTATGCAAGTAATTAAAGGAACTATTCAACCTTCTTCTCCTTCTTCCTTTCTACGATCCTGTTCTTCATGTTCTTTACCACCTTCTCATCAACCATGTCATAGAATCTTCTGGCTTGCCCCTTCACCCACTCCTCATGCCTCTTTATATTATCCTCGTACTTCATATATAATACTGGAACAGTCATGCCCATTACAATACCTGCAATAATAACAATTCCCCACTTGAAAGAGAGAGCGGCAGTGAGACAAGAGAAAGAAGAGGTTTCTCTTCAAAGAGATTACCTGTGTAAATAAGTGTTAGCAGATCGGTGAGAGTTCCCACATAGGAGAGTAACCCCAAACCAGCAACAGTTCCTGCAAATACAAACCACTCTCTCTCTGCACTCACGCGGAACATCCATCGGATTCCCTCCTCAATCCATGCTCGAATCCAATTCGCCATCTCAAGAGCTGTTTCCTCTGAAATTTCCAACCCCGACATGTCTGACGGGTCTCTGTATATATCCAAAATAATCAACTCTCTCTATATATCCCATTCAGGAAAAAAAAAAAAAAAAAAAAAAAAACAGGGGAGCTAGTTTGATTGTACGTAGGAGGAACTTACTTGCCAAGAAGCCTAAGAATATTGCCCCAAAGGAACAGTGAAACGACAATGAACATGGCTGCCCATGAAATAATAGTGATGAAGTTGAACTGATAGACTTCCATAAGCACCCATGCTGCTGTTGCGATTAAGAGAACCAACAAACTTTGCTTCTTTCTCTTCCATAGGATTATATCTCTCAGAGCGTCTGTGCCAAAACAGAATCGATGGATCAGTGTACGTAGTAGGTGTAGGGGGGACAAATAAAGAGAAGTAAAAGCTTAATTACCTGATGCGGGCAATGAAGATTGTGATGTAGTAGATGTTAGAGATAATATGTTGGTTGTCCCACATTGCCTAAGTGAGGAGAAGCTTTGGCCATTGGCTTATATAAAAGCTTCATCCTCTTGTCCCACATTGCTAAGATAGAAGACTCATTTCTATTCTAGTCTCTATAAATAAGGGAGCACTCATTGTATTCAACTCATTCAAAACAAACCTTAAACTTTGGAATAACGGAAACATGGTCAAACGAACTCCGTTTTGGTCGATTTAAAATTCTGAACGCTCATCTTGAAGTCCTCTAGCTACCCTCCAAATTTCATAATTTTTGGACTTTATTTGGTACCCGAAAACATCCGTCAAAAACACAACCCCTGTTCTGGACGGAAATTCACATTATTCATTATTGGGCCATCTTTGAACTTAACCCAACCCATTCCAATTGCTATCCACAAATCCAACCCATCTATCACATGTTATCTTCCTATGATCATGATGATTACATGAGTCACCACCCAACTCAACATGTGAAAGACCTATTTTTATACCATAAGAATACCATTGATAAATGCATGTGTGTTTAATCATTTTAGTTGGATGATTAAATATGATAGTGGAAGATATAATGATTCAACACCTAGTGCAACATTCCACTACATTTATTCCCTCCTCCTCTCATGATGAAAGAATAAAAGATGTCTAGAATAGAATCTAGAGCAATCATAAAATGAAAGTAGTCTAAACAATATCTTGTTTTAACTTGTCAAAGTAAACCAGAAACTTTGATTGACCAAAACTCAGTCATAACGAACTCGGATTGAGTTGGACCAAAAAGAGAAAGTGTTCATCTTGACATCATGTATCTACCCTCAAAATTTCACAGCGATCGGAGTAGTTTTGACCATCAAAACGTTGCTTGGAGTAAGCTGGTCTCTATTTGGACGAAAATTCATATAGCATTACTTAATACTTCCTTTGATTGTCAACTCATCACCCACTTCTCCTAATTTGTGCACTATCTCCCTAGTGGCCAAGCCATCATGAATGAGAGAGAGAGAGTTGGCTTAAATTTCATTTTCTTTAATGATAATGCAAATGCACTACCTTAGTGATGATGAAACCCACTTGCATTGGATGCACCAATTCTCATCCATTGGATCAAAACCTATCTACTTGATCCTAACCATTCATTCTCCTATAAATAAGCATGCAAGGCTCCTTGTTTTCCACACTCCTTCCTTCTTCTCTCTTCTCCCTTCTCCTGCTTTGTTGTTCTTCCTTTGCTCTCTTTTAATCAAGAGACGTAGAGATACTGAACAAGAGAGTGTGAGACCGTGAGATTGAGAGAATTACAAGGGAGAAAATCATGAGAGTAGGAAAAAAAAATACAGAAAGAAACCCGTCTCCGGCAGAGTTTTCTGGCTACTTTCCGGTGATTTTCCGGCGATTTTCCCGTGACCGAACTCATCGTTTTCACTAGATTTTCTAGTGAAAATTCTTATTTAATAAATCAAGAAACTATACAAAGCCCGATCCTGATATTAAGGGAAAATCCAAGTAAGGGAACCCTTTACCCCTTCTTAAATTATTATATTATTTTAATTATTCCTTTATTTGCAAAATTTCGATTAACTATTTTGATTCGGTATTTCAAATTATTTTATTTATATAAAGGATTTGTTGGTTTTGATATGAAAGTTTTGAGTATAAAAATAATATTCTTGAAATCGTGATTTTGAGTAAAAAACCCTCCAACACGTTGCTCTATATATACTAGTAAAGAATGAGAAAGTTTTGTGAGAAGATATACAAGAAAAGAATGAGAAAGTTTTAGGAGAAAAACTCTTTGAGTTATATATAAAGGAGAAATATTTTTGAAAAGGGCACGTGTGTGGAGGAGACTATTATTTGGGCCCTAGACCCACAGAGATTCGAGACCCTTCAAGATTTAGCTCGGTACCGTAGCTCGAGATGGAAGCGCACCCGCTGGTTCGCTTAGTGACAGCGGTATCTGTCTCTATGTCAGTCTAAGTGCACTTCAATTAATTAGCTGACGGGGGTGGAGCCTGTGGCCACAGGTAAACCGCGTTACTCACCCAAGGTCACAGCAACGACCGCGCAACCCTACGTACACAGGGCGTAATAGTGTATTGGGCATACTATGAGTAATGATTATTTCAAATATATATATATATATATATATATGTATTATCTTGTGTATAAAAAGGGAGTTTTTGACAAATGTTTTGGAGATATTTAAAAGGAGTTTTTGACAATTGTTTGAAGATTTTCAAAAGAATTTAACTCAACTGTTTTATGGTTGAGGATTCCTTACTGAGCATGTTTTTTTGTGCTCACCCCTTATTTTGTTTTTGTTTTCAGGTTATGAACAGAGAGACGTAGGTGGCCGGGATGGGATCTAGGAATGCATTAGGACATTTCATTTATATTACCCAAAATTTTCAGTTATTGTATCTTTTACAATTAAATGACCGTTTCCGCATTTATTAAAAACTCTGATATTTTGAAACCATTATTATTTTATTTATTTAAATCAGCATACTAGTTAAGATATTTGGCAGACCTTACGAATCTTTGCAGTTTAAAGAGAAAAGTGACGAACCTAACACATAGCGGTTTGGGAGCGTTACAGCTCTGTACTGGACTTGTTTTAAAAATCTGAATTTTTCCTTAATAGAAACTTTATACGAATAGCTTATAATTTCGAGGACGAAATTCTGTTAAGGGGGGAAGAATGTAATGCCCCAGATTTTTAAGACATATTTTTATAATAAAATTTATTATTTGAATAAATAATCATTCGATTTATAAACTATAAATATTTTTCAAACTGATTTTTAATGAACCGGTGTTTTGGAAAACTGATAATTATTTTTATCACCAAATATATATTACTGAGTTAATAAAATAGTAGACGGATAATTAACCGTAAAAATTTAATTACCCTATTTTCATAAATTGGTAATATATTGTTTAATATATATTTTTGTTTAATTATTCGGATAAATTATTTCATAAATTTCTCCACTCAGCCGCCCTCTCCACTCGGTTGTTTATGAATTTTCCACTGCAACAAATTGACAATCATCTTCTCCACCTTACAATTTTAATATTATCTGAACAATCATCTCCCTGGACAGTGCATCTTCCCTGAGCTATTGCGCTATCTTCGTGACCCAACCATAAGATTCATAATCTCCACTGCGTTTAATTAATCTCCCACCTTCTCCATTAGAGTTCAAATTAATCCTTCACTGCGAATTCATTAATCTCCCATTCTTCTCCAATTTGCTTCGAATGATTTCTCCATTGCACCAACTATTCCCACCTTCTCCACTCTGATATATTAATCTTCCACTGAATCGATCAGTGCAGCACTAAGTTCAGTGTTCACCAAACCAATTCCACTTCATTTTATTATAAACCACAGCACTCGATCGTTGTTCTATAAAAACTGGACATCTTCTCTGCAGAAATCGCACCCTCAGTTGCTGAGTTTCTTCTTTCTTAAACTTCATCTCTGTGTTTATCTTTGTTGCTCGAAACAAAGATTTGTGAGAGGAAGAAAAACAAACAGAATCGGTACATGAGAGAAAGAGAGAACCCGAACACCTCAAACCCGAAAACCCATTTAGACTCCTTCGTTCCTCCTAAACCGGCAGCAACCCGAGAGAGAGAGAGACCAAAACCCGGCAGTAACCCAATGACCCAGTGAAGCCGGATCTAACAATCCGACTAGCCGAGAGCCCAGCCGGCCGTGACCCCGATAAGCTGAACCTCGACGAATCAGCAGACCAGCAACCCAAAACCGTGAGTTAGAACCTTCAGACCCAAACTTGTGCAACCCATACCGAACCCAAATTTCCAGCCATCCGGCTTCAACCCAGAGGCTTTTCCGACGAAGTTATGGCCGTGAGCTGTGCCGCACCAGATTTCCAGCAACCAAGAATCGTGACCGCGTAGCCGTGTTCTAGCCAAACCTGTCGACATGAAGACTTGATTTGGCTATGTTTTCAGAAGGCTAGAGAACCTAACCCAGCCATCTCAACGGCAGTCCAGAAACCGTGAGCCCAGCCCGTACCACAAGCCCAGCAACAGCCCAAAACCATTAGCCAGAATTTCCATTTCTGTAAGCCCAAACCCGGAACCTGTGAACCCGATCGGCCCATTAACCATGAGCCTAGCCTTTAAAGCCCGGTTCTCAGGAACTATAATCCGAACCCAGCCCATAACCGAGAACCCATTTAACCCGTGATCCATAGCCCGAGTTCATGACCCACTGAACTGACCCGGATCCAAACCCGTGACCCGAACCGGAAAACCGACCCGCCGGCGACTTCTCCGGCGAATTTCCGTGACCGAACTTACTATTTTCACTAGATTTTCTAGATTTTCACGGGTATGGGTCCGGGTCTTCGGTTTTCTGAAATGGGTCGGGTTTGATGGGTTATGGTCTGACCGGGTTGGGCTCGGGTTATGGATTATGGGTTTGATGGTTATGGGTCTGACCGGGTTCTGGGTTAATGGGCTTCTGGTTCTGGTCTGGGCCGAATGGATTCAAGCTCATAGGTCCACTGGGTTGGTTGGGTTGCGAGTTGGGTCTTCGTGGTTCCGGGTTGGGCCAAGGTTCATGGGTTATGGGTTTGGGTTGCTGTGATGGATCATAAATGGGCTATGGTTTTGGGCTGGCGTGGGTCACAGGCTGAATCACTGCTGGGCTTAACAGGTCTGGACTGGGCCGTGGTCGGATTTTATGGGTTCTGGGCTACGGGTTTTGGGCTGAATGGCTCATGGTGTTAATAGATCAAGATAGAGACTCGGCGTGGATAGTTCGGGTAGTTCTGGGTTACTGGTTTCACGCCCTTCGGGTTCACGGGGTTCGGTTGGCAGGGTGGCTCGAGTCTGGGTTCATGCCGGATTTCAGCTCCAGCCGCCGATCGTGGAGGATCGGGGCGTCGTAGGCTACGGCTGTAGTATGGGCTTGCCGAGTTTGCTGAATCGGGGTCACGGGTCTGCTACGGGTTGCTGGAAAATCTGGATTCGGGGTCACGGACTTCACTGCTTCGGCTAATCGGTTGCTGGGTCAGACGCCGGAGGCCGGCTGGGTCGGGGTTACTGCCGGGTTTTGGTCTCTCTCTCTCTCGGGTTGCTGCCGGTTTAGGAGGAACGAAGGAGTCTAAATGGGTTTTCGGGTTTGAGGTGTTCGGGTTCTCTCTTTCTCTCATGTACCGATTCTGTTTGTTTTTCTTCCTCTCATAAATCTTTGTTTCGAGCAACAAAGATAAACACAGAGATGAAGTTTAAGAAAGAAGAAACTCAGCAACTGAGGGTGCGATTTCTGCAGAGAAGATGTCCAGTTTTTATAGAACAACGATCGAGTGCTGTGGTTTATAATAAAATGAAGTGGAATTGGTTTGGTGAACACTGAACTTAGTGCTGCACTGATCGATTCAGTGGAAGATTAATATATCAGAGTGGAGAAGGTGGGAATAGTTGGTGCAGTGGAGAAATCATTCGAAGCAAATTGGAGAAGAATGGGAGATTAATGAATTCGCAGTGAAGATTATGAATCTTATGGTTGGGTCATGAAGATAGCGCAATAGCTCAGGGAAGATGCACTGTCCAGGGAGATGATTGTTCAGATAATATTAAAATTGTAAGGTGGAGAAGATGATTGTCAATTTGTTGCAGTGGAAAATTCATAAACAACCGAGTGGAGTGGGCGGCTGAGTGGAGAAATTTATGAAATAATTTATCCGAATAATTAAACAAAAATATATACTAAACAATATATTACCAATTTATGAAAATAGGGTAATTAAATTTTTACGGTTAATTATCCGTCTACTATTTTATTAACTCAGTAATATATATTTGGTGATAAAAATAATTATCAGTTTTCCAAAACACCGGTTCATTAAAAATCAGTTTGAAAAATATTTATAGTTTATAAATCGAATGATTATTTATTCAAAACTGTAACGCCCCCAAACCGCAAAGGGTTAGGTTCGTCACTTTTCTCTTTAAACTGCAAAGATTCGTAAGGTCTGCCAAATATCTTAACTAGTATGCTGATTTAAATAAATAAAAATAATAATGGTTTCAAAATATCAGAGTTTTTAATAAATGCGGAAACGGTCATTTAATTGTAAAAATACAATAACTGAAAATTATGGGGTAATATAAATGAAATGTCCTAATGCATTCCTAGATCCCATCCCGGCCACCTACGTCTCTCTGTTCATAACCTGAAAACAAAAACAAAATAAGGGGTGAGCACAAAAAAACATGCTCAGTAAGGAATCCTCAACCATAAAACAGTTAAGTTAAATTCTTTTGAAAATCTCCAAAACATTTGTCAAAAACTCCCTTTTATAAATCTCCAAAACAATTGTCAAAACTCCCTTTTATACACAAGATAATATATATATATATATATATATATATATATTTGAAATAATCATTACTCATAGTATGCCCAATACACTATTACGCCCTGTGTACGTAGGGTTGCGCAGTCGTTGCTGTGACCCTGGGTGAGTAACGCGGTTTACCTGTGGCCACAGGCCCCACCCCCGTCAGCTAATTAATTGAAGTGCACTTAGACTGACATAGAGATAGATACCGCTGTCACTAAGCGAACCAGCGGGTGCGCTTCCATCTCGAGCTACGGTACCGAGCTAAATCTTGAAGGGTCTCGAATCTCTGCGGGTCTAGGGCCCAAATAATAGTCTCCTCCACACACGTGCCCTTTTCAAAAATATTTCTCCTTTATATATAACTCAAAGAGTTTTCTCCCAAAACTTTCTCATTCTTTACTAGTATATATAGGGCAACGTGTTTGAGGGTTTTTTACTCAAAATCACGATTTCAAGAATATCATTTTTATACTCAAAACTTTCATATCAAAACCAACAAATCCTTTATATAAATAAAATAATTTGAAATACCGAATCAAAATAGTTAATCAAAATTTTGCAAATAAAGGAATAATTAAAATAATATAATAATTTGAGAAGGGGTAAAGGGTTCCCTTACTTAGATTTTCCCTTAGTATCGGGATCGAGTTTTCCACTCTCCTTGTATAGTTTTCTTGATTTATTAAATAAGAATTTTCACTAGAAAATTCCGTGAAAACGATGAGTTCGGTCCCGGAAATTCGCCGGAAAAGTCGCCGGAGATGGGTCGCCGGTGGGTCGGGTTTCTGGTTCGGGTCACTGGTATGGGTCCGGGTCGGTCTTCGGTTCTGAAAGGGGTCATGGTTTGGGCTGGGTCAGCTCAGTGGGTTGGGCTCATGGGTTATCAAATTTCTGGGCTGGGCTTCACGGTTATGGGCCGACTGGGTTATGGGTTTCTGAGAACCGGGTTCCGGGTTGCTGGGTTAAATGGGCTGAATCACCACTGGGCTTAACGGGTTTCTGGATTGGGTTCGAGCTGGATCAGTTTTGGGCTGAGCCGTGTTGGACTACGGGTTTTGGGCCTTGGGTTCAATGGGTCAAAGGGGTTATGGGTTGATCAGATGGATCACAACTGGTCTGCTATGTCTGCACAATCGGCTTATGCACGCACGGTCTGGCTGAGTTGGGTTTATGGATTTCACGCTCTTCGGGTTCACGGGGTTCGGTTGGCAGGGTGGCTTCGAGTTTGGTTTCATGCCGGATTTCAGCTCCAGCCGCTGATCGTGGAGGATCGGGGCGTCGTAGGCTACGGCTGTAGTATGGGCTTGCCGAGTTTGCTGAATCGGGGTCACGGGTCTGCTACGGGTTGCTGGGTCTGCTGGATGGGTGCCGAAATTGCTGGGTTCGGTGGGTTGTTGGCTTCGTCGGGCTGCTGGGGTTTGGGTCGCCGTGGTTCATTTCTGGAAATCTGCTGGGCTTGGGCAGATTCGGTTCTGGATCGGTCAGTTCGCCGGATTGCTGGATCGGCTGGGCTCCCGGGTTGGTTGAGTTGGAGTCCACGGATTCTGGGTTGCACAACTTGTCGTTGACGGTTTGCTTGAGGACCGGCTACGGTCTGGGTTCACTGGGCTTCGGTTCTGGTTGCACAGAGTGGCTGATCGGCTTGGATCGGTTTCGGGTTTGAGGTGTTTGGGTTCACTGTCTCTCACTCTCAATCTCACAATTGATCTTAGTTCTCTGTTTCTCACTTGGTTTCTCCTTTCTCCATTTCTCCTTCTCTCATCTCTGTTTCTCTCTGACTTCCACAATCTCGGTGGTTCTCAGCTCAGAAGAAAAATGAAGAAGAAGGACAGAAAAGAAGGAGAAGAAACTGCAGAAGAAGAAGTGTGCGATTGTAGGAGAAAATGCCCAGTTTTTATAGAAGAACAATCGAGTGCAGTGGTTGATTGCCGCAGGTGGAGAAAGCACTGAGAATCAGTGGAATTGGTTTGGTGAGTGTTAGTGCGGCACTGATCGATCAGTGGAGAATAATGAAATTAGAGTGGAGAAGGTGGAAGATCAAATGCTGCAGTGGAGAAATTGTTTAAGTGCAGTGGAGAAATGGTGGAGTTTGGTCGATCATGGAGAAATTTGGTGATGTTAAATTAAGCCAGTGGATGCAGTGGTCGATTAGAGAAAATTTCAGTGGGGAAGGTGGGAGATTTGTGCGGCAGGTTGGTGATTAAAATTGCAGTGTATGCGTTTATTAAAAATGAAAGTGGAGGAATAATAAATAAAAGCAATAAAAGAAGAAGATGCTGAATATTAAAATATTATAAGGTTATTATTATTAAAATAATATATTATAAATTTATGAAAATAAGGTAAATAAATTTTACGGTTAATATCCGTCTATTAACTCAGTAATAAATATTTTTGGTGATAAAATATTGTCAGTTTATTAAAACACCGGTTAATAAAAATCATTTGAAAAGATTTATAAAACAGTTTATAAATCGAATAAATTTTATTATAAAAATATGTCTTAGAAATCTGAGGATGAAGCTTTTATATAAGCCAATGGCCAAAGCTTCTCCTCACTTAGGCAATGTGGGACAACCAACATATTATCTCTAACAGTAGACCATTACCCCACTAAGTCTATCTTAATGATCTAGCTCCTAAAGTCTACAGAACCTTATAACCTTTGCTCTGATACCAAAACTGTAACGCCCCCAAACCGCTATGGGTTAGGTTCGTCACTTTTCTCTTTAAACTGCAAAGATTCGTAAGGTCTGCCAAATATCTTAACTAGTATGCTGATTTAAATAAATAAAAATAATAATGGTTTCAAAATCTCAGAGTTTTTAATAAATGCGGAAACGGTCATTTAATTGTAAAAATACAATAACTGAAAATTATGGGGTAATATAAATGAAATGTCCTAATGCATTCCTAGATCCCATTCCGGCCACCTACGTCTCTCTGTTCATAACCTGAAAACAAAATCTGAAGTTTGAAGAATATTATTGAAATGAATTGAAGCTGATCGAAAATGAAGATGGGACGTGTTATACGTACTTTTCTTCTGGTTTGGAATTTTATTGAGTTGGTTTGGGTGAAGCGTGCATGGCTCAGAGTGGT
This sequence comes from Alnus glutinosa, assembly GCF_958979055.1. Classification (NCBI taxonomy): domain Eukaryota; kingdom Viridiplantae; phylum Streptophyta; class Magnoliopsida; order Fagales; family Betulaceae; genus Alnus; species Alnus glutinosa. The sequence continues at coordinate 5,135,260 of NC_084888.1, forward strand.
TTTTAGGGTTACACGTGCGGACTAAAATGAAACGTGGAAGCCTTGTAGCGCTTGTGGCACCTTGAGCTGGTTACGTCGCAACAGCACATGGTTCATGTTTTTCAAAAACCTTTCAAAACACAACGCTTTGAAAATTATTAGAGTTTTCTTTTGGGTGTGTGATTTTTAAAAAAATTATAAATATTGAGATAATTTGTTTTTTAAAATTATGTTTGAATGAATTAGAAAATTTGAGACAAAATTAAAAAAAAAAAAAAAAAAAACAGTTGAATAAAATCTGAGTAGAATTTAATATTTGAAAATCAGTATTTAAAATTTTTTTCTCACCCAAACATGACCTAAGTGATCCAAATTATCCGCTAGTCTTCCTGTTAGAGTACTTGTAATAAGGGATATACAACCGGTTGCAGTTGTGGTTATTTGCTCATAACCACAACCGCAACTAGGGTCCCTAGTTATTATTATTTCAATAACCACAACCACCCACCGATTGCGATTTTTATCAACCGCCGATTATCCAGTTAATTTAAATTGGTTATTAACCAAATAACTAGCTTTCATATTTTATTAATTTTTTTTAATTTTCTTTTTCAGGAATCATCTTCTATATAGGAAATTGTCAAAAAAAAAAAAAATGATAAAGTTGGGAGGACTTTCATTGAACCATCACAGAAGATAAGTGACTTTGGTGTGAAGCTTAAGTTGTCACCTGTGCGAGCAGTGTTGGAGGGGAAGAGGGTTGCGGTTGTGGATGCCTCAATTGTGAGGGGAACAACTTGATTCCTCAAAGATTGTTAGGTTGATAAAGGAGTCGGGGGGGTAAGGAAGTTCACATGAGGATTGCAAGCCCACCAATTATCGGGGTCTTGCTATTATGGAGGGGATCCACCTAGCTAGCTCGGAGGAGTTGATTTCCAATAGGATGAGTGTGGAGGAGATTAGGGAGCATATTGGGTCAGATTCACTCGCTTTTCTGCCATTTGATAGCTTGACCAAGTTGTTGGGTGATTATTCTCCCAATTTTTGTTATGCTTGCTTCTCTGGGAAGTATCCTGCTGAGCCGAAAGAGGTTAAGGTCATGAGAAGGGTTGGTTCAATGAACGCCGAGAGACCAGTATGCAATGGACATCGATTAATTTCGGGTGCATTCAAAAGTGTTTTTTTTTTTTGGTAATTATATATAATAATAGAAACCGGTTGCGGTTACCGGTTTTTAAAAATGTAATAACCGATAACTGCAACCGGGTATCCAGTTATTTTCGATTTTTCGGTTTTTCGGTTTTTTCAGTTAGCTAGCGGTTACCGGTTATTTTCGATTAATAATTATCTAGCTTGTACGCCCCTACTTGTAATGAATTTTTTTTTTTTTAAACTGCTGCAATATGATTGAGGTTTGTTTGGCAAAAGGATTTTGTAGATATTTTTTTTTTTCTTGGCACTGAAGTGACGTAAAGATAAAAGAGTAATTTTAAGTGTTTTGTGTTATTTGTTAACACTTTCATTTTATTCTTTTGCTAAATACAAAAAATTATCCTAGTTAAAAGCATTGTCAAATGAACATATATGAGACTTTTAGAGTAACAAATTGTTTGTTTGTCTGTATTTTTTTTTTTTTTTTTTTTTCAGTTCATATGGTATAAAATAGTTTATCTTAGTGCACTCAGGATTAAAGGTTAAACTAGCATTTTAGGTTTAGAGGACCATGTCTCATAAAGTAAAGGTCACTAGTTCGAATTCTCACTCCATTCTCTAATGTGGACATGTAAAAAAAAAAAAGTTTGGAGGAAAAAAATTGATTTTAAAAGAATTATAAGGGTATTTAAAAAAAGAAAAAGAAAAAAGAAAGACATTGCCAATGTAGTTTCGTCCCTAATCACGATCTATACAATTTGGTTGCCTAAACTGAAGGCTATTCAGTATTCAGGCACATCTATAATGAGGAGACTGCAAGATCTATCTGCAGGCCCTCTCTATATAACTGCTCAAATTACTTGCAATTCAAACAGCCAATTATGATGGACTTGGACCATAATCTTCAAGTCATTAATTACATGCATGCCGGCCCAATAATTTTACAGAGTACGGATCTGAATTGTTACTATATCAGGCCCGAATTAGACACATTCAAACTTTAAGGGAAGCCCGGCCCATATTTTCTGTGTAGAAATCGATTGTTGTAACGTGGTCGTTTGGATGTTGTCGTTTCAGTAGACAACAGTAGAACTACATGGCAATAGAAGAGGCTATAGCGTCGTAGAAGTGAGTTTCTTTATTTTTTATTTTTAGGGATAACTCCGTAAAAGAGTATCGAATTATACGTTATTTTGAGATAATAATACTGAATTAGCAAACGTTTTAAATTGGAGTATCCACGTTTTTAAACGTCTTACTTAAAGGTACTCCATTAAGATTTGTTGTTAAATTATAACGGAGTACCCAAAATACCCATCTTTTTAGGAAAAGAAAAATGTTAGAATTTAGATGTTAGTCAGAAATTTGCAAAAATATTCATGCCTGAATCTTTGAAAATTTTATAATTTTTTTTTTATATAAAAAAAATAGATATTTTGAGAATTTTGGCAGAATTTAACAGCAAATCTTAACGGAGTACCTTTAAGGGAGACGTTTGGAAATGTGGATGCCCCAGTTTAAGACATTGCTAGTTCGGTACATTTATTTCAAAACGACGTATAATTGAATACCCTTATGTAAAGTTATCCATTTTTTTATTATAGATTTTTATATTTGAGTTTTTTTTTTTTTTTATGATGTTAACTGCCTTTTAAACAGTGGAATTAAATGTCAGGCTACAACCTTTGGTAGATTAGAGGTTGCTACTTTTGCAATGGGTCAAATTTTTTTTTGATTTTGATCGAGGAAGAGGAGGAAAATATGTATAAGACCAACTTTTCTTACTTTCTTTTTCTATATAGGAACCTTTCTTACAAAGAAAGTTTGCAATAAAAAGTTTTGAAGAATAAAAAAATTTAAGGGTTAAATATTTTATTGGTATATGTGGTTTGGAAACTTTATTTTTTGTTCTTTGTGCTTTCATTCATATTACAGATGGCACCTGTGGTTTGGAAAAAGATCAAATTAATATCTTCGTTAGTTTTTCCATAAAAAAAGTAACAATTGGACATGTGTCAACTCCTGAGAGTAGACATATGTCAAACTGGGAGCCACCCCTCTTTTCTCTTTTTTTTTTTTTTTTATCAATATTTTTTAATACTTCTTTTTTTTTTCTTTTCTTTTTTTAAGTTTTATTATTTTCAATTTTTTTATTAATTTTTAAAGTTTTTTATTTTTTGTTTTTACATTATGACACGTGTATGCTCTTAGGAACCCATGACATGTGTTTAACCGTTAGCATTTTAATGGAAAAACTATACCAATTCGGTCTTTTTTCAAACCACAAGTACCATATGTGATACGAATAAAAGCACAGGAGAGAAAAAATAAAATTTCCAAACCACATGTACCAATAAGATGTTTAACCCAAAATTTAAAGGCTATATACTATGGTCAATTTTGCGAGATAGTTCATGTGGGAATCAATTGTTTAGATAAGTTATTAGACAGTCTCAAGTTCATTTGGATAACTGGTCGGGTCTTACGTAGGTTCTCTCACAAAAGATGCTTTCCAATTTGAGCACCTAATTGTTATATATATCTCAATCCTGACTTTCTCACCTAGGGGTGTGCACGGGCAGTTTTTTGCCCTTTTTAGCCCAGCTCCTCCGCACCCTTGCAGGTTGCATAAATCCAACCCATGAACCCCTAAATGTAAGGGAAATCCGTGGTGCGGGTATGTGTGGGGCGGTCACGTGCGGGCCGAGGGGCACGGGTTTGCGAGGTGAGGCCAAAAACACATCAATGCCTTCGAGGAGCTCAAGCCACATAAATTTTATGTAAAAGCCTTCAAGCCTCATAAATTCAAAGCCGCCAAATCAAATCAAACACAAAAACAAACCCAAAGATCGGTACAGTGTGAAGAGAGGAGAAAAATGAAGAGAAGAAAAAATACTCGAGGATAACTAAGTTAGGGTTTTGGTGAAGGACTAAAGGTTAATTTGAAGATGACGAAGTCATGAAGAGGCAAAAATCGGCGCAATTAGGGTTTTAGTGAAGGACTAAAGGTTGAAGATCAAAGATCAACGATCAACGCAGTGTGAAGAGAAGGGGAGGGCCAGGAGGCTGCGGCGCTAGGGCGAAGGGCGATGGCGAACTGAAACTCTGGAAGTGGAAGAAAAGAAAGAAAAAAAAAATGAGAGGAGGAGAGGGGTGCGGCGCTAGGGTTAGTGTTTTAGGAACTTAGGGTTTCCACCTTTATGGTTTATTCTATATATATATATATAATCAGGGGGCCGGGTCCTTGGAATTTTGAAAAACTTAAACCTGTACCCCGCCCCGCACGGTTTGATAAAAAATCAAACCGTGTTTCATGTTTTTGATGCGGAGCGAGCTGAAAGGCTTGAGAGGGGAGGGGGGGGGGCTCGTGGGTCTTGCACACCCCTATCTCACCTAATAACCTCTCTCTCCCATATGTCCCTCTCTCATAACATTTTCAAACGCTCTCTCTCCCTATCATACTTACCATACCTATGGATTGGAGATTCTCGTTGGCCTAGAGCCGATGCCACTATGATGATTCTATATATCTCTTGTTTGGCAGGTGGCAACCCAATCCAACCATGCAAAAATCTACATTTACATTCACTCCAAACTGCCAATAAATGGCTCGAACTCTTTAATTCCATCACGAGCAAACATCATAATGAAGGCTTACACCACTTATTGCTAGCTTGAACTGTTTTTTCTTCCTTCAGTGAATGTGTTTCAACTACTCTTTTGATTCTTTACCTTGGACACGGGACTTACATTCTTCTCCAAACTAATTAATCATGCAGTACACGAGAATAGTTTCCATAGCTAATCTTGTGGCTTCTCAAGGGACAATGTTGAAGTATATATATATATATATGCTTTTCAGATGGCCATAGAAGAAATAACTTCTTTTAACCCCAAGGGGTGGCCTAAATGGTAAGGTTTGCGGATATTATTCCTTGAGATTTCGAGTTTGAATTCGACTAAGAGCTATCTTTTTCTTGGGGCCAACCATTCAGGCATAGCCCATGTTTAAAAGTTTCATTTCTATAGTGACATCAGAGATGGGGCCAATGATTAATTTGGTGATTTGATTGGGCCTCTGTACTTAGAAGATTATTACGACTACGTGTGATATAACAGAGAATGATGTATGCTCGATTATAAATGATTCAGGATACTCTGAATAACAAAAAAAAAAAAAAAATAAATAAAAAATTCTTTTTCTTGGTGGAAGTGAAAAAGTAATTTTAAAAATATGATCTCAGATTCTCGCTTTCATTTTCCACAGGCCAATATCTCATAGGGCTGCATTTAAAGAAAATAAATTATAATTATAATTATTATTGTTATTATCTCGATCCTGTCAGGGGTCACTTTCAAAGTCATGCACAATGGACAGCCCGTAATGATGGTTGTGCCCCATTGTGTATGAAGGTCAAAACTCAAAATCCTTTTACTCACGTGCCCATCATTAGTAAACCCCACCCGTCTCTCTGTCTGTTTCACTCGAGAGCTATCGAAATTGGACTTTTTTTTTTTTCTTTCTTTTTAATTAAATAAGGGAAGAGTTACGTAAAAGAGATAATTCTTTCCACTCTTACCGAAAGGAAGAAAGAGTATTGGACTCCTATAAATAAAAATGATGTGGATTCTATAATAATATATTTAAATAGTACTAAAATAATTACAAATTGTATGAAATTGGTCAAACAAATGACATGGTCTTCTTAAGGAGCTGCACAATACGATTACAGAAGCACAGATTAAAGTGAATCTATCTGAACCCCCACTTATAAATAGTGACAACTACCGGAATGAGGCTGAAGCAGTAGAGCTACTGTTAAAATTTGAATTCAAGACAACATAATATAGATGCACAACACAAATCTAGTTACAAAAATCCCTACTAAAATATTAAACCAATAAAAAGTTAAGAAGAAATCATAACCCATAAAACACAAAAGCAGCATAAAATAAAAGATGCTGCAAAAAACAAAAGAAAAACAACAAAAACCTCATAAACAGCTACAGTAGTGGAGGAGAGTGGCATATAACTGACCGCTGGAGGGGCCATGAGTCAGTGAGACGATTTCACGCACCGGCGCGTGGAAGGCTGACGGCAACAGGAGAGAGAGCGATGGGAAGGTGGGTGGCTAGCTCCAAATTATGATGGATGAGCGCGTGAGGGGTGGTGCTGGAGTAGACTTCCATATCTAATCTTAAAAAAAATCAAATTCAGGACCCGTTACAAGACTGAAAACCGGCCGGCCGAGGGGTGAGGAGAAAAGACACTGGGCAGCACAGCGGCAAGGAACGGGCCAGGGGCGGTGGGGAATTGTAATCCTTTTTGGAAATATTTTCTATATTAGATGTGGGATTTAATTAATTCGGCTTAGCTACATTTTGATTATGTCAGATAAAGGTTAATCAATTTTACACAGTGCGAGAGTTTGGACTCATCGATTTATGTCCCCGATTAATTTTGATGAATTGGTCACACCGACCTAATTAATCTGAGTACTACGTATGCTAATTATCCTTTAAAAAAAAAAAAAAAATTGTGCCGCAAGCATGCAAAATAAATACTAAATTAAATTTAAGGAACATGAATGGTTGACTTTCGTTGTTGTTATGATTATTACTCTTATTAATTATTATAATTATTTTCTAAAATCTTGATTGCTTGTGGTGGAGGGAGTTATTGGGGGAATATGGTAGGTGTGAACTATGAAGCACATATTGTAGTCTCATTATACTGATCAATCACATGCACGTCGGTCGTGGACGGTTGAGATATTGTTTACGTTAATCCAGCTTAATCTTGTGATTTCTCTTCGCTTTGATTTGCTGACGGGCTTTAGTCAAATTCTCTTTGAGCTGAAAAAAGCTGTTTCCCGTATTGGCCTTAAATTCTCAATGAGACGGGCGACGGGCAGCATTGACTTGAGCTGCCCTGTGAATAAATAGAATGCGTATTTTTAGCATGCAAAATATATATAACTTCCATCAAGCTGCCATAGAAAACAAATTTGACAGAATCATCGTGGATGGATCGGAGATTCCTTCACAGTCACTCAAGGTCTCCAAATTGCCACCTAACCACACTTGGGAAACTATTGGTCTTTCTCAGTTCTTTAACCACGTGTACGAGGAGGATGACTTGTTATTAGATTGTTTGAATTTTACAGAAATTAAAATAATTTAAGAAAGAAGACAGTAAGATCCATCTGTTATGGATAACCAAAAAAATGCGAGGCTCACTTGCCTGAAAGCAGGTAACTTTCGTTGCAACTCTTTCGACCAATTTCTTTTGACAACATTCCTTCAAGCATGCTTTCCTTACTTTCTTTCTTTCTTTTTTTTTTTTTCAAAAAGATCTAGCCGTAGAGATCAATTGTAGTTATTCTATTAGGGCGTAACCATAATAGCACTTAACCGCTAGGAGTCGCATAAGAGAGATCTAGATGGTGGAAACTGCATGCGCTTCCTCAAGTCCGATTTGAGCCATAGCTTGACTCAATGCCACCAGAACATCAATGAAAATCAATGTAGTTTACACTAATCAGGCATAAAGATTCTCATTTCGAAATTCAAAACCATGTCTAGTGTGTATTTAACTGCTTTAAATTTTTTTTTTAAGCCATTGAACCACCACCGTAGAAGATACTTGATCTCTCCCTTAACAGGGAAAAATCCCGGCCCCTATGTATTTGTTTTTTGTTTGTCTGTTCCTGCGTGGTAGTGCTTTCTTTGTTTTCCTACTATTTTCGATCTGTTCTTGTTTCTGTTGTAGTTGTGCTTTCTCTTCTATTAAAAAAAAAAAAAAAAAAACTGCCGCCTAAGAGAAACAAGGAAATGGAATAAGCAAAGCATTTATTCAGGCTGCCAATACAGTAATTTCCAAAGCTAACAGAAGGTTGGGAAAACGAAATGAAATTAATTAGACCGGCGGTGAGTTTCGGATCTGCATGTGATTCATGTGAGAATGACATCCGTGGTTTTCTTTTCCTCCAAAAAAGAATGTCACATTCAATTTGGTCATCAAATATTAATTCCGCTATACCTATCAACCAAGTCACCCAATTAATAAAGGAACAGGATTTTTTTATTTTTTATTTTTTATTTTTATGGTATTTTATTTTATTGCATTAACCATATATAAAATATTACGTTATTTAAGTTTTTGGACAAAAATTTTCTACAAAACTATTTGTTAGAAATTTTTTACAACCCACATATAAAAATGACATATGTCCTTTAAGCATGTGAAAAACACATATTTTTTTTATTAATATTATTAAAAAAAATATGTGAAATGTACATGATATTAAAACAACATATATTTCTTACATGCTAAGAGATACATGTCATTTTTATATGTGGGTGGTAGAAAATTTCTGTCCTAAATTTTTTATATAATGTGATAATTTATTCATTAAATGCAACGAAATAAGATTAGTAAAAGAAAATTTAAAGTGAGTAGCAATCAAGGGCGAGATTGGTGGCGGCTTAGGTTCAACTGTTCATCCGTGTCTTCCGCATTTACGCTACTCATGACTCACGAATGATATCTTTTTTCTTTTCTTTTCGTTTTGTTTTTATAAAAAAATGGAAACGAAAAGAAAAGAAAAGAAAAGAAAGAAATGAGTATGAATGATAGGGTTGGAGAGGATTCGCTTGTGTCTGAAGCAAAATTATTCATCAGCGGAAGCGCGTTAAGTGCGCCGAATCCGAGCACGTACAGTGCAACCTTAGAAACAGGCATTTTTGGTTAATAAAAGAACAACTGGTCAAAAAGGAGTTTCAACTGGGGAAAAAGAAATTGCTACAGTTCTAGGAAAATTTCGCACTTACCCGGTGAAGCTGTCTTCCCGCGTTGTTGTTATTTAAGGCTGTCTCTACTACCTTTTCCACTGTGACACAAAACAACAGAACCCCCCATTTATCTGGTAATGGTTCCCATTTGTTCTCTTCAAGAACTAACATTCTATTTTTGGTAATGTCCGACTAATGGTGGCTTTGATCAGTGGCCAACTTTGCAGATTCAATGGAAAAGGCAGTCTTGCTCCATGTGATTTTTGGAGTTTTGGCTGTTTTGGGTGTTTCTCTGGTGGAAGCAGACGACCCATATAGGTACTATACCTGGACGGTGACTTATGGAACTCTTTATCCTCTGGGTGTTCCCCAACAGGTTGGTAATTTTACCCTTCTTGTACTCTTTAGATCCAAGAGATGGGGATTCGGGCTTCTAAAGTTTTTGGTTTTTGAAGGTAATCCTTATCAACGGCCAGTTTCCTGGTCCTAGACTCGATGTGGTGACTAATGACAATATCATTCTCAACCTCATCAACAAGTTGGACCAGCCATTTCTGCTGACATGGTGAGTTTTTCTGCTGTCCACTTGCCTAATGTATGTTTCCATGTTATGTTAATTTGGAAATGTGGGGGAAGACAGCAGTTTTTCTTCGTTGAATAACTTCAACTTTTGATAGTTTCTTGGATGTATTTGGTACTTTTTCTTTTGGTAAGTAGATGTAGTTGATATTAACAATTGATGAGTGTGATGAACATTAAACGGAGGGAATAAGATTGGTATAATTCGGAAAGTTTCAGTTGCTCAGCACCATCTTTCTTCCTTTAAATATCTGGGTGTTTCAAAATCTTAATTTCTTTTACTTTCCTGCTTGGTCTATGCCACTTTACTGCTTAGCTTTGTAAAATTGAATTGAGAGAAACACTAATGTTCTAATACATTTAGGCTATATAGGTCCATCATATTCTAACACATTTAATTAAACGGGTCAAATCTCACAATCCTAATTCACTAATTTCGTGTTGGATTCATATCAAATTCACGGATCGTGTCAAAAATTGTCAGCCATAGTGTCGCGTATTGGTTTCGGGTCGTGTCAAGGGATAGATATAAGACTATATAGGTCAACCTTAACCTGTCCCATTTAATTAAACGGGTTAAACCCTGAATCCTAACTCGTTAATTTCGGGTTGAGTCGTGTTGGGTTCACAGGTCGTGCCAAAAATTGTAGCCCTAGTTGTAGGTTTGTTTGAAGCACTGTTACTAGCATGATCTGAAATCTGCATTTGCTGTTTCTTTACCTTTATATCTGTTTAGTTGAGTGTGGCATTAAAATCAACAATTTGGTTTACTGATTGCTTGTTTTACGACAAGCAGGAATGGAATTAAACAGAGGAAGAACTCATGGCAAGATGGAGTATTGGGTACCAACTGTCCTATCCCTCCAAACTCTAACTACACTTACAAGTTTCAAACTAAGGATCAGATTGGGTCGTTCACATATTTCCCATCAACTTTACTGCACAAAGCTGCTGGAGGGTTTGGAGGACTTAATGTGTATGAGAGACCTCAGATTCCAATCCCTTTTCCAAATCCTGATGGAGATTTCACTTTGCTTATTGGTGATTGGTATAAAATCAACCATAAGGTCAGCAGGATATAATTTTTTTTTTCCTTTGTTTATACTCACAATATTTCATTGAACACTGCTATCCTTTATGGGAATGGATTTTTTTATGTGCATTTGTTTCAGAGATGATTACATGAACTCTATGTTTTAGTACTAGAATTTTCTTTACCAGTTAATAAAGTCTCCTACAATCATTTCTGAATATGCCAAAGCATCACTATTGGATGTCATCATTTTAATAGGGATTTGTGAATCTAATCAGGGACAGGGATTTCAGACTATGAGCCAAATTTAACTTGTTTGATGTTCTTTCTTACGCTTCCCCTGTGACAATAGCATTGCATGTAAAACAGCTGGTCAGATGCTATATAGTTAAGCTTTTTAGTTATACTTCATTCCACTTGTCTTACAAACCAAATGGACCATTCTTCCTTTGTATTACTCTTTTCTTTTTCCTTGGGCTGAAATTTGAGCTCCATTTGATAGTTCAGACCACCAGGTAAAAAACTAGAAGATTTATTATAGGTTTGGGCTGAAGTGGTTGTTTAAGCTTCTGAGTCTTTCTTTCCTTTTCTGCTGATATCTCAGCAATCAAAGAGGGTAAGGTGAATATTTTGCAAGTCTAGCTGGGTCTTTAGACCATTTAAGGGCTGGAAATCATTTCATTGCGAAGGTTGGCTGCCTTCTCTACATTCTAGAAACATCGGTTTAGTGCCACATGCTACCTAAACATAGTTGATTGATGCACATTTACATTCCTGTAGTGCTCCTGACGGTACCTGTCTTGTTTAGACCTTTTTTTTTTTTTATAATTTTTCGTGATGTTTGCAGACATTGCAGCAAAATTTGGACACGGGAAAATCTCTCCCCTTTCCTGATGGGGTCCTTATAAATGGCCAGGGTCAGAATACCTTCAGCGGTGATCAAGGTCATTTTCAAAATTTGAATGATTATATTCTTGATTCATTGAAGAACAGTTTAGCACCTGGCTAATTCTGAGTAAATCTTATTTGCACTCTTATCGAAAACGTTTTACTAACATCTATCTGCTTTTTAATCTTTCAGGCAAAACCTATATGTTCAGGATCTCAAATGTGGGCTTGTCAACCTCATTGAACTTCAGGATTCAAGGCCATAAATTGAAGTTGGTTGAGGTTGAAGGATCTCATACTGTTCAAAACATTTATGACTCTCTTGATGTACATGTTGGTCAATCTGTGGCTGTCTTAGTAATCTTAGATCAGGCTCCAAAGGACTACTACATCGTCGCATCTACACGATTTACTAAGAGTGTTCTTACAGCAACTGCAGTTTTACACTACACAAACTCTCACACCCCTGTCTCTGGACCCTTGCCCACTGGTCCTACTTACCAAATACATTGGTCTATGCAGCAAGCCAGAACCTTCAGGTATGACAATAAGAAGCCTTGAGCGGAATAAGTCTTAGAATAATTGGAGATACAAGTTTATAGTATAATGCTTTGAGTTTGATTCTTCTAAAATTTGTTCTCCTTAAAGGTGGAATTTGACAGCAAGTGCAGCGAGGCCGAATCCTCAGGGCTCGTACCATTACGGGAAGATAACGCCAACAAAGACAATTGTGTTGGCCAATTCAGCACCTTTAATAAATGGAATGAAGCGTTATGCTGTTAACAGGGTCTCCTACATTAATCCTGACACCCCTCTGAAACTTGCTGATTATTTCAACATCCCTGGAATCTTCAGTGTAGATACCATCCAGTCGCTTCCCTCTAGTGGTCCTCCATCCATAGCTACCTCTGTTGTGCCAGCATCCCTCCATGATTTTCTTGAAGTTGTTTTCCAAAACAATGAAAACACCATTCAATCTTGGCACCTTGATGGTTATGATTTCTGGGTTGTTGGGTAAGACAGTTTGCTTCATTTGTCTTAATTCTTGTGAGTTAAGCAGGTTCTAATAATTATTATTTCAACAATTATGCAGTTTCGGTTCCGGACAGTGGACACCAGCCAATAGAAAAACCTATAATCTCGTTGATGCTTCGACTAGACATACTGCTCAGGTAACTAAACGAATCTAGATGTACTGTGCGGTTGATCTTTTTCTGGATCATAACTGGAATGCCTGGCCTATTGTTTGGGTAGCGGCTCCCCTCCAATCAGGGAGCCTCCCATTTTTAATTGGGAGGACGCCACATGCATAACAATACATTTAACGGCTAAAATTCATCTCCCAACTGTTATAACATAAATTAAATGATTAAATTTACATCTTCCTATCAGCTTAAGTTTTTTGGATAATTGATGATTTAACATGGTATCAAAGCAAAGGTCCGAAGTTCGAACATTATTTCCGTCATTCACCTCTTATTTCAATTAAATATTTCATGTGTTGGGCCTTACTTATTAGGGGAAAGTTTGAGCGGTATGTGAGGGGACGTGTCATAATATAAATTAAATGATTAAATTCATATTTTCCAATCGGCTTAAACTTTTGGGAGAAGTGGTGATTTAACACCACCGCGTCAACGTTGGCCTCTTCTCATTCTTTTTTTTTCCCCTCTCTGAGAGGATTGATCATTAGCACATACTACACATTTTTAGATCTACTAGTCAAATAACATTGATCATTAGCCCAACTCTGTTTAGTCCTTTTTCTGCAATAATCCTTTGGATCTTTGATAAGAGTAGCATCTTAAATGCTTTTCAATTCTGAAATTTTTTCGTAAGCAATGCCATGCATACTGACTATCCAGACTTGCCAATCATCACTAATCTCTTTGGACTCAAAAGAAATTGACCATTTGCATATTATCCTTAAGTACCTCTCACCACATCAGTCAGCATGGGGATTAGAACAGCGCACAATTTAGTCGGGAAATTTAGTATCTTCCTTGGTTATCCGTTCAACTTAAAATTTAGAGTAATGTTACTCTTCACACTTAGATTTTCACGCTATCTTCACATTAGCTGATGTGACGTATTTTAAGTGAATGAGGATGATTCTTTTAAATTTGAAATTTATTTTCCTGATGTGCTCGCATATTCTTGCAGGTGTATCCAAACTCTTGGACAACTATATTGGTCTCCTTGGACAACCAAGGTATGTGGAACATGAGGTCTGCAATATGGGAAAGGCAGTACCTTGGGCAACAATTCTATCTCAGGGTCTGGACTCCGGTTCACAGCTTTGCCAATGAATATGACATTCCTTCTAATGCTTTACGCTGTGGCAAAGCCGTTGGACACCAGTAGTCGTAGGACATATTTTATTTATTTCAATTTTCTTCTACCAGTCATGAGGGTTTGACTGCAACACAAGACATTGAGGGGGGGAGAAAATAGCTAGAGTTTACTTTTATGTTTGTCTCATAAACTTCTTAATTTGCTTGTATGATTATGTGTTAATTCTAAAAGTTTGGATACATTTTATTCTGAAAGTTTGTTGTCTGATAAATTTATGACCAAAACGATCGAGCTTCAAAATTCTTGACCAAAAATACATGCAAATTCAGAGAAAACAACCAGTAAAAAGAGAGAAGAAAAACCTTCGAGGTTGGCCTGGCCTGGCCGGGCTTGACAACCTGTTTAGACTAAGCAAAACACTCAAACAGATTCATTTATGTTCACAAACATAGACAGAAGGTCGATCACACTCGTCTTGATGGATTGCTTGAAGTTCAAGTGAAAGAAGAATAAGGCAACTAACTATTTTGTGACAGAATCTGTGAGTAGGCAACAACTGTATTTGCATGACCATTTTGCTGGTTAATCAAGTCTAGAGTAGCTTGAGGAATGGTGATCATGAATGTTGGAAACGGAGGACGGACAGTTCTTGGGTCAAGTGGCTTTTGGCTGTCATTTACTTCACAAAATCCATACCAAAATCAATGAATCTTCAAGTGACCATCGAAAATGGCCGGCGCTTCTACTTGTAAGGGTGAAGGGTTGTTAAAGACGTGATTTTAATCATTAATTCAAGAGTGTTGTTGGAGGTATACCATCAATTTTACTATATTTCATTACGAATTGACGTGACAGTGCTATGTGTAGTATTGTAATGACAGTCACGTCAGTCACACAGTTCTAATCCTCTCTTCTACATTTATGCTTCTGTCCATTTGTCGCTATGGCCCATCTCCTCCGTCACAGCTTCCACACTCGCACCGATGACGCCAACCACCTAGTTTTTGCCTCCGACAAAAGGGTGGCTCACGCGATCAGCCCCACAAAAAGATCCACGATCTAGTCGTGGGTCTCTATGGAAGGAGACACATGGTCAGGTTGTGGCTCTCAATGGTTAGAGATCCACGGCCAGGCATGAGGTAGACAAACCACCCTAGTGGGTTATTTTAGAGGTAGGAACTGACGTGAGTACCATGTGAATTACCATGTCAGTTTAGTGAGTGACGTGATAACACCCATATGAATGCCACATCAATTTCTAAGGAAAAATGTAGTAAAATAGCAGCTTCAATTCTTGATGCAACTGGCAAAGTGGGTATTGTTATATAGGACAACTTAAACCGTCATAGGGAAGATTATAGTAGAATATGCTTTTTGGTTTAATTGATCGAGTTGCATCATAGGCACATGACCAGAATTCAATTTCACATGTTTGGAATTAAGCGCGCGGTATTCTAGCAAATTCCCCTTGTAATTCTTCTATCTTGTGTTCCCTATGAGATCTGTTCTTGGGATAGCCGACTAGTTGACTTGCCCATGATCAATAATTAAAGCTTCTAGTTGACTTGAGGATTTTTAATTACAGACTTTTTCCTATGAACATTGAACACCATACAAGGTGTCTCATGCCATAAGTCGAGCCAAATGCAAAAGAAACTACAATATTGCCCAATTTTATCACAATCGTGTGAAATTTATAAGCAATTTTTTTCTAGCCAATTATAAAGTCATCAAAAATACACATATATTTAACTAAATAAAAAAATTTCTATGCATGGGTCCGTCCCTGCTTAAGAGAGTTTGGTAAAGTTTTTGAAAATATTAAAATTGCGAAGTATTTTCAGTGGGGGGTCACAATTGAAAAGGTGTTATATGTGGGTCAAAAATAAAAATAAAAAAATCATTTGGTAAATTGAGATGTGTATTTATGAAAGAAGGGGTTAAGTGTAATTTCTTCAAAATATTAATAAGTATATATATATATATATATAAACTAAATTAGATTCATTTGATTGAAGCCAAAACATAAATTATCAGTTGTATTTTTATTTTATTTTTTTGATAGAGCAGAAAGCAAATTTGAGAAGCGTCAAAACATAGAAAAAGGAGTACGTACTGGATCGAACACTTCAACAACATTTCAATTTGGGAGTCCTCGGAAGCTATGAAAATCGAAGACAGATCCGATCCAGACTACCCTCCCACTGTCTATGGCTTCTAGATCTGCTTCCATCATGTGACAGACAGCTCCCTCCCAGCAGAAAACACTATATTCAATTTGGTAACTTAATTTCAAGTTTCAACTCCTTTTAAAAACAAAAACCAATAAAAAAACAAAAAAACAAATGCAAAGACGTACAGCTTCTCTTGCTCCTCTCTCCGCGTTAACTCCGATATATTATAAGTCGGTCTATGCATTATCATATATATCCACTCTCGGCGGCGGTGCTTCCGCTTTTTAGATCTTCCTTTCACTCTTCCCGCCACCGACGAATCCACGTCCAAGTCTTCAACCCACATGCACACTTTCACGTTTGAGCAGTTGATTTATGTATATATATATATATATATTTTTATTTTAATCCAATAAATTGATCTGGTCAAATTAGCAACTGGGGTCCAATATTAATTTTGAGCTCGAATGATCAGTTTGAGCATGAAGTGCGCCGCAAAAGAGTTTAGGGTTCCTCGGTGTTCGCGTCCACTCTGGCACCGCCTGGATCTTCCTTCAATTCTGCTTGTACGTGCATGCTTTTCTTTTTATATAAGGTGTTATATGTTTACGTACAATTCCACCTCCTTCGTTCTGTTCTCTCGTTAGGAAATTGGAGTACTTCAGGTAAGCTGCAGATGCATGCCATGAAGTCGCAGGCCATTTTCCTGTATTTTTTCCTTGGAATCTTAGCTTGCGTGAAGGCAGAAGACGCATATAGATATTTTACATGGACAGTTACATATGGAACAATTTCTCCTCTTGGTTTTCCTCAACAGGTTGGTTAATTTCTGGGTTCTGGCCCTTAACATGCATGTTACGTATATATATATAACGTAATAATTACATATTTTCTTTCACAGGCTCATCCTATAATTATCTGTTTTTGCTTTGGATAATTATTTTGTAGGGCATTCTTATCAATGGGCAATTTCCTGGCCCTACAGTCGATTGCGTGACTAATGACAACATAATTGTGGATGTTATCAATAAACTGGATGAACCTTTCCTCATTACATGGTTAGTACGTACTTCAATTTGTGACTACTGAATATGCAGATGGACCTTGCAGCTCTTTTGTAGGACGATTCATTTGTAGGGGATCCTAATTTGTACGTGTGTGTGTATATATATATATATATAAAAGAAAAACTTCACTTATAACTTATAATATTTCATCATTTTTACAATTAAGTACTCAAACTTTAAAAAGTGTCAATTTAAGATATTTATCTTTCAATTTTTTTCAATTTCAATCATTCGTTAGAATTTTCTGTTAAATCCTATCAAAATACCCTGTTTTTTTTTTTAAAAAAAAAAAATTTATAAAATTTTTCAAAGATGAACATGAGTATTTTGCAAATTCCTGAAATTCTGATCAACACCTAAATCCTTACAATTTGTTTTTGCCTTAAAAAAATAAGAATATTTTGAAAATTTTAATAGGGATTTAACGAAAAATTATAACGGAGTGTTGAAATTGAAAAAAAATTTGAAAGATGGATACTCTAAAGTAACACTTTTTAAAGTTTGAATACCTAATTGTGAAAGTGATGAACGATCAAGGGTTATAAGTGAAATTTTTTCATATATATATATATATATATATATAATTGTACGTCTAATATTTGTGAAGTATATATCAAGGAGGCCTAAGCCTAAGAAGAAAGGGCAAAACAATGGGAAATTATCAAATGCTAACTATATATGTTATTGGGATTTATATGTGGATATATATAATTCTTAAGGGGCTGGCCAGGGATCATTATTTTCTGTTGTTAATTACTTGATATTATGTCATATAAGTTAACTGGTTTTTTTTTTAAAAAAAAAAAAAAAAAAATTGGTGGGAAATAATTAACTAGGAATGGAATAAACATGCGAAAATCATCATGGCAAGATGGAGTGCTTGGAACGAATTGCCCGATCCCTCCAAACACAAACTGGACATACAAGTTTCAAGCCAAGGATCAGATTGGAACCTTCACCTACTTCCCTTCAACTCAACTCCATAAAGCCGCCGGGGGTTTTGGGGGTTTCAATATTGCACAAAGGTCCGTCATTTCAATCCCATATCCTCAACCTGATGGAGAATTCACACTGCTTGTTGGCGATTGGTACAAGGCCAACCACAAGGTTTGCACACATTTCTCTGCTTCTTCACTTTCATAGCTAGCTAGCTAGCAAGAATATTGCTCTAACACAACACGTACATATTTGTAGGCATTGCGGCAAAAATTGGACTCCAACATTCCTCTTCCTCTACCTAACGCTCTGCTCATAAACGGGGTTTCTAATACTTCTGTCTTCACAGGCGAAGCAGGTTTGTCGTAATTATCACCACCAAGTCTATTACTTTTCAAGGAAATTGTGGACAAATGTAGTGAGTTAGTTTTGGTTGGACTAATATTGTTTCAGGGAAAACGTACAAGTTGAGGGTGTCAAACGTGGGCATAGCAACTTCGATTAACTTCAGGATTCAGGGCCACGTGCTGAAGCTGGTTGAAGTAGAGGGAAGTCATTGTGTACAGGACACGTACGAGTCGCTTGACGTTCATGTGGGTCAATCGGTGGCAGTTTTGGTTACCTTACATGGGTCAGTCAAGGACTACTTCATTGTTGCTTCTTCCCGTTTCACAAAGCCTATTCTCACTACCACCGCAATTCTTCGCTATGCTGGTTCCAACACCCGACCCTCTAGGCCGCTGCCTATCGGTCCAACTTATCACCTTCACTGGTCTATGAAGCAAGCCAGGACCATCAGGTATATATACTTGACATCTTTCATTACTGGAGAGCTTTTAAATTAGTTATATATAATAGCTATATTTAGCTAATATTAGGTCGATCATTTACCCCTACAACATAGCTTTTAAAATAAAAGATTCTCATCCAATTTGAAAGTCTATTGTAACTTGGACTAATGTAATAATATTTAAAGAAAGGGAGAGAGAAAGGTGAAATGTGAAGAAAAAAAAACATAATAAAAAAAGGATTGAAAAATTATATTTTAAGAAAGTAAGTGGTGAAATAGATATAATCTTGCTAAAATTTGTATTGAAAAATGAGTAATTAAAATAGAAGAGATTGTTTTTTTAGTAGCTAAAATAACTCTTGTTACTAGAGGTGCTCTAACAAGTGAAATATCTCTTATACCAATAAAAAAAAACAAAAAACAAAAAACAAAAAATGTAAAACAACAAAAAAAGAAATAAAATAAAATAAATAACCAGACACAGCTGCCCTGTAGGTCGGCAAGTGTTCACTTTTTACCATTTTTTGAAATTTTTTAAAACAGAGTATTTTGGTCATTTTGGAATTCCTTTAGGATTAAAAATCTTGATAGATTGGTGGAATTAAAAGAGACCGAAAAATGAGATATTCATATTGCGACTTTTGATAATCCAAGATTAATATTGCAAATCCTGTGATAGATTTAGGGGTGTCACCGTGTAAGTGAAGTTTTCCATGTGTGTGTATATATAGATTTAGGGTCCGTTTGTTTTTACGATTTCAAAATGTGTGATTTGAAAAAGTGATTTTTAAAAACGCAATTAAACGTTTGGCAAAATCGCAATTTGGCCTTTAAAATCGCAGGTTAACCTTTAAAATTCTACGTTTTCAAAAAAGCGCCCCCTTACTTGCGATTTGAAAATACAATTTTTTGCATTTTCAAATCGTAATTTTTAAACAGTTTATTTTTTGCGATTTTGTTTAATATCGGACTTCTTGTCTATAAAATTGCAATCTCAAACGCACTCTTGGTGCTATTCATTGAGCTGATCAAGTTTTTTCATTTCGTGCGCGAAGGTTGAATTTGACAGCCAATGCTGCGAGGCCAAACCCTCAAGGATCATACCATTATGGTACCATACCGGTGACGAGGACAATTGTTTTAGAAAATTCTCAAGCCAAAATAGGCGGCAAGCTACGGTATGCTGTTAACGGGATCTCCTACATCAATCCAGACACGCCGTTGAAGCTTGCAGACTGGTTTAACATCCCCGGTGTCTTTGGCCTCAACACAATAAAGGACACCCCAACTCCTGGCCCTGCAATCCTTGCCACCTCTGTCATTGGAACTACCCTTCATGACTTCGCTGAAATCGTCTTCCAAAACAATGAAACCTCTGTCCAATCTTGGCACTTTGATGGAACCATTTTCTACATTGTTGGGTAGGCCTCTACATGACTACTTCTAATAATTAAATATATATATATATATATATATATATATATATATATATATATATATATATATATATATATATATATATATATATATATCTCGGAACTTGTACACTATTTTGGTTCAACGATAAATCATTCATCCTCTCTCTGTTCTCAAAACTTTCAGATATGGTTCTGGTCAGTCAGGGGCGGAGCCAGGGGGGGTCGAGAGGGGGCACATGCCCCCCCTCAACCTCCAAAAATATTTCTTACCTATAGTATAAAATTTTCTAGATGTCCTTTTTGCCCACCCTCAACTGCAAAATCTGGGGCAATCGAAACCCAATCACCAAACTTTAGGGGCAAACTTCAGTTGTAGAGAAGAGATGTCTGAAAATTTTTCTGAATGTTAGGTTTAGCCTGTTTAGGTTAGAACCAGATGAAAGGGGAAGAAGAAGATGAGAATCACGATGAGGCCTTAAACACACCGTTTTAATAAACTGTCGGATTGTTTGTAGCCTTGTGGCCTTGTGGTCCTGTGGGCCCAGCCTTAGCTTCTTTCTTTCCTTTGTTTATTTATTTGTTTTTTGTAAGTTACGTTAGTGGGCTTTGGGGGGAAAAAAAAAAATGTGGGCCACGTGGTGACTTACACAAAACAACGATGTGTCTAAAGTAAATACTTTAAAAAAAAAAAAAAAAAAAAAAAGGAAGAGGGAAAAAAAAGAAGCAAATAATACATTAAGGCCTAAATCAAGAAGAAAAAACTGAGCAAGAAATAAGGTCATTGACAGGGAAAAACAAATTTGCAAATTGCGATATAGATTTTTTTGAAATTCTAAAGTTTTTCTTTCAATTTGTCAATTATTTTTTATTCAAGTCTTTAACAATTTAAATCAAATGCTTTTTCATTTTTCATTTTTTTTTTAAAAAAATTCCTATTTCTTAAAAAATTTTAAGTATGCAATCGAACTTTAATTTTGATTAATCATATAAATTTAGACTGCTTAATTAAATTAATTGTTATGAATATATATAGATTTTCTTACATATTTTAATTGTATGAAGTATATAATCGTAGTTATATGAAATTATCAAGAAGAACAATGATTTTATTATGCGCCATTCAGATTCTAAATCAGCCGCAGAGGTAGATTTAACAAATATAAAATCATACCTTTGCTTAAGAATTTTTTTTGTTTTTTTACTATCCTAGTGATAGAGACTAAATTTAAATGACATATCTACCAAAAAAAAATTCCTGTCAACCAATTATGAAGACTCGCCGTAGATAATTGATAAAGTAACAAGTTAGGCTAGACTTACAAAATAAATTATATATTACATTTATATGTTTTAAACAATAATTAATTTTTTTTAGTTACATTTTTATAATATTTTTAATTAATTTTTGTTTAACTTTTTTTTTTCTTTCATAAAAATATATAAAAATAAAATATAAAATCATGACCCCCCTGAGTCAAAATCCTGGCTCCGCCACTGTGGTCAGTGGACACCCGACATGAGAAAACGCTACAATTTGGTTGACGCCATTACTAGGCACACTGTTCAGGTAAGTGAAAGCGAGTCTTTGTGGCTGTGGCTGTGGCTGTTTACAATTGAGGCTCTCATTTGATTAATATATATATATATGAAGATTTTAATTTTCATGCACGCTCGTATGAATCTGACATGACAGGTATATCCGAGGTCGTGGAGCGCAATATTGGTGTCTTTAGACAACAAGGGAATGTGGAACTTGAGGTCTGCAATTTGGTCGAGGAGATATTTGGGACAGGAATTATATGTGAGAGTTTGGAACAATGAACGCAGCGTCTTCACTGAGAATGATATCCCTCCCAATGCATTGCTTTGTGGCAAGGCCACGCACTCATAAAAATAATTTTCTTTTGTTAGTGTGTAATATTTTTTCTCTTTTTTTTTTTAGTTTGAAATTTCAGTTACGAGGGGGTGACTCTCAGGAAAAAAAGAAAAAAAACAAGAGGGGAAATAGGCTTAGAGTGATGGCTAGTGGAAAGTTTCAACTGTCATTAATTGTATTAGAGCACTTCCTATTCATAATTATAATAAACATTTCCCCACCATGTTTCCATTATTCCATTGATTTTTCAGTGATCTCTCTCTCCCTCTCTCTCTCTCTCTCCTGCGTTGAATCTCACAATTAGTCCCACGACAGCCCCTTGATCATTGGCCATTGCATTTATAAAATATTAATTTTTAATTGTGAGGCACTTTTTCACTTTTCAAATTAAAAATGAGGATAATAGTGGAAATTCAAAATAGGTGGAAAGTATTTGTTTTAGTTTCTTAAAATACGTTTTCTCAAGAGAGAGTTTTCAGTATTAAATCACTAATTAATTGTCTCAAAAGTTAAGCTCCTATTATAAGTGGTAATTTATCATGATATCATAGCCATTATTTAACACCAATTTTTATCCCTAATGGCTTGATCTGTGGAGTACTCCAAATTTTGTTTTCTTCATTTTTCCAGTGATGCCTCCCTCTTGAGACTCCTCGTCGCCATTCAATAACATTTTGCCTTGTATCCCTATCTTCTAAGCATCCTATCAAGCTTCTATCAGTCATGCCACGCACCTCCATGCATTGGACACCTTCATCATTTTCTATTGTAAACACAAGTTGTTTAAGTGGTTCAACAAATTTGACCTCAAAACGACAAGACTGACAAGTCATTTATCTCATAAAAGAAAAAAAGAACCGAAAAAAATAAAAATAAAATCGTTAAAAAAATGGCTATGCTTGTTCGCCCAGTCATTTGCCCTATTGTCGGTCCTGATTGTTGGCTCATACCATTTTTCGACCCACCATATGCCCATTTATCGGTCCAAGTCGGACCAATTCTTTGGCCCGTAGTTGGTCATGTTTTGGCCCACAAAAAATTTTAAATACAAACAAAGGAGGGCTTGGGCAACCCAAAATATAAACTATGAATGAAAGTACGCGGGTGCAATGCTTTTGAAGATGCGGGCCCTTTGTTTGAGGCACTGATGCCACAAAGCCGGAATCACCATTAAAGGTGCTATGAATGAAAGTACGCGGGTGCAATGCTTTCGAAGATGCGGGCCCTTTGTTTGAGGCACTAATGCCACAAAGCCGGAATCACCATTAAAGGTGATTTCACAAGTGTATTGAATCACAAGGACGCAAATACCAAAACATGGGTAAACTGGGGGAGAGGGATACAACAAATAAGCCCAATAAAACAAACAAACAAACACCAAAACAACAAATACAGCAGAAGTCATGTTGATGGAGGAGTGGGAGTCGTTCGTGACGGCACGTGAGGTCCACGCGCTGCCAAGGAGAGGCCTCTCAGCAGCCGGATACGCCGGCGAAGCCCAGAAACACCGAAGGCGGTCGAGGTGGAAAGCGGGGAGAACAAACATGGCACCCACGCACCGACGAGAGCAGAGAGCTCTCTGGAGCGTGTGTGCCACGCACGGGGGAACAGAAGCCGGAGGAGTGAACGACGACCGTTGGTGGAATCCGGAGACGCCGGTGAGGCCATTGGTGAAGTGCGTGTCTTGCAATTGTTTTTGGAGTGTAGATCTAAATCCAAAAAATTGAAACAAAACCCCTTGCCAAAAATTACAAAAAAACTCGGTGGACGGTGGAGGAAAGGAGCAAGAACAGCCCGTATATAGACTGAAGAAACGAAAAAACAAGGAAAAATCAAGTAAGATAGGTGAGTAGATGGAGCTTATGCCTTATCTCCAAAGGCTTGAAAAACAGAAGAGAAGCTAGATAGGTGGATAAATAGAGCTTATGTCTTATCTCCACAGGCCTTGAAAATGGTAAAGAAGCTAGATGGGTGAAGTAATAGGTGATGGAAAGTGAGAAGGAGGGGTGGTTGCGTGTTGGGGAGGGAAGCACAATACTTCCCTCCCATGGCGGTGTGCACAGGGGAAATATCAGGAAAGGGGATAGAGGAGAGAGAACAGAGCGTCCGGTTGGCTTAGAAATACAAGACGGATACAAATCATTACCCATTGGCCCACTGTTGTTAGCCTAGTTTTCTGCCCATATCTGGCCACCATTGTTTCCAGCTGACACTGTCTTCGGCAACCTTCCAGCCATCACTATCTCCAGCTACTACTATCTCCGCCAAACTTCTGTCTGTTTGCCACCGTCCTTGACTGTTGTTTATAGCCGCCACTTGCGGTCACCCATTATAGGCCATCATCGATTCATCTCCAACAACAGACGACATCGGCTCCATTGTCAAATTGAACTCACGGGTGGATATTGTTGTGAGTCACACCTAATTCCATCTCTAAACAAGCTCACATCCATCCTTATGTTTCTACTGCACATGATGACTACTTTCATCACCTCATCAGCACTTAATCAATGGATCCAAGGGGCGAGCTCACGTTCATACTTTTGAAGCTTGCCGCATCGAATCCATTTTAGAAAAAAGGAATCAATAATTTCTCTTTCCAAATCCAAGTTTTCAAAAACTTTCACCTTGAGCCTAAGGGAGATGTTCAATTATAGGGTTTCTATATAGGTTTGATAACTTTCCTATCTATTTATTTTCCGTATAGTTAGTTAATTGTAATCAAATCAACCTTATTTGTATTACATTCACCTACAACATTTTTTTTTTGTAATTAAATATGAATAATTTGTATTGTAAAGATGAATCAAGCCTTTGAGCAATTACGGTCAATTATTAATTACATAGATTAACACATATATAATACTCGCCAGTTTAAAACTTATATATGTGACACATGCATATTATATATATATATGCTTGGATCAACTTTTTTCTAACGTATGCGGCTATGCCACTAGCTTTATCACCTTATCATGTCCACTTGCAATATTTGTTAATATATAACTGGCTAGCTTCCTTTGAAAAACTTCTCTAGCTTTGCTGTTGCTCGTGCCAATACGACTTTGTTACCAAAACCCGAATAGGCTAGGGTATAGTGATGAATTGAAAATGAGACTCAAACTAACAGCAAACCTTACTCAAAGGTAAAAGGTATGCACATCATATCGTTAACTCTCCAAGTCAAAATCAATTATATGAATTAGAGACATGCATGCACAGAAAGTGTGAAAATAATATTATTTTCTTATAAAGAGTAGTATATAAACTGTCGTGGTTATTCTTAATTTTCCCACTTAATCCGAAACTCTTGATCTGTTATTTTTATTATTATTTATCATCATCGATCATCATCATTGGCAAATGTCCTCACGAAGAAGCACCTTATAAGTCCTAAACTCCTACTGGCTACTAGTTGTGGTTGCTTGTTAACTTAAGCTATTTGCTCCTAAAAGTACACACACATATATATTAAACACAATAATTTTCTCCATGAAACTCACGAACACGTAAATGACGTACATTTGGAAACCTTCGTGACTTACAAAAACTTTGTAATAATCACAAGTACAATTGCTGGTTGTAATTGTTTATTCTATAATGGACAAGTTTCCCAAGAGTTAGCTGCTTCCAAATTTGTTTTACTTTTGAAAAGTTCTTTAAAAATCGTCAACAAAATTCCTGTGTCAAGTTTATTTTATCCTTTACTTGATCTTGGTGATAGTACTGATTGTGGTTGTGAAGTTATTTTTTTAAAAAAATTGTGATTGTCTCTGCAAACACCTATTCACCCCACTCTTAAGTATTTTTTTGGCCGGGGTCATAGTGATTTTTCAATTTAGTTCAACAATTTTAATTTAACATGCATATTCCAGAACCCTATTCAAGCTAGCTAGGCCTCTTGATTTCCCGCAGGTTGTACTAATTAATCATAAGAAAGAAAGGATATATACCTTGTGTACATGCTCGAGCTACTAAACTGAATAAGCTGCCAAAGCGTGCGCCCGCGCGTGAGAGACAGAGAGAGAGAGAGAGAGGTCTCTGTACTAGAAGTGAATAAAAATGAAAGCCAATATCAATAAAGTTGGCAAGTGCAGGCACAGATCTTTACCACAAGGGTGCAGATATATGGAATCCTTCTTACAAACAGGAAGAATCAAATTACTGTTTAAGGAAACTCTTCCCAAAGGCAGCTTTATCGCTTCATTCATCGCTTTCTCGTAACAAAACACTGAACGGATCTTCATATGCCAGCCACTACACTACCACCAGCTCTTTATATATCAAAAGAAAATCCTAAAGTTTTTGAGCCAATCAAGATGGAAATCTTTTCTCCGATTCTTGTTTATTCTCTTCTATGAGATAATTAAGCCCCACTACTACAAATTTACCCACTTTGTAGATTGAAAGACGTCAAGAAAAACGTACCCATGATATTCTATATGAAAATGGATGCCATTTGCAACATCAAGAAAGCATTCAGAAACACCTAACATTTTCCATTTATACCACTTTTGGTCCTTGGTACACCCTCATAAGTTAAACACACCTAAAAGCGCACACAAACAGAACGATTTTTAAAAAGAAAAAGAAAAAAAAACTGATGCTACGGTTACTTTCATATTCCACAACCCAAACAAGCACCAGTGCACCACAGAGACAACAATCCTAGCATATGAAGAAAAAAAAAATCGAAAGAAAAAAGGATTTAATTTTCAAGGATATGCACCATTAGTAGTTGGAAGATCAGACCAAGAAAATGCTGGATTCCAGTACCCCAATTCAACCCCAGCAACCGAAGTAGACTCCAAAATGGATGAGGAAGATGAAGATGAAGAAGCCATGTTGCCGAGAACCATTGGTGAGTGATGATCAGGATAGAAATTAGTTGATGATGATCTGAGCCGCTGATACAGTTCTTGAATCCCACTGTTTTGAACTTCAGCAACTACAAAGCCATTTTGTGGTTGGGCTTGCAGCTGATTATTTCTCCAGAAAGAGCTGCACAGGCCCAGAGAAGGGACCTGGCCTAGAGGATCGAAGCCCCGTGCATTTAATCCACCGGTTGCAACCGCTGGGTCAGTCGACATCATGTGTGATCCAACCATATTTCCCTCCTCCTTCACATTGACAGAATTAGTCAACGGATTAGGGCTAGGGTTAGGATTTTGAGTAGCCCTCAGTAAGGCCAAGAGATGAGAATTCTGCGGCGAACCCCACAGAATTGGGCTTGATGGAAGGTCGGGATCAAACCCAGTATTTCCAAAGCCGCCTGACCTCCCAATCTCAGATGATATGGTCTTCATCTTGCCGGAGCTTGATTTTCCGACCGATGCTGACATGGTAGGAGTTTTGTTCTTTCGGCATCCGCCTCCGATCGGAACATTTCGGAGTGCACCGCCTTTTGTCCAATAACGGCGACAGGTCTTGCAGAAGTGGCGAGGCTGAGTGAGGTTGTAGTTGTTGTAGTAACAGAACTTTGTGTTGGAAGAATCGCAGCGTGGACACCTCAAGCTTTGGTTGTCTGAGGTTGTCGTAGTTGTTGAGGAAGAAGAAGGAGATGGGGCAGGAGATGGAGAAGAGATTTTCCTCTCTCCCGCTATAAGGCCTGAACCTCCCAACAGTTCTTGGATCATCTTTTCTTCTTTGTAGATCTACAACAATCCAAAAAAAAAGAAAAGCAGAGAGAAGGATTAGTCCTTTTGAGTAAGTGGAAAAGCTAAAGAAAGTAGGTTTTTTGTTGGGTGTATATATGATCAGTGTGCATGTGTGAGAGAGTAGAGGGGTGGAATTACAATATGTCTGCTTCGCCTTTGTAACTTCAATTCACTTGGCTTTGTTGTTTTTGTCGGTGTAAAATAATAGAAGATTGGAGGTGGCAAAGCTTTAATATATAGGAGAAAGCAAACTACTTTAGTCTATTTTAATAACCAAGTGGTTTTTTGGATTTTGGAAATTGGTTGTATATGTCAGTGGTTCTTGGAGGGAAGTGGTCTTTTGTCCATTTCCCAATCCACCAGCTTCTAGTTAGTCATATACATACATTTCTCCCATGAAAATCTAATTTGATCGATCGCAAGACCCCATAATTACCCTAATGATTCCAATAACAATCAGAAGAAAAATGTAAACGAATTAGTGGTTAAGAGTACCTTTCTTTCATATTCTTCATGTTGGTCTTGCTAAGCCAAAATTATTATCACATATATATATATAATAACAGAATTTGTGGTAAGAAGCAAGTTTTCTTTTATTTGTATTCTTTAATTGTATGGGTTGTTAGAATATCATTTCTTAAAACTCAATATTTTTGGATAAATGACGATTTAATATAAACGCGCGTATTAGAACATAGATACTGAGTTAAAACTTTATCTTTGTAATTCATATATATTGCATTTCAATTAAATATTTGATGTATTAAGCCTTATTACGAGAGAGTTTGAACTCACATGTATAATGGAGTGTTAAGTTATTAATTTAAATAATTAAATTTATTATTTTCTGTTAACTTAAACTTTTTTAAATAAATGATATATAGATATGTATATTAACTCAGCTCCTGTTACAAGATGAGATATTCAATTAATTCAATTTTGCTATTCCTTAGAGATTTTCATGAATATTTTTTGATTTGCATCGATCATGTATGTACACGTATATTATATTGCTGAAAGTGGGGAGTAGGGCAGGGAATATATATATAATGATAATAGTAATCAAGTTTTCTAAAAGAATAATCTTCGTTGTGGGGAAGCTTTTTGTGTTCCCTTCCTGAAGATGCTGTTAAGAATAATCATTACGAGTTCAAGGAGAGGACTAATCACGTGGAAATACGTGTAAAGATAACGTCCCTACACCAACTAAAGCCACTGCCCGAAACTTATTGCTTGAATGTTGCTTTCCCGGTTTCCCCACATACATAGCAACCAAAGAACCCAGATATATACACAATATCATATATTATGGCTATAGCCTTCATGTGCTACACATGGAGTTGATTACAAAAACTGTATTACACGCACCACATCAAACAAAGTTACACGTGTGCATATATGGTGTGCTTTAATGATCCATTAATATTGCATGGGCCTTAATATCGTGTAAAATTCTTAATCTGGTTTATGATCAGTTGGTAATTAAAATACACCTTCTATCATCACTAATTATCTTAAAAGTTTAAGATAATACAAATAAATAAATTTAATCATTTAATCAATACTTAACACCTTTTACGATTGAGCAGAGAAGAGAAACCGGCCCTAGACCTCACCCTTCAGAAAACAGATCTAAGTGGAGGGGGGAGCAGATATGTTCCCTCCTCCTCTCCATTTCCCTTTTTTACTCCCCGCTCTTACCCTTCCCCTCCCATTCTGGTTTTCTCTTTTGTTTGTAGGTGTTCTCCGACCAGATCAGCAATTTTGGTATCTCCGCTATACATCCGTCCATCTATCTCTGTGTCGTGCCATTGATCTCCTCCTTAACCGCTGTTGTAGTTTGCTGGTTATGTTTTTACTTTGAATAATAGTTTTATTCTCTTTAGATCTGTCCTCATAGGTGATCAATGGGATGAAGTTTGGTTAGTCAAGTGTGAGGAGTTATTTTTTATGGCCTAGATAGTTCGTTGTGAGAGGTTATCTCTCACTGCCGGTTTAAATAAATTTTTTTAAGATATTTGACTACCATTATTTTAAATCTAGTCTACTCGGAGCAAATCTACTTTTTAACTATTTTTGTACATGAGTTAATGGAAGATGAAAGTCATAGATAACACTTTATTGTTATAATTTTATTTGTATCTATAACTATATAACCCCATAGCATGTGGCTATGATTTGTAAAGCTTTATGCTCGTGATCTTTGATCAATGTAATACTCAGATCTTTCGTTCAAAACAAAAAAACGCTCCCCCCTCATGTGTTGGCTTAAACTAACATTTTAATAGGTATAACTCAACACGTGAAATATTTAATTAAAATTAGGTGAACAACTGAGACAAGGCTCGAACTTAGGGCCTTTAAAGTTAGTTTAAGCTCACACGTGAGGATAGTTTTTTTTTTTGAGTGAACGTGAGGGGAGTGTAGGTTTAGTATTGATTAAACGATTAAATTTACATTTTCCTATCCATTTAAGCATTTAAAATAAGTGATGATTTAACATATTGGAGCTACGTTTATTTGGTTATGCAGGCTAGAAATATATTTTTAAACAAAATCGTGAAAAGTGTGATGTGCGTTTGAAAAAAAAAATAGTAGACTAAAAATATGCAATAATAGGGTAGGTAGGAAAATGCTACTATGGACATGAAGAAATGCAATTAAAAAATAAATGCATTCATATATGGAACGTCAAAGTCATCTGCATATATATATGTCATACGTAGCGAAGAAGCTAGAAAAAATAAATAAATAAATAACAGAGAACTTTGGTAAAGATGTTTAATCTGAAATCATATTAGAGAGATCAAAAACTACAATATTTAATTAAATAGATAAATTCAGATTGAATACACTGCTGAACCATATAAATTAAGGATACGTGAGTGTAATTTTGTAATTATAATTAAGGATGGAAATTTGGGAGAATAATTACAGATTTTGATAGGTTGATTGGTTAGTTACGTGCATACAGCATACTAATAAAGGGGAAATTTCAATGAAAAGACTTTAGAGGTAGAAAAAAGACCCTGGTCATGGACTTGACACTGAATGATTTACGTGCTTGCCTTGGTCTGGCATTAAACCACTGTTCTACCTAAAAAAAAGAAACATAAGACAAACTGTAAATCAATTTACTTGACGTAACCCTTAATTATCAGTGTCCTATTCGAAGATCACTGCTGCACCGTACCATAACCACGTTTAATTAATTACATGGTTGTGTGAACAAGGCTTAATTTTTTCCATGAATTTGTACGTAGTACTACTGTTCGAATGGAGTCTTAATTCAACCATTTAATTTGTGCATAAAAAAATAGACGACTAAGAAGAACTACTTTAAAAAAAGACTATGGAGATGGCGGATGGTGAGAGGAGGGGTCTACATGTCTCAGATTTGCGGTACCGTTTGTCAATCAAAATCTTGATTCTGAGATTATTGATTATGAAGGGGTAAAATCTTATCACTTAAGTTTCAAGATAATATAGCGACCGATGGATAATTATTGATATCTTGGCGTTATCACCACCTTAATTAGAATTTTGGCTTAAGCAGCTCTACAGTGTTGGAAATCTCATTGACTCCACTGTAGATTACATGAATAGCTAGGTTAAGTATAATGCTAAAAATTAGGGTCAATAATTTTTTACACTACTCGCGAATTCAACAAAAAATAATATATCTTATATATACTTATGCTTTGACACGACTCAAAGTCAACATACAACATAATGGCATGTAATTTTTTATACGACCTATTGAACCGACACGAACTCAATACAAAATTAGATGGGTCGTTTAAGTAAATGAGTCGGGTTTATATTCAAGTGTCGACACGACCCGAACCCAACAGGCGAATACGGACGGTCATCCCTACTAAAAACTATATTTTTACTTTACAATACTAACGTGACCGTCCAACCAACGTACTCTTGATCGAATTAATCTTGTTTAATAAACAAAAGATCAAAGGTTGGTTAAAACTGTTAAAAACATTATATTGTGAGATAAAAATTGTGGTTTATAGCATTAACTACTAGTAGGATAATAAGCTTGGTTGCCCTGTATAAATAGATAGAACTAATTTAACTGTTTACCCCTTGCTTTTTCAGGATTAACTTGAACTCCTCTTCACGTTCTTTCAAGTCATAAAATTTAGCAACCCCTAAAGGCTAAGGAAAATTTCTCCAGAAAATCTTGGTTTCCTGATATTGTAGCGACCAGGCCGGCCAGGAAATATACGTTGGATGGTGTTTTTAATTTCTTCTTTTTGGTAAAAGTCAGATGGCTGTTTTGAAGATAAGAGCAAGTCTATCTTAATTAAAAATATAATTATTTATTAATTAAAACTTTTAGACTAACTTGTGATTTAATATTATATTAACCGTGTTTAGTTGGAGTCTGAATTGATCAGGCTGATTTTTTAGTTCAAATTAAGTGGCTTAGACTTAGACATACGCACATGTATCACGATCGATGTAAAGGTAGAATTAATTAATCCCGTTCAAAATCACGAATGAGAAAAGGTAGACAATTGTTTGCTAAAAGAGGTGTGAGCGGTTGATTTCTTCGTGGCGTGTGAGAGGTGAAGGACCATTTGCTGTGGGATTTAGACCCATAAGAAAATGAAATATGAATGGAAAAGGAAAAGCCGATCGAAAGCTTCAAGCATGAGAGGAAAAAGAAAAGAAAAACCGTGTTTGTTTTGCCAGAAGTGCTTGCAATTTGCAACTGCGGGAGTGGACTAATTTTGACAACACGCTACTTTGTTTTTGCTTTTTACGTTGGTTCTTGATTTTTGTTATTCGGAATTATTGGGGGGGTCGGGGGGGATAGTACTACAGGCATACGGTACCCTGACCGCGCGTGCCGTCCGGAGCGCGAGACTCTGCGAAGACCGACAACAACTTTAAGCCTAGGACTCTGCCCGGCTTTAATCCGATTTGGCCGGGCAGCAGAAAACGACGCGAGCTTTATGAGTCTATGACATCTCACAGACACATGGCGGGCAGTCCGGTCAGACAATCTAGTCGCCGTCAAAGGTCTGCACAGGAGCAGTGGGTTTCCTCGATTCTCGGGCTCTCTTTCTCTCCCTTCGCTCAGTCACGGTCAGCTGCTTTCTCTTTTATTAGGCTCCAACACAAAAGATTCGATTCCCGCCGAGTCTCTACAAAAAAACCAAACCGTTTGCTTGATTTTTTTTTTTTTTTATCACAGAGAATCACGTCCGTTCTTCGTTTTTTCTGTCTCTGTGATTGTTTTTTTTTTTGTTTAACGTCAAAGTGAAGGAAAATATACTGATTGATCGATGCAAGGGTATGGCCTATCTATCTATGAGGGGATAGAACCCTAGATAGCAGTGAATTGACAACAATGCATGAGATGGGATGTGTGATAGAATCCCACATTCTACGTGGACCCCGCTCTCTGTCTCCCCTTACCCGGCCAATACAGCTTTTCTAGGGCTCCTCACCTTACCTTCCTTTTTTATTTTATTTTTATTTTTTAAAAATTTTCGAGTGCGATGATGGGTACGTTTTTTGCTCTACTAAAATACGGTCAATAATTCATTCCCCACCCAAATAATGCACGTCTCAGATTCTTTCCTTTCCTGCCGAAGACTCCTAGGAAGACCAAGACCTGCCAAAGACTAGCTCCTAGGATGCTAATCAAGATGTGAATAAGGGAAGAAATAAAAGAATTTGCTATTGATTTTTAGATGGTGTTGTTTGTTAATTTGAGATATAAAAATAAAAGAAGTTTTTGAGTATGAGAAATGATCCTTACACTCATTTCTCACAACAACTCCATAACAAGCTGACGTGGTTGGTAATATTTTATTATTTTTTTTGTTTTGTTTTGTTTTTTTTTTTGTAAAAAAATAGTAAAATATTACCAGCTACGTCAGCTTATTGTGGGGTTGTTGTGAGAAATGAATGTAGGGATCATTTCCCTTTGAGTATTATGTATTTTTAGTTGTTTGCTGATCTTTTTGTTTTGAAAAGAAAATATAAAATATAAAAGAAAAGATGTTATCAAACTAAGCCTAATTTTTGTATTAATTAGACTACACAAAGTACAACTTATTTATAGTTAAATGAGGTTGATAAGATATGGAACAATAATCTACAATAATTAAGATAGAATTTTACAGTATTTAATAGATGAAGTATTATGATATATAATATTTTGAGTATTATGTATTTTTAGTTGTTTGCTGATCTTTTTGTTTTGAAAAGAAAATATAAAATATAAAAGAAAAGGTGTTATCAAACTAAGCCTAATTTTTGTATTAATTAGACTACACAAAGTACAACTTATTTATAGTTAAATGAGGTTGATAAGATATGGAACAATAATCTACAATAATTAAGATAGAATTTTACAGTATTTAATAGATGAAGTATTATGATATATAATATTTTGAGAATGTTCTAAGAATATCATGATAATATTCTATCATAATTATGGTAGGTTCGGCATGCTAAAATGATGATTACTTGGGAAAAAAAATAAATATTACTATAAATACAAGAAGCTTAAATAAAAGAGATGTGCCATACATCTTTTTTTATTCCTTCTCATATTCTTCTCTGTTGATGTGGCATTGTCAAATCACTTTTAAATCAATGAATTAACTATGCTACATCAGTGAAAAATAATTGAAGAATGACATGTAAGAGAATACAAAGTAGTATTTCTCTAAATGGAATGACCATTGCTATTCATTCGTTTGGCAACACATGAATGAAAAAATTTCCTAACTATAATGGAATCAGATTTGAACCAAAATTTCTAAAATACTACTATAGAAATAATATCACAAAAAAAAAAATCGTTCTTTTTTATTTGCACAAAAAAAAAAAAAACATTAATATTCATCGTCTCCCCCATGAGTGGTCGATCGTTCCCTTGGCGTGGCCAGTGACGACAAAGGGTTGTTGAAGATGGCGATAGTGACGAACGATGACTAGCGACGATGGAAGGCCACATAAGATGGCAATGATTGATGACTTAAAAGGTCATCAGAGACGGCAATGGACAATGGTCGGTCACAATGGGGTGCTGCTAGAGATGGCGGCAAGCGATAGCCAATCACAATGGAGGGTCGTCGAAGACGGTAGCGAATGGTGGCCGATTACAAGACAAATGGCCTTTGGAGACGATAGCAGACAATGGCCAATGACGGCGGCAAACAATGGTCAGTGATAGCAACAGACGATGATTGGAGATGGTGGAGAGACATTGAAGATGACAATGGACAATGGCCAATGACAGCAAAGGACAATCGAATATGGTTATCGGCAGTAAGCTGCGCCAGACAATGGCCGATGGTTGGTGATGTCAGCCGGTGGTCAATTATTGGTTGGGCTAGTTGGTGGCCGGAGGGAGACAATAAATATGAATGAATTTTTTTTATTATTATTATTTTGTGCGCTAAAAAAATGAAAAGTATTTTGGGAAAATAATTTTTAAAGCTATTTTATTCTTGAGGGAATAGCTATTTCTTACATTTTTTTTTAGAAGAATAATTAATCCTGATTTTAGGGAGAATAGCTATTTTATTCTTGGGACTATTCATGCGTACCAAAGGTGACATAAATATGAAATCTAATGTTAAAAATGGCAGCGAACAATGGTATATTCTAACATCCTTTCAAACTTAATGCGGTAAGATAGAAACCATCTTGAGTTTAAAAATCAAATCACGAAAACTCCTCAGAGGATGAGATCTAGAGAAGACATCAGCAAGTTGATCAAGATAAGCAATAGAGTGTAACTGTGGACGTCCTACCAAAGATGATGACGAATGAAACGATAATCAATTTTAATATGTTTGGTACGCTCATGAAAGTCATCACTATGGAATATCTTGATAGCACTCCTATTATTACAATAAATAGGGGGAGTCAGTTGTCGAAGGAACCCTCATATTTTATAAATACCACCAAAGTTAAAGAAGTCTGGAAAGGATGTTAGCAATTGCTCGATACATATTCGGCTTCCATACTAGAGTTGGCAACAAGGAATTGCTTCTTAATTACTACTCCAAGCTATAAGAGATTGAGGTGCAAAATAAGAAACAATAGATTGTTGTAGAGCGTCTATATATATGTGGGGTTATTGTCTACCCAATCATCATCTAAAGAGGCCAGCCTACAAGTTCAAGGAGGAGCGTGACAAAAAGAGAAGACCATGAAATAACGCCTCATAACAGATCAAATGATACAAAGAACATGCAACTGCAAAATTAGTAGAGCAAGAAGCAGTTATAACCTAATTAACTACCAAGAGATTTGAGCTAGGCTGCATTACTGTGAGATAAATAAGACTACCAACCGGTTGACAATAAAGATAAATAAGTTGCATTAGAGCATTTTTAGGTTCAGTTTGAGTTTACAATTTAAAATAACGATTTAAAAATGTGCGATTTAAAAAAAAAAAATTTTAAAAAATGCAATTCAGCGTTTGACAAAATCACAATTTAGTCTTTAAAATCACAAATTAGTCTTTAAAATTATGCGTTTTCAAAAAACACCATCTTACCTGCTATTTGAAAAAGCAAATTTTCTACATTTTCAAATTGCAATTTTTAAAAATGCAATTTCTAAACGATTTATGTTATGTGATTTGATTTAAAATTGCACTTATTGTCTATGAAATCGCAATCTCAAACGCACCATTCGTTGCCTCACCAAATTTTACTAATTAAAATAGTCGAAAAATTATTTTTCTCTATTTTAACCATCTACTTTAATTTTTTAAAGCACTCCCAACAGTCTCACCATATTAGATATTCACTATTATTATTCCATTTAAATAATATATATATTTTTTTTAAATGAGGTTGTGTGTGATGCACGAGAGAAATAACAAAAAAGGAAAGTGGAGAAAATTTTATTAGTTTTTTATTATTTTGGGTTTTTCATCAAATTGGTAAGGCTGCTGGGAGATTCATTTTGGAACAATTTTTTGATTATTTTGATGAGTCTAATAAGAATGCCTAGTAGCCTTATCAAATTTTATTCACCAAAGTAGCTAAAAATCACTTTTCTCTATTCTGGTTAGTCACTTTTTTAAAATTTTTCCAACAGCTTAACCATTTTAACTATTCACTAGCTATCACTATTCCATTTAAATAATATTTTTTCAGATTTATATATTATTTATCTATTTTATATTTTTATACAACAAGCTACTATACACCTTCATCTTTAGATTATATCATTGATAAGAAATTCACAGAAGTTTTCATTTACTTCTCAACAAAATTCAAGAAAGAAAAAAATAAAAGATAAATGAAATAACCACAAAGTTTATGTCAGGGACAAAAAAATCTCTATGTCTATGAAATAAATACATCATCATGTGTGATAGATGGGAGAAGGGAGAAGAAAATTGGAGAAAAAAGGAAAAAAGTGTGTTGATCATGTAAGAAAGAAGGGAGAAACAAAATTTGTGAGAGAGTTGATGAGTAAATATTACTCATCAAAATTGATGAGTATTTTCACTCACCAAAACTTTTTGGTTAAAGTTTGGTTAAAGTGGTGAGATTGCTGAAAGTAGTTTTTTAGTATTTTCATCAAATTGGCTCATCAAAATAGCTAAAAAGCTATTTTGGTGAGGCTACTAGGAATGCTCTTACATGTTTTATGAGTGTTTTATATTTTGATTTAAAAATATTTTAAAAAAAAAAAAATCGGGATATACAACCAAACAACATAGCAAGAAAATGGGGGCCTTTCGTGAGATTGATTAGGATCTACAATTACTTTGTCAGAATTTGAAAGAATTCGAGTAGGTGATTGTGAGAAACTACTTATGGGACCCACTTAATCAAATAAAAATTGAATTGTTCAATTACTTATTCGGCCAAGTGAGTCTCATAAGCGTTTTCTCGTAATCACTTATCTAAATTTTTTTAAATTTAAACAAATAATTATAAAAGATGCTATCCGCTCGTGAACCAGATGTTAAAAAGGAATCGCTGATAAGACGCAATTCCTTGACATACTCTTAACTCTATGGCCTTGTTTGAAATCCCCATTCCCCTTCCCTCCCCTTCCCTTCACTTCTCCCAAAAAATATCAATTTCAAAATATTCTTACTTTTTTTACTTTTTATATCAAATCAACACTTTTTTTATTACTTTTTAAATAAAAAAACTCACTACAATACAAATTTTTCTCACTTTTTCATATAAATTATTTCAACTTTATATCACATCAATCATATTTTTTAATCATTAAAAAAAAATTCCAAAGGAAAGGGAAAGGGAAAGGGGATTTCAAACGGGGCCTATACCTTTGCTCGTCCAAATCAGTCTTTCAAACACCAGAAAAGAAATATTGTCCCTTTTGATCATTGCACAATTTTCTTGTACACAAGAGGAGGCTTTGTCTTCACGGTACTCTCTTGGGATCCACGTACAGACCTCATGCCTAGCTAAGCTATTGAATCTAAATGTTTCCGTAATTTCTAGCCATTCAAACTTCAAAGACCTATAGAGGAGGAAATAGCCTCAAGGGCATTACTAGCTTGAAAGGAGAGAAACATGGGGTTTGAAAGAGTCTTTGTGAGATTGACCTATATATCAAAACAGAAAGTGAACTTTCACAATTATTTCGATAAGTAAACTTTCTTACATTTAATTTTTGAATCGTTAAAAATCTATACCAGAAACTATAGATAGTTGTTACTTCAACAATTTTGGTACTAGTTAGGCCCTCTTGAGAATTGAGATAGGCCATCAGCAATGGGAAATCCAATGGAGGCTTCAATATTCCTGACAAAAGCAAAGATGGACAAGATCCTTCCTGCAGGAGTACTTTGGACAAAGCTTGCATGTGGGTTGATTCTTATTGGAGTGGCCCGCGGGCAGGAACTCACAAAAAAAAAAAAAAGGGTGTAGGATAGGATGAAGAGCAAGGCAGAGAGAATTTTGTTACTGACATCCTAAGGACCCCCACCACGTCCAAGATGCCTGCCAATCCAATTTTCTATTACCAAGACTAAGATTTGGATTTCTATAGGAGTACCTAGCATTTTTTTTAAAAAAAAAAAAATTATTTCTATTGCGGGCTTTGGCAACAAGCTAATCTCTTTATAAGTGTAATGCATATTTTAATGTTTAGTTTCTATGTGATTGTACCATTTCAGTGATTTAGTGATCTTCATTGAAAATCCCAATCAATGTGCATGGAAGATTGAGATATGGAATGTTTGATTTGCTAACTTAACAGTATCTAATATTTAAATCTGAGAGTTTGGTAGGACTACATTCTTCTGGGGCTCGATGATTTTAATATATAATAACAAAATTGTTCAGTCAACCACGTTATAAGGCTTGGTTGGAAGAAGAAACGAATAACCAGGCCTCAGCAATTAGTTTAAGGGTTCGTCTGGTTTAACAGTTTTAAAAATTAGCCATTTTAAAACACAGTATAATAAAAATATGTTTTTTAAAAATGTAATTAAGTGTTTGGTGAAATTTTAGTTCGGCCTTTAGAATCTCAGTTTGACATTTAAAATGATACTTTATTGATTGTGATAATTTAAAAACGTGATTTTTTCTACGTTTTGAAACCCTTTTTTTTTTATTCATACGTAGTACTCCTAAACAAAATATTTTTTTTATAATTTTATTTAAAAATGTACTTTTAACCTGTAAAATCGCAAGGCATATATAACATACTCTTAGTGCAAAATGAATGATTGGCATATTAAAAAACTCGTATATTTAAATTAATCGTGTGATGCATTAAGGAATTTGAGAGACTATTTGTTGGGATATTAATTTAATACTTAAATTCATTATTTCTTACAAGCTTTTAGAATAATTAGAATTTAACATCTAGTGTAAGAGCAGGAATTATGAGTTTGATCTATGATTCTACATTTTATCTTCTATGTCAGTTAAATATTTTAGGTATTAAACATTACTTATTGAAGGGTGTTTAAGCCCAAATATAAAAGAGAATATTAAAATATTAATTAAATAATTAAATTTATTTTATTCCACTTAAAATTTTAGGATATAATATTCAATACCATTAATCCTGCTATGCATTCGACAAGAGGAAGATATATATCACCTGAACATGCATGGATTTGTTTGTTAAAACTTTTTCCTTTCTCCCATTTGTTTCTTTTTTCAAAACAAAAATATTAGAGCAATGCAATCTTCACACTCATTTTTTACTCAAATTTCACACTGGCTGACGTTGCGTGTTTTAAGTGCTTTTCTATGTCAGCCACTTAAAAAAAACAAAAGGAAAACCATTTAAAATACGTAACGTCAGCAAATATAAAATGGGTATGATAAATGGCATTATTCAAACATTAACAAACAACTCAAAACATAAAACACTTACAAAGAGTAATGCTAAGAACTATATTTTTATCCCACAATGCTGATGTAACAATCCCAACTAATATTTAAATTCTTTTTTTTTTTTTTTAAATAACTTATCCAAAGGTTGGTTAAAGCTGCCATGTTAGTATTATGAGATAAAAATGTGGTATGTAGCATTATACCACTCACAAAACACTAAAAACCGTTTTCACCATTATGTCACATCAGAACGGTATTTCAAATAAAAATAAAAAATATCCCTAAAAATATAAAACAACAAATTGAGAACAAGATGCTATGTCTGTTGGGGATACTATTATTAAAGAACACAAAAATACGTATATCAGGGATATAAACCTAGAAGAAATTCGCAGGAAATCATGAGCTCTGTTTGTTGAAATTTTTGTTTTGTTTTGTTTTTTTCTTCAAATAAAAACATTAACAAATAATCTAAATACAAAATATTCATAAAAACTTTAAATCATTTATGTCATGTTAGAACATTTTTTTCAAATTAAAAAAGAAAAAAGGAAAAAAGAAATACCCCAAAACACGTTAACAAACAAAACCCATACGTGAAGGATTGTAAAAAACCTTTAACCATAGAGAAATGATAAGCTAAGTATGCAAGACAAAGAGAGCCTAAATGATGGGATTTAAATAGGTTTAGATTGAATTTGAATAATTTCAAATAATTTGTAAGCTCTTGTATACAATTATATCAAGTGATAACAGTGAAAATATACTTTTATTGGGCTCTACCATAGTGGTGAAAGAATGTACATATCTAACACCAAACAACCCGTAAATTTTTATGTCTTATTTGTCTTTTTATTCCGATTATATATTTAATTTTCATTTTATTATTAAGCTTAAGCTTTTCTATCCTTATTATATACTCTAATAAATGCTAGTAAGTTTTCAAGCTAGGTAAAATGATATGCATTGGACTTGCGTAGAAGTTCCAAGCACAAATCCCAACAAAGATAAACGTATCCCCACTTTGTCTTCAACTAAAGAAGCTTTCACTACGTACGTCCTCCGTAATCCGTATAAATGAAAAAAAAAGAAAAAAAAAAGAAAAGAAAAAAGCTTCATATATATATATATATATAGCTAATAGCTGCTATGACATGAGCATGTATGCTATATATATATATATATAGCTAGCTGCCATGACATGAAGATGAGTATGCTATGGGATTGATGAAATTCTAGCTACGTACGTGTCCCTTTGACATTATTGCAAACAAAACTAAGTGGTGTAAGCTATGGCATTATTCTCTAAAAATGAAATCGACAAATATGGAGCCCACAAGAGTTTTGCAGGAACAAGGTGAACGAATCCCACGGAGGACATTGTCTTCCACATGAATAAATACAAAACCATAAAGTTCAATTCTGTGATTAACTTTGCCTACACCATTTTTTTCTACCCATCATTACATACAATCCAAGGGGTTGGACATTTGAAGATAGTGTCCCCATCGTGTTTCAAACAACTGTTTGAATGATTTTAATGAAAGTGGTTTGGTAAAGTTGATCAAAACTGTATGTGTTTGTATTGTGTTACAACACGGAATCATGTGATTGGTTAATATTGACTTAAGTATTAGAGTGAGACCGTCTGTCACTCACATCAAGCTCTTTTACTGATTTTTATTATTTCACAGGAATGATAAAAACATTTCAAAAGCTTGTGTTACCGTACCGAAAACTACCTTTGAAAAAAAAAAAGAAAAAAAATATAACAAATAGAAGCAACAAGTCTTCTAATGGGAGGAAATACAAGCCAATATTGCTTGAAAAAGAACGATAAAACTCAATATCACTAACATTCTTAATTTTAACTTAAGGAACCATCACACATATGCTGTAGAATTAATATTATGTTTGTAGGTATCTAAAAGGAAACAAATTAATCACCTTTTTTCTATGTAAGGTAAAAGACAAACCAAGTGTTGGAAGTAGGAAATTAAAAGAAATACAGGATAGACTATGCTTAAAGGAAAGTTGTGCAACACAAGGTATGTGGAAATTAAATCTAAATTAGGGAAGGGAGTTTAATTTTGATAGGGAACGTCCATAAGGGAAAGAATTGTGTTGGAGACCATCCTAATTTACCTCGTGATTTGGCTCTATTAATTGAGGGACTAGCTAGCTAGGTACTGTTGGTCTGAATCCTGTTCGAACAAGGTCAGGGTCTAATTGATAAATTCCGCCAGAACTCCCGAAGGCCCGGTTGCACTTCTGATCGAACAAAGGTGCGACCGAGCTCTTCTGTCTTGTTTGAATCTGTACTGCATCAAACACAGTACTCCAAAACATATTAACAAACCAATTCTTTATGTATCATTTTCCTTTATTTATTCATCCATTTCAATATTATTATTTGAGGTAACACCAGATGATCATTTACGATGCCCCGTTTTATGTCTGTACGCAGTTAGCTAGCAAAATTGCGCCCGATCCTCTTGATACAACAATTCAAGAATGATCAAACACTTGACTATAATAATTATTATTTACAATAATGGTGTATTATATTCCTGTTGTTATTTGATGTAATGTCATATCAATATTTAGTTTGAATTGAGTTTTGTCCTATTACAGAGATTATGATTAAAAGGTGTACGTGAGATCAGTGGAATTGATTTAGAATTATATATTCTCATTCTCAATGTAATGATGGACATGAATTTGAAAAAGTGTAGTTATTTATACGTACGTTGTTTGTAACATGATGTTCCTCCTGTTGGGAGTGGTGCTATAGATAATGATTTTTAGGCATCATATCACTTTCAGTACCTATGCACAAGCACACGTTAATTGAACGATCGATCGATACAAAGAATTGAAGTGGCATGTATGGTATGGTCAGTTTTCGATCTTCTTCCTTTTTCACTTCTTTTTATCTTTCTATTATATTTTGTTGGTTTTTCTTCTTTTGATTTTGATGTTGATCGATGTTACTTTCTGGGATTTCATTGTCAACGACAAAGAGACGACTAAGACTACAAATGAAAATGCAAAATCGCATTCAGATTGCTTTGGAAAGTTGGAATTAATTCCATCTTTTAGATCTGCCAATGTGGAAACCTGCTAAGAGTCTAAGACTAGGTTTTGATTGGAAATTGTCCATAGGTGGCATTAGAATAAAACTGTCCTTTCCACCAAGGACCCAACTAACCAAAAATTGGACTGATCGATCGATTAACAAGCAATTCTTTCGATGGAATTGCTAAAAATTTAAAACAGTAATTGTGGGAGAACAAATATGGAACCTACCTATTCAGATAGGTGGTTGGATGAGTAATGCTAAAAATTATTATTATATCTCTCAAAAAATAATGTTTTTAAAATCATCACTAAACTTGAAATTAATTATTATTAAATTTTGATTGAGTGGTGATTTTAAAAGGCATATCGATAAAATATTGACTTCTAGAATTACTCGTGGCGGGATAACCCAAAACTTATTTGGACAGGTAAATCTCATATGGGATTTCTTATAATTGTTGGCCAAATTGCTAGATATTCCAATCCTAAAAATTATCTCTGCAACAATCTTGGCTTTGAGTAGCATATATGTTAAATAAAGCACTTAACCAATTTGAATGCAAACAAGGAAGATAGAGTACGTCATAGACATCCTTTGTTTGGTTGGTTCCTTCAATAGTTGGACAATCACCAAGGTTCATAGAAGTGGAAACTATTGCACTTATAACTTAGCCAAATGGGCCACTATATCCAAATTTACTGAAACCGTTCATTTTTATTATTTTTCTTTATTGGACCTTCCACTTGAAAGTGGACAGAATCTCTCTTTGTAGACTATTTCCCTTTGTTTCCATTATTTCTTTGTTCTGTTTGTATCTTATTCTTAATTATTAAAAAAAAGAAAAAAAAAAAAAGTCATGCACTTACTACAACTATAAAAGAAGCACAAAAACCCACCGATCATATAAAAATTGAGTAATACTAATTGCAAGACTCCTATAATTTTTTTTATTCCCTAACTGTGATATGGTTTTTAAAACTGTCATTAGATTTGAGATGAAACATTATTTTTATTAAATTTTGATCCAATGATAATTTTAAAAGTCATATCACATTTGTGTGGATAAAAAGAGAATAAAAGTATTGTATATAACATTACTCATTTTTCATTAAATAGAGGACGGAGAATGGAGAGATCCTCTCCCCAAAAGTACCAATTTAACTAGCAACTAGCTGCCAAGATCATCAAAATACTTGTCATCAATTGTATACAATTGAAAGCTATAATTATCATTACCTTAGTAGTGTCACTAATACTTACTAGACATAATTATTTTAAAATATTTAAGCTG
Source organism: Alnus glutinosa (assembly GCF_958979055.1). Classification (NCBI taxonomy): domain Eukaryota; kingdom Viridiplantae; phylum Streptophyta; class Magnoliopsida; order Fagales; family Betulaceae; genus Alnus; species Alnus glutinosa. Next base: position 5,179,606 of record NC_084888.1, read on the forward strand.
AATAAATTAACCTTAGAGTAATGCTATTTAGTAGACTGTTACATAACTTAATGACAAACAGTGAAAATTAGCCCTTAGATCAACACTAGTAAAAAAAAAAAAAAAAAAATTAATTACTAATTTACTAAAAAAAAAAAAAAAAAAAAAAAAAAAGAGTAAAAAAATGACAGATCAACATCCAATAAATTGAATATTTTAATCCCATATAAAAAATTATTTATACCCAAAAAAATAGAAACATAGTAAGAAAAATTGAAAATTAAAAATCATAGTCAAGACAAATAAGTGAATTTTCTCATTTTCGAGCTTGCTTCAAAAATTCATTCTTATAGCCCAGTTCCTCTGGGCCCATATAGCTTAACCCAGTTAAACATATCCAACCTAATCGGATTAGCTTATACTCCAAATTCAAACAGTCCGACCAGAACCCGATCAAATTGCTCTCTCGTCGTCGACTTCACGCCAAAAAGCTAGGGTTTTGATCTTTGGATTTTTCCTGCTGAAGATACCCTTCATCACCGGGCACCATGAACTGCGAAGTTTGCCAACTCAAAGAATTGGTAAAGCATTATCCACACGCACACAGTCAAAGAAAATAATTTGCTTGAGTTAATCAGTGTGTGATTTTATACAAATTCGTCCTAATATTTTAATAAATGTTTGTTCGTAGGAAGTGGAGCACTTTGAGATAGGAGAAGTTCTACGCTGTAAGAACTGTTTCAAATTTTTATCATGTTTTTAAGGTTGTTTGTGTGTGTAAATATTGCTGAGCGTTTTGGCTTACTATATAAAAGTTTTGGTTCTTTAATATTATTAATTTGGGAAATTTATAACTAGGGTGTATTACTAATCTATAAATATATTACCATTTATAAAGCTGTGTTATTTGGTAAGCTATATTACTGGTATATGCTATTCGGTAGTCATTTTTCAGAAAAGGAAACTTGTGTTCAGATTTTGATATATTATTCAAATCCAGTAATCTAACTTAGGTTGAGCAATTCAAGGTATTTTTTTATACGAATTACTAGGACTCTGTATCAGTGTGAAGGCATGAATCTGTGACCCTTTTTCTGATTCTTTTTTGAAGTGTTTATCTCACTTGAGTTTTAAAGTGTTTGTGGTTCCTAAAGATTGACTGAGGTTGGGTTGTGGCAACATTTATTCAACTCCGGTTGGGTATGAAATGGTTTACCAGTGTTATCATTACTTGGACTCTGTATCAGTGTGAAGGCATGAATCTATGACCCTTTTTCAGATTCTATTTTGAAGTGTTTATCTCACTTGAGTTTTAAAGTGTTTGTGGTTCCCTAAAGATTGATTGAGGTAACTGAGGTTGGGTTGTGGCAACATTTATTCAACTCCGGTTGGGTATGAAATGGGTTACTAGTGTCATCATTCTTTCATAGTTGCGTCGATAATGAAGATCAGAGGATAGTGTTGGTAGAAGCTTTTGTTTATGGCAGCGTTGAAAGGATATTAGGGCTAAGCAGATTAGAATACTATGCATTTTGTGAAATTGTGCAATATTATTTCTTTCCTTATGTTGCACTATGATAAAACAATACAAAGAATGAGAGGACGACATGGGGGAAAATTCCATGGAGAATTCAGTTTGTTGTATGTGAGGATTGACAATCGGTTATCTTCCTGATGCCCATGGGTGTGTTTAGAATTGAGGTTATTTCTGGTTGTATAGTAGGCATAGCATGCTCAAGTGGTTTTAATTTTTTGTGACAAGCCATCTAAGTTAGTTTTGTAAAGTTACATACTGTTGTTTATACTATTATTTCTATATTTTTAGTGCTGACTACATCTGCACCTCAATTAACGCAGTAGAACTGTTTGTTTTCATCTTATCTGAAAACTCAATAATAATGGGTGCAGGCATACTACACACGATTGTGTTTCATCGAGCTTTAGGTCTAGTGCGGCCCAAAGACATTGATTTGGAACTTTTTGAAATTACATATGTAAGTGATTCTGTATTTCTTCTGTTGATTAGCTGTTCTTGGTTGGATGCATCTTAGTTTCTCATACTTTGTAAGTAGTTAAGGCTCTGTGAAGTAGTCGGGACTTATTTTTCCAACATAGTGCATTCCCTTGCTTATTAGATATGTAACAACGATTTACAACGATTAATTGTTGTGTTGCATGGCCTTTTACTTTTCTTTACTGAATAACGTTGTGCAGCAAGTTCCCACCAAAATAATGCATTCACATACCCGTATACTTCAAGACATTGCTTAATGCTGATTGCAAATCATGTTACACTGCACTAGTAGAGACATATACCTACCTGTTTTGACACCTAAACAAGAGACAGAATTTTATTTGTTATTTAATGTTGGCCTAAGATAGCAAAATTACTGCCTTTTTTGCTGGACATTTACAAGATTATGTTATGGCATCTTATAAAGTTTTTTGAGATGTACATTCCAACTTGAAACAGTTTGATTCTATGTTGTACTTTTTCCTTGGGTGGTTGAAGATTAAGCCTTTCTTTGATTTTGTTTACCTTTCTTGTTGTATAGGTGCAATGTGGTGATGCAGAACTTGAAAATAAAATAGATGAAAAGATTGAGCAATTCATTGGTTGGGTAGAGAAACACCCAAACAAGAAAAGTCAGGTCTGTGGTTCGCCAGTTGTTATCAGTTACCGTGTTATAGGATATGTTGATAATGTGTAAATATCCTAGAGACCTTTATAAATGGATAGAATTCTCTTAAAAGCTGAGACCGCCAATCTTTAAAATTGCATTCGCCACTTGACTAGTGTGTTCTTTTGTTTGCCTTTTATCATTGTTGAACATGTTTAATCTATCAGGGCCGTGGACACACTGATTTGACTGCATACTGCAATCAATTTTTTTTATTTTTTTTAGTTGGAATCCAATACTCAATCCTTAACAAAAGAATTGAGGTTTTTGTCTCAAAACATACCATTATCACTTTATTCATTTTCCATTTCCCTTATATTTTGAATCTTGCTTTTTGGAGTTTATGCTAGCATATTACAGTTTTTTATTTTTTTGACGTGCTCATACATTCTACGATTGATAGTGGTTCACACAGGACTTTTGCATCGTGCCTTTTATTTGTTGTCAGCACTTCTTTTGCATCATTCTCTGTTAAGATGTAGTTTGCACATTTTTCTTTTCGATCTCACCAATTTACTACTGCATTAACAACACAGATATGCTTATCGTTCTATGAAGTGAAAAACAGACAGCCTTCTTGGTACTTTAATAAAGTTGAACGCCAATATTGGGAACAATGGTATATCAATTTGAACGTAGTCCAACATACCAAAGCACATTCTAGCAAGTTCAATCATTCCAAAGCTGTAGTTGATCCCGGAGGTGCAATTCCTATTGTTCATTGAAATAAAGATTTTCATGTGCTTCACTCTTCCTAAGTTCCTAAGATAAGCTGATATCTTCTTTCCTCATTCTACTGAGTGCAGAGAGCGCAGCAGAGGAGAGAAGTGCTCGCAGGGCAGCACTTGAAGCATCTCTCCGTGAGGTATTGTTTCAAATAATAAAATTCGTGAATGAGAAAAAGGATCATGTTCCTCCCATCCCAACTCGTGAAGGTGTTGTCTGTTTTCCGTGTGAAATCACTACCCCAAGGTGAGTTGTCTTTCCATCTCATCTTATTTTAGTGGTGTCAATTTAGCTAGTTAGTTGTTTAGAGTGTTTATCTGAAACCGCTATTATTTCTCATTTTCTATTTTGGAATATTTTCAAGTTTGTTGGTTTTTTTTTTTTTTTTACACCATGTCATAGAGTGGCTGTTTATTGGACGAGTTTTATGCTATTGCTCAATTGATCGTGGGGAGAGGTAGGTCCAGCTTGAAGGCGTCTTGAGAAATGACTGGGTCTGGCCCATTGCTCAATAGAAGTTTTTATGGATTTCCCCCCACTCAACAGAAAAAAAAAAAAAAGAAAAAGAAAAGAAAAGAAAAGAAAAGAACAGGAAAAAAAAAAAAAACAATTTATTTTCCAATCCTGCATAATTGGCCATGGAGCCAGATAGGTTCTGGTTACAGTTGTTAGTTGCTTGAAATAACATACACACGAGGAAGCCACTGTAATACATACTTTTGATGCATAGTACCTTTAGGATATTTTATAGATAGTGGCTAATTGTGGTCTCTGTTAGCTAATACATGCTCCTGTTGATCAAGCCTACAATTTTAGTTGATGAGATTAGAGCATGGTTAGTTCTTGGTTACAAGCACAGAAACATGCTTTATAACTCACAGGTTTTGATCTTTAAACAAAGGCCAATTCAATATGTGTGGGCTGAATTTAGCGAAGCTAGAAATTGAAATGCATGTTATAGAGATCAATGACCACAGTCTTGAGTCTCACAAAGGATTTGATGTGGTTCACTTTCTGCCTGTTCTATTTATGAAAACCATCCAGTACCAGCAGGTTTGATCTTGGCAAGCCATTGTTTAGTTGATAATGAATTCAAGCTTATTAGAACTATGTGTTAATCCTTTGTTACCGAACAAGCGGCATCTTTGTGGAACAAAGTGTATTTAGAAGTATGTTCCTTGGGGTCAGATTAGATTTGTTGACTGCCCTTCATGCCTTGCTCTTTTAATAATGTCCTGTTTCTTATAATTATTTCTGTAAGAAAATTTAGCTAAAGCTCATGCTTAGAGTGCTGAGATTACGTTCTGCTTCCATTGGCCAGTTCATCGGATTCTGCATTTGGAATGGACATGATCAAGAGGATGCTCCAAACTGGGCATCCAACCATGCTCAGCTGATCATCAAATTTCTGTGGCTATGCCACTTATTGCCATCGTGTTGCAGAAGCAAAACGGATTCTTATGTACATGGTGTTAGCAAAGACGTATATATGAGGTGTGGGTGCAGAGAGCTGCTGAGCCCAGCAAAAGGTCGATTCACTGGAAAGGAAGTATTCCTAGGTGCATATTAATTTGCTTTATCTATGGAAAAATTCTCCCCTTGTAAACAAATCCCCCCAGCCACTTTTTCCATCTCTCTCGTGTTTATATCTTATTGTTATATATTGAATCGATACAAGTTTGATCAACGAGGATCACAGAGGTCATGGTGTCACATATTATAGGTAAATTAGGGGTTGCTTGCTGAGTGAAAATGATGGAAGTTGTATGGGCAGAGTGGTTTAGGATCTGTGAATGGATCCGATGGTCTGGAGATTCCTTTTGTCAAATATCAGCATGATTTGATAATGTAGACTATCAGTCACTAATATTGAATTATTGATACTCTGTTCCGGGAGGTGCCCTTGACCTATTTGTCTGTTTCATGCGTGGGCATCCTTTACTGTAAATTTCATCTCCTAGCTAAAAAGGTCAAAAAAGGGAAGAAAAAAAAAAAAAAAAATGACCCACATCCATGTCATTTTTTCTGATTTTTAAATTTGCAGTTTGAATTTGCAACCTGGGGTTTTGATCTTTAAGGCCCTTTTAATCCCACCCCATTAGGATTTTCGTTAATTCCTAGTGGAGGAAACAAAAATAACAAAATTATCCATTTATTATATATATTACAAAAAAAGAAGGGTGACAAAATGATTTTAGATTTTTTTTTTTTTTTTTTAAAAAAAAATATTATTTTTAACTAACAATATAGTTGTATTTTTATAAATTTTATAGGGGTGGAATGAACATTTTATATGCTAGCCGTTTAAGTTAACAAAATAATTAAACGATGGCATTGTTTTTTTTTTTTTTTTTTTTTTTTTTTTTTGAACGTAAAAGCCTTCTTCATTGCCAGAACAAAAGCCCGGAGAAACAACAAACGGTTACAGTAATAGGACAAATACATAGAAAGAAGACCATTACAACCGCCCAAAGGCGAAGCTAAACCAAGGCCAAAGGCCGAGAGACGTAGCTAATAGGTAAAGAACCTACTAACCACTAAGCCAGGGGAAACCCTAGCTTGAAGCAGCTACCGGAAACCGGTAGACTGTGAAAACAGAAAAGAATATACAACAACAACAAGGAGAAACTCAGGAAGACAAGCCAGGAAACAGACCGCCGGAAAAACCCGCTCGTACAGAGCACTCGACTTCTCCGGGAGCCCCCCCATCAACGGACGACCTTCAGAGGTCCAGATCTGCACCTAGCGAAGCCGGAGGAAGAGGTCGTGACCCGCACGCGCAAGGGCCAGAAAGAAAACCCTCGGCGTGTGCAAATCACGCGCCGACCAGGAGAGCGCAACGCGGTCCCACCAAGTGACCGTCGAGACCAGAGGAAGCCGAAGACCGCCATAGGAAGATTCTTGTCGAAAAATAGCCAGCCGAGGTTAACAGATCTAGCCTTGAACGACATCTCCACCAGCCATTCTCCAACACCCGTCTATCTCCATGAACCATCAACCAAAAGCCTCTGCTTGCACCAACAAAGACAAAACAAAAGAAAAGAAAGAACAAAGCAAAAACACACAATCTCCACCAGTGCTACACTGGGAGGAAAAAACACTCCGGCAGCCCAAAAGGCTCGGAGACAAAACAACCACCACTGGGGCAAACGACCCAGGGTGAATGAAACCCAGGCCCAAACAGCCAAGGGAACCAAAATCAAAAAACAAGACCGGGAGGAGGAGGTGAGAGGCCTCCCCCCCCGGACGACAAGAACTCTCTCACCCCTCGCTCTCTAGAAAAGTCTCAGACTTTCTCTCTCTTCAGCAGAAAGATTGGGCAAAATATGTCGGATTCCTTGTTTTCCTCTTCAACGAGGTATTAGCAGTTGTTTTCAGCTGTTGTTCACCTCCCAATGGCAAGTTTTAATAGGAGTAATTGAAAGAAGTTGAAAGATTATAACTTTATATTGCAAATTTTTAAAGTTTAGGATAACAATAAAAATTGTTTGGTAGTTCGTAAAGTTTACCCCTTTTTTTATTTATTTATTTCTTTTTTAGTTTTATTTTTTGAAAAGTGATATGTTGATGTGGTAAGAATGAACGTGTGGCAATATTTTATAGGTCTTATGTAATTTTTAGTACACATGAACCATTTTGGTAAAGAAAAATTATTTTCCTACACCTTTCATACATATCTTCCACACTTCATCTTAGGTATCATCCTTTATTTAGAGATGTGTTATTTCTACATCACCTTGGTTTATATCAAGTCTACACCAAGACACATTGGATGTGGGACCTACATGCATGGGTCTTCACACCTTATGTTTCTTGGTATAGAGTTGATATACACCAATGTGATGTAAAAAAATACTATCCCTTTATTTATTTATTTTTTGTTTTGTTCATTCTGTCTCCCACAAAAAAAAAAAAGAAAAAAAAAAAAGAAAAAGGATGCCACGTCAAATAAAGTGTGAGAGAGGTGTATGTAAGAGTGGATAAAACCCGTCTACACCTGTAAGACCCTCCCTGCCTTGCGAAGTCTGAATTTTAGTGTTAAAATCGCTAGTCAGGGTAAGAAAGTGGATTATCCGTGCGGGGTGGGGTGGGTCACGAATATCAGTTTTTTAAAATTCCGGGTACCCACTCCACCCCGCTTTTTTAACCCTAAAAAACCCTATGTTCCTAACCTTGCGCCGCTCACAACTCACAAGTCACAGCCTCACCCCTCTCCTCAGTGCCGCTCATTTTGGTTTCTTCATTTTCATTCCTCATTCTTCTTCTTCTTCTTCTTCATTTTTTTTTTTTTTTTTTTTTTTTTTTTCACTCTTGGGCCCTCGCTCAGCTTCCTTCTAAGCTTGAAATAATTTACCTAACCTTGCGCCGCTCATTCATTAACTAGTAAGTGGTGAAGTATTCTTATGTGTTCATAGCTTGGCTTAGTTTAGGGGGTAGATATAAATTTTTGAGTTTACAAAAGCAAAGGCTGTTTTGGTGAGATTCTTGGTTCTGCTTCATCTTTCCCATCAATTGTTCTCCATGCAGCCTTTGACCTGTCTCTCTTCTTCTTTTTTGTCATGTTTTTTTTTTTTCTTATCCTCTATTTATGCTGGTTGCCTGTAGAAATGGTGATTACAAAAAATACGATGTCGTTTGGTTTAGATGAGCACACAACAAGTAATTCGAATCAGCTTGAGGGAAAGGGACGCCCAACTAGGGGTGGGCATGGGGCGGGGTGGGGCGGGTTTCCGCATTTTTTGGCCCGCACCTTTGCGGGTTGGAAATTTCCAACCCGCAAACCACACTTATTAAAGAGTAACCGTGCGGGGCGGTTCACTGCGGGGCGGGTTCGCGCGGGGCGGGGCGGGTATTTTGAGTGGCATTTACGTAATTTTGATTTTATTTTGTAAAAAATAAAAAATTCAAAAAAAATACTGGTTTTTTAAATAAAAAATTAAATTCATATTTCCATTCAAGAACATTTTTCATGGATTAACCTTTTAAACTAAAAGTCCTATTAATTATAAGATAAAATTCTAAGAAACATGATTTCTATTTTCTCCCATCAACAAAGCATAATGAATAAATGACAAGAATAAAAAACTATAATATTTCACTATTCTATGTCATCAATTTTCTTGTCTTTTCCAAAAGTAATGAAAAGATTATTTCAAATAACAATACAATAAAAATGTGTACACTTTAACATCCAATGAAATTGAACCATAAAAATTGTATTTCTCACACAATGAAATGAGTCCACTAGTTAGTAAACAACTAAACATGCAAAAATATAACAGTCCATTGGTTAGTAAACATGCAAAAATATAATAGTGAACCAAAACAATTTAAAACAAAAGGAAAAAATGAAGAAGATGAAGAGAAAGAGAGAGATTCCCTCTTCTAGCCTTCTAGTTTTTTTTTTTTTTTTTTTTTTTTTTTTTTTTTTTTTTTTTTTTTGTGCGGTGCGGGGACCCGCGTTTTTTAAAAGTCTAAACCCGCAACCCGCCCCGCCTCGCATAAATTTCTCAAATTAGGATCCTAACCTGCAAAAAATCTCGAAAATCCAGTCCTCTGCGGGGCGGGGTGGGGCGGGTGCTGCGGGTTTTGCACACCCCTACGCCCAACCCATAATACTCGACCTGCTTAGCCCAACCTACAATATCTACCATGTTCAACCCGCCTCGCAAAACCTAAGACCCAGCAGATAATGTTCACTGTAGTCAAGCCACGGGTAGGATTTCTAAAACGCACAGGGTTGCGGTGTGCGGGTTCGGGTGTTGAAATGGCCAATACCCGACCTAGACTGACCCGTGCCCACCCCTAAGTATATGAAAGATGTAGGAGAATTATTTATCATTGATAAAAGGTAAAAAGCATGAGTATGAAGTTGTCATTTTTAAAATTAAAACTTAATGAGCTTTTTGATAAAGTAATAAACTACAAGATCAAAATTGTAATTAAACCTTTTTTTTAAAAAAAATTAGTGGCTTGTTTTAAAAAGCATATAAATAATAAGGGTCATATTTGAAAATTTATCAAAATAACTTGTTGCTTCAGAAGTGTTTTTTATCATCCAACAATTTCACGTTTCATTTCTTATCTGATTATTTTGTTATTGTTAACTCATTGCCTCTCTCCCGGGAGAGATAAAACGCCCTGTCGCCACGTGGAGAGATTAAAAGACGAAAGAGTCCTCCATTGCGCACCGTTTCGGCAACAACTACTGCTGTACACTGAATACATCAAAAGCTCATCTTCCTCTCCGACTCCGATCCTACCATTTCTGAGGTAACACAACGAATCCCAACTCTCATATTCCCACTCTACCAAACAGCATTACATATCCATGTCTACAATACGCATAACTGTGCACGCGTATCGATGGCTACGATCTGCTAATTAGGGTTTTGGTTTTGGTTGCAGGTGAAGACCAGAGAAAGTGAGAGAAAAGGCAATAGCAATCCATGGGGGGTGGAGCAGATCACGGACATGGGGAGGCGGCCCACGGGGACTTTCGGGCCAAGGTGTGGAGCATGACGGGCGGCCCAAACTGCAGGCCCAAGCACTGGCGCCGCAACACCGCCATCGCCATGGTCGGCGTCTTCCTCATCTGCATCCCCATCGCGATGAAGTCCGCCGAGCTCGAGGTTCGCTCCTCTCCGATCTCCTCTTTTTCTTTGTTTCATGTATTTATGTGTTTGATTTCTGTTTGGTTGCTGAGAAATTGTGGGGGAAGTGAAGGGAACTGAGCTTGTAGTTTTAGTTTCTGTTTGGCTGCTGAGAAATGTAGGAGATTCAGGAAAATTGGAATTATGGATCCTTGGTTAGTCACCATTTCGGAGCTGATTTTCAATGTCTTGCGCGTGAAATGCTGGTCAAACAGCTGAAATTTGTCATACAAACGAATGGATTTGGGAAGGCAATTACAAAGCTGTTTCTAAGAACTGTGGATTTAGATAACAACTATGTTGTGGGTTTAGAAAGTTTCTTGAGTAGTTGCCTTTTGTATACATCCTGTATGCTTAAGGTGTCTCCATTTTAGTAACGGCAAAATTTTATAATTATTGCTTTTGGAGGCTTAGATGGACAATTCTTCACCAGGTGACATGGAAGCCACGAGTTTCACCCCAAGGAAATGGCTGCAGAATTCGTTATGTGTATGCTCATAGATTTGCATTTGGAACTTATATAGGTTTGTTTGTTTGTTTTTTTTTTTGGCTATAAATTGGTGTCGCAATGTCATACTTCTTGAACTTAATTGTCAAAAGTTTTGGTATGTTGAGTGCTTTTAATTAACCATGTTAGTTGGACTGATTTTTTTGGGGTGCTTGGATATTTGTATCAAGCCTTACCTTAATTCTATTAGTTTTCTCTAGATTGTAAGCTTGAAACACAGCACCTTATTGATCATATCAACTAGGCTAATTCCATATACTCAAAGGGCAATTGTTGATCCGCCTAAACTGCAAGCTTCCTCCTTGCTGTGGTGGTCAGTTATGCTATTCTAAACTGCCACTTCATAGAAAATGTACCTTTTAGCTGATGCTACGGATGCATAGGGCTATGCATCCCTTCTCTACGACAGATTAGTAGGCATGTCTCACAGACACACCCACCCACCCACACACAGTTACACACACTTGCGTGCTCTCGCGCACACACACATCAACTGTTTGTCGGTCATATCCGCTTGTTGGTAATTTGGACGTTTCTCTTCAAAAAATTTGGTCCATTCGTAGTCCCGGTTTTTTTTTGGTTACCAATTGCTATTAGTCGGCCTCATCCATATTTTGGCATTCTTGTGAGGATTCAAGGAAAACACTGGCTACATCTGCGCTATCACTCCAAAATGACTAATCAATTTGGAGCTCGTTAAGCCAAGTCTCATATAGTAAAGAACCAATGTAGGACTTAACATTCATGATTGCCTTTATAAACCACTCACTCTATGTGAACTACTCATCTTCCCAATATGGGACTAAAGTATTACAATCTCACTCTCTTAAATCCTTGACGTCCTTATCAGGGCCACGTCATGCATTGCTCCAGTACCACATGGTGTTGCTAGGTTGCTCTGATACCATTTGTAATGATCCAGGGAAAGCGCTAGACACATCTGTGCTATCACTCCAAAAGACTAGTCAACTTGGAGCCCCCTAGAATCACATATAAAGCCCAATCTCACCTAGTAAAAAACCAATGTAGGATTTAACACTCATGAGTGTTGTTATAAACCACCCACTTTATGTGAGCTACACATCTACTCAATATGGAACTGGTGTGTTACAATTCTAGTGCTCCATCAATTTAGTTTTAGATTTGTGTAAACTAATTTGTATGATGTCTCATATCAATTGTGAATGCCGTTTCAAAATTTCTAATCTTGAGAATAAGATGTGGTTCCATCTTATATGGATTAGGTATTTTGTGCCTGAGCTGGGTTGTGCTTATGGTAGATGGTGGCATGGATTTTTTACAAAGGCATAATTTGCCTTCAACTAAGGTGTAACCGTCTTGCTCATGGGAGCTGAGAGACTGGAAATGCTTGAGTAAATTCTAATTAATTGACTCCCAAATTTGTCATTTGATTAAAGCTGGTCAGTCAGATTGAGATCAAGAAAAAAAAATGAAGTTGGTCGGTGGTATATTCTTACTTGATGTTAGGTTAGGTTTGTTGTTAGTTACCATCACCTTGTAAATGCAAAATGTTCACGTGCACTGCATTAAAAGTGCCGCAACGTGAGAAAATGACTAAATATTCCACCATCCATGTTCTTTTTATTCAACTCAACTCAACTAAGCCTTAATTGCTACCTTCAATTGCTTTGAGGGGGGGCGCTGTTTGAAGAAAATAATTGAGATTAGAACTCTTAGTCGCTATCAGGGGTGAAGGGAGAGGGACCTAAGGGGCCATGGAGCCCCCAAGAACCTGGACCTGGATTATGCTGCATTCCAGCATTTTTCTTATTCACTAACGATGAAACTTCAATGTAATACAATGTTTGCAAGAAGGCTTTAAATAGTAGTTGAATGCGTACACGAGTTATTTGAACAGAACTACATTCTTGTGAGTGATGATTAAGATGTGCATTGTACCATTCTTCAATATTGTGCGTTCAAAGTCCATTGACGTCTCTATTGTGAAAATCAAATTCCTGATAATTTAAGGCATGACAGTCCATTAATACCTTTGGCTTAGGCATAGCGGGAGGAATCAATAATCAAATTGCAGATCAACCTCATGTCCAACCCATCAACTGGTGAACTTTCAATCATAAACCCCGAACCTGCCCTGCCTTCAAGATTCAATTTCAGAACCAGAGGCCTATTGATAGCTTTATCACCAACCCATGACCCAGCTCTAATGCTGTTGCTGACATTCCAATCATCAAAATTGTAAGGGAGCATTGCTCCCAATCGGGCTACTTTAATTCTGCCCCTTTTATAATCTAGACACGCAAGATAAGAATTCATGACATTATATCTAGTGAGCCTATCCCCTATTTGTCTTAGAAACCTTCGTGTTACATTACGCTTGGTTGTTCTTTTCTTCCCTCCTTTGTAGTTTGAACAAAAATCTTGACTCGATATATTTTGTATATGCTAATTGATTTTAGTTTTAATTTTTGGACATGGAAAGTGTTACAAGAAAATATGCTTATGTAAGGACTTGAAAGTTTAGTCGTAAGTCAATCATACATAAGACATTTTTTTTAGATTTTATTTTAGAGGTATACATCCATCCTCTTTGTCAATAAAAAAAATCCTAACTTTGACCCTAGTGGTCTTTCAGGCACATAAAACATTTATTGCCTTTTAGGTAATTGGGTTTCAGATTACTTTTATTTGGTGGTTGGTGGTGTGCATACACTTTTTATGTCGTTCTATGTTTCTTGTATTTAGATATTTTTGGCATTTGTGACGTGGAAGCATCGTCTTTGCATCTAATTGAAAGGGGGTCTACGATAATGGTTAATTGCTGGTTACCCTGTACATTCTTTTCATATATCATTAGAATTTTCATTTTTTTTACTTATTTAAATTGGTTTCTGCACTTAGAACTCCTATATAACGTGTTTTCTGATGGCAGTTAGATGTATTTTTCCTTGAATACTTGGAAACAGCACTATATTATTTGATAACTAATTTTCGTATAAATTGATAGAGAACTAGCTCAACCATTTGAAATGTCTTCTTTTCCCCACTTTACATGTTTCCTTTTATCCTCTTATGATGACCATGATGAGTATAGCTAAGAGGACTTCATTTTCTGCAGCAACGACCACATAATCCTGTTCGCCCAATTCCTTCACAGCTCTGGTGCAAGAACTTTGGAAATAAAGACTACTAAATCCGTCCTGGACCATCATGTGAAGAAGTATTAATGGAGGTTGGGTATCGAATTTCTTGCTGTTTGCTAGCATTCCTTGTAGCTGTTGATTGCAGAGAATATGGGCAGTCTTCTAAGACTTGCTTTGGTAATGCTTTATAAGATAAGGATCTAGGACACAGTGTGGGTTACCATCTTATTATTTTATTTATGACAAAAATAAGATAGCTGTTTTGCTTGCTTTCATTAAGAAATATAAGATGGCCTTGCAAGTTCTGATGTTGAAAATGTTTTGATTCTTGTTTCAATCTTATTGATGTTTTGGCTCAAATTTTTTGAAGTCGAAAGGATGAGAGGATAGCGGTAGCTGGAAACAATAATAATTTGATGAGGACTGATTTGGTTAAAACTTGTTTGCCTTTCCATTGCCCATAGAAAGTGAAAAGGTTAAATCCAAGGTATGTATCGCAGTTGTATTTTTTGATGGCCTCACTATTTTATCAATCACCTTAGTTCCCTGCCCCACTCCCAATTAAAAGTAGGGGGAAAGAGAAAAAGAGCACTCAGACTATGTATTTTAGAGTAGTATGTAAAATGGCTAACGAAAAGCCTAAAAAACGTTTCCATCCGATTCTCTAGACTAGATGCATTTTGCATTTGAGCTATAGTGCTTCTCAAATGTGGAGAAGCAATATGTATCAATGCATAATTATTTTATGCTTTCCTCTTTCGCATTCTCTCTTTCTTTATTATTTCTTTCTCCCTCTCTCTCCCATTTTCTTTATGCTATATCATGAATAAAAAAAATAATAAGAAAAGAATATTTAAATGGTATAGAGAAATAATAGATAGTCGGATGAAGAATTCATTTGAAAAGCCATAAGTAGTGTTGGTTAGGTATTTTAAATAGAAATTTAGAGAATCCATTGTGGATGCTTGGATCAAAATAAAGAAAAAAGGAGAGAGTATAACCACCTTGGTTTGCGGCAGCAGCAAAATTAGCTCAAAGATTTTGTTCCTGAGAGTAGCTGGGGTAAGACTGCCTCCATTCCCATTGCACCCTAATGGAATCATATTCCACGTTTCCACTTGATTGAGTTTAGCATTTTGCAATGGACCTCCGCAGCCGCAGGCCAATTTTTACATGGCTCTCAAGCTCCCCCAGTTGCCCTGTGGCTTTTATTCTCCCTGTTTGTTATTTTTGTATTGTGATTTTGATTCGTATTTCTTGGCTGGACACAGGCATCTGGGGCAGTGATTGCCAAGTTCCATGCTCCTACCCTTGTAGGCGTGACATTTTAAAATATCTAGAAGATTACTTTATTCTATTAGTCTATGCTCTTGACTTAATTCGGAATAATATCAAATCAAATAATTCAATATCTTAGTTAAAAGAATGGTAGGAAATGGGAAAAAAGAATGGTTTGACCTCATAGGAAACCAACGGTCGGTCTAAAACATCCTCCACATAAAAGTTCCTTGTCGTCTTAATCCTGACTGTATAATCTAATCATTGATTATAAAATGAATAATTGAAGTTCACACGGTATACCTTTTGACAGTGGGGTTCACAAATCAACACGGTTATGACGAGATCATTCTCTTTTTGTTTGTAACTTTTGATCTCTAACTCTGGTTATGTCATCTTGTCTGCCGCATACGTTAATTTCGTATATTTTGAGCCAAAAAACACCTAACATGAGCCATCAATCGTTAGGCTAACTTCAGAGAAATTTTTTCCGTTTTAATAGAGAGATATATATATATATATATATATTTTTGACAATGTTCAGTGTGTTTTGCAATTGAAATATTAATTAAATGAAATTTACTATTTTTTTTTTATCCTTTGTCTCCATTATTTACTTTCTATTTCATTTAAATAGTTCATGTATTGATCATCACTTATTAAAAGGGAATAGCTTAAACTTTTGAAATAAATTGTGATTTAACAACTCTCTATATGAGTGTTGGTGGAATCGTTTAAAGATGGAAAGTTGAGCACATTGAAATGATGAACTTTTGCAACTTTTTCTTGTAAGAAATTCATACAAACCATCATTGATGGGTGACGGGTGATCTCCCCCCTTTGTATCATTTGCCTTGCATTTGAGAAATGAGTAATATTAAAAACTACACTTTTATCTCATAACCATCTCGTAATGCTAATGTGTCTGTTCTAATTAATCTTTGGATTTTTAATTTTTTAATGTTTATTTTTTAACAATGATTGACCAAACGGTTGGTTGAGACTAACACGCTAACATTGTGAGATAGTTGTAAGATAAAAATATAGTTTCTGACTAGCATTACTCTTGAGAAAATGCATTTAATTATTCAAAGAGTAACACTAAAAACTATGGTTTTTATTTCACAATGTTATCATGACGATTTTAACCCACCCTTAAATTGGTTATCGTTAAAAAATAAAAAATAAAAATTCAAAGATTCAATAGTATAAAATAATTATCAAATCATGAGATAAAAATGGTGCTAAAAATTGGTGTCCCATGAGAAGACAATGTTGTTCTTTTACTACAATTTCTCTTCCTATCTCCACAAGCAATCAAATGCTAAGACCAATAAATATAGTTTTTACACTAATCAAGATTGTCTCCAGTTGAATTAATAAAACTAATTTTAATTTTGGTCGGAAGTTAATCAATTGCTGCTTGGGGCTTGGGCCTTGTTCTAGCAAAAGGCCGAGAAGATATCCACGTGCCAAAATGTATTAGGTAGGGCAAACATCACCCTTTCTCAATGGTCCCCTAACTACACGAACCTGGACACCCCTCTAATAGGACCCACACTCCACGTGCCAACTCACAACTCGTAATTTTCACTATCCAAAAGGAGAAAAAAAAGAAATAAAAAAATATATACCCCTATCTGCCCGTTCCTTCTCCGGGCAGTCCTACGCCCCCCCATCCACCATCCACCATCGAACTTTCGTACATTCCATCGCCGCCCGAAAATCTCGGGCAGCTATAATGCACTCCCTAGTCCCTACTTACCATATTCAACAGCTTCAGCTGCCGGTTTCTTCGTAGACATAGGGCGTAGACGCAAAAACTCGTAAAGAAGAGTTTTTTTTTTTTTTTTATTATTTTTGTAAGGAAAAGGTAAAAGAAGAAAAAGATCGTGGCCTTATAAATACAGCAAGCTCTCAGTCTGTCATTACTAGGACCTAGAGTAAATTTTCCCGAGAAAATTTGCCTAGAAAGACCGGGAAACCAGGAGCGTAGGTAGGCTAAAGCCCGTGCTCCTGACTTTCTTTGAATTTTTAAGAGGCAGATTTTGGTTGATTTTGCTAAGGCGTAGAATGTGGAAGCTTGCGCGATTCGCCGCGGCAAATCTGAGCCGATCGAGGCGGTTATCGACGGCGATTCCTGGTCCGTGTATTGTTCACAAGCGTGGTGCTGATATTCTCCACGATCCCTGGTTTAACAAGGTCAAAGCTTTCTGCCTTTTTAATTATTTGTTAATCAACGTGTTTTTTTTTTCGCTTAGTGTTAGTGCTCGTAGGTTCGCGGTTTTTGTGATTAATTCTAGCGTGATTACGGGGAATTTGTTTACTTGAAGTTGTTGTGCTTTTGTAGTGTTTTTCTTGCCTTTGAAAGTGAAAGTCATGTCTTTTTAGCTTTTCGAAGCGAGAGAAGTCTTTCAAAGTGCTATTTAAGCCGTACTTTTGAAAAAAGTTGATTTACTCGGAATTGTGTGGATTTTCTTTTTGGTGTGTTTTTAGCAACTTGAGAAGTGTCGGTGATACTCACGTTGAAGGATAAATGTCAATAAGTTGCAGATTCGGTTTATTTTGGTTATATAGTTAAAAACTGAAGGGTCAGAATTCCCGTGAAGATCATAGAAGATGCAGAACTTGTAGTTGAATTGTTTTCTATTTAAGGACTTGTAGTAGAATTTTTTTTTTTTTTTTTCTTTGTATAGATTTTGAGCGCAGATTCTAGAAGATGTGAAAAGTTTTGTAGAATTTTCTTTATGGTATTAGAAGCGATAATAGCAGTTGATGTGAAAATTTGCTGATAAATTGCATAAAGTGGCATTAGTTAATACAGAGAAATAAAAAATTCAAGTTTAATAAAAAGTTTCCACGTCTTTAACCATCACTAGGATTGCTTTGGCTGGAGGAGTAAATTGAAAGGCTTCATAAGTTTGACTCTTGGGTTTGATGATTGATGATAATTTTAATGTTTCAAGAGTCAGTTTTTGGATTGTTTTGGAAGAATGCATGAGAGCTGCTTGAGTGATAATGTTTATTGAGAAGGAAAAGGTGCTATAGGTTTGTTTCCTTGGTGACTGTAATATACTCAGAAGTTTTAGTTCCGTGTTAGCAGATTTTTGCATAATTTTTTTCATTAGCTTGTGCAAATGGAGTATACTCCCTTCCCCCCTTGGGGCCAATTACTTAACAAAAAAAAAAAAAACAAAAAAAAGAAAGAGGCGTAAACTATGCTAATATTTTTAAGTATATTGTTAGCACTGTTATTATTCATGCATCTTGAAATTAAACAATAAATGGTCATTGTATGTTAATAAAATGTATTTGAATCTGTTGTTGATGAGGAGTGAGCTTGATGGAATTATGCAAACGTACTTAATGATTTTTCAAGAGCAGGATACTGGATTCCCGTTGACTGAAAGGGATCGTCTAGGGCTTCGTGGCCTTCTCCCACCTCGCGTGATATCATTTGAGCATCAATATGATCGTTTCAGTAAGTTTGAGTTCTATCTGTTCACTTAACTGTAACTGTAAACAATTCTATAAGTACTTGTTTTTGTCGGCCTTTCTGATAGATTTCTGTTCTTTAACCTGTTAGTGGAGTCATATCGGTCGTTAGAGAAAAATACGCAGGGCCAACCAGATAGTGTTGTTTCCTTAGCAAAATGGCGGATCTTAAATAGACTGCATGACAGGAATGAGACATTATATTACCGAGTAAGTATGTTTACAGGTTTCCAGTGTCTAGAAGTTAAAGCATTTATTAATTCTACTACAGTTTAATATGCTTAATTGCTTTTATCTTCAGGTCCTTATTGATAACATCAAAAATTTCGCTCCAGTAATATACACTCCTACAGTTGGATTAGTGTGTCAGAATTATTCAGGGTTATTTAGACGCCCACGTGGAATGTATTTCAGTGCAAAGGATAAAGGAGAGATGATGTCCATGATCTATAATTGGCCAGCTCAACAGGTATTATGTAAATCTTGCTAGATAACACAACCCAGTCACTCTCTCCCATATTGGAATTTATAATCATCGTTTTCGTACTGTATTCTTAGTTTGAATCATCTTTTTGATGGTTAGTGGTAGAAACTGTAGAAACTTATAACCTAAATCTGTGCATTGATATTTCAATACTCAAATATTGTGTTTCTAAAAAACTAGTGGTAGTTTCTCTTGGTATAATGGCTAGGGTGCTATATCTAACCGGGTGGCTATCCTGATCAATGGTTATATGAATTCCATTTGATCCTGGAAACAGCACATACATTTCTTACAAAATACCACATTCATTTTTGTGCTTATCCAGGAAAAAAAAAACGTCATTGTTGTTTCTCTTGCTAAAAACATTTGTACTAGTGTTTTCTCTTTCTGGACTAAATACTTCAATTAAACTTAAACAGTGCTGATCTTTTTTTTTTTTGGTCATGACTTGGAAGCATCTTTATTGTCAAAGTATTTAGAATGATTGCATTCAACCTTTTGCAGCTTATAGTTAGATTTATTTTATTTTATCATTCAATAAGTAAAAATGATATTTAGAAGCATCAATGGGGGTGCAACCTAAGTACATAAGGATTACACAAAGTTGCACCATGAAAGACCAGGAAAATGAAAATGGATGAAAATAGCCCTTCAAATTCAATAATGAAATTCAGAGCATCGATAAATTCAAAAAATGATCCCAAAGATCCAAAGAAGGATTAATTAAATTAATCAGTTAAGGGCTTGAGTAAAACCTTTTTTATCTCAGCTTATGGTTAGATTTCTCAATGTGCTTGTCATATTCATATTTCCTTCTATGTTGCAGGTGGACATGATAGTCCTGACAGATGGCAGTCGAATCCTTGGCTTAGGTGACCTTGGAGTTCAGGGGATCGGAATCCCTATTGGAAAGCTTGATATGTATGTTGCTGCTGCTGGTATCAACCCACAGAGAGTATGCTCTCTCTCTCTCTCTCTCTCTGCTTGTGCACATGTGCAAGTAGGCATGTCTATGCATGTTTGTGGGAATTCCCTTATAATCATGTGCACGTTTGTGTGCATACCTTTTATATTCATGCATGCACTCACATTAATCGCATGACTGGGACAAGGAGTATTATCATCCTGGATATGGAATAAGCTTGGCAATTTTGTAATTGATGCATGAGGATGTTTATGCGTGCTTGCTTGTTAGTTATCTATAAGGATATATTTTTTGGAGCTATCTCTAAGCATATTCATGTTCAGTTTATCTATCATGTTTATTATGAATGATCTGAAGTATAATCAGTTTTGGAGATCACCTTTTATTTCTCTAAGATCTTCTTCTGTTTTCATATTTTTTTATTCTTATTACATGTTTACTCCATGTAAATTTGGTAATTCTGCTATCACTTATATCATTCAACCTATGTTCATCTCTGACAGATACTCCCGGTTATGCTTGATGTCGGTACTAATAACCAAAAGCTACTTGAAGATCCTCTTTGTAAGTAACAACATATAGATGAGCTTTTTTTTTTTTTTTCTCCTTGCCTCATTAACTTTTATGACTGGACTACTGAGAATTAAGTTTTCAAAAAAGCAGTTGAATATGATTAGTTCTTAGATCATTTTGTGTTGTGCTATAGATCAATTTCATCTTGACATCTTTTCATCTTCTATGTAAAATGGTTGTGAACCAATTCATTCTAGTAAATATCATGTGGACATCATTTCACATGATTTTAGTTTGACAGATTTAGGAATTAGACAACCTAGGTTGGAAGGAGAAGAGTATCTTTCAATTGTTGATGAATTCATGGAAGCTGTTTTCACACGTTGGCCCAAGGCTATTGTGCAGGTTTCATTTCTTTTAGAAATATAACTTTTAATAAATGTTTATTTTCTACCAGTTTTTGACTTGATGGTTGACCTAATTTGATCAGTTTGAAGATTTTCAAATGAAGTGGGCTTTTGAAACACTGCAGCGATATCGTAAAAGGTTTTGCATGTTCAATGATGACATACAGGTGAGTACTTGTTGTGGTGTCCTGTTATTTATATGGGCTTAAAGGAGCATGTAATGTAATGCAGAGTGCATTGGGAATATTATGGGTGCCTCTTCTATTAAAACTTTTGTGCTGACTTTATGTCCTATAGGGGACTGCCGGTGTTGCACTTGCAGGACTGTTGGGAACGGTGAGAGCCCAAGGTCGACCATTGGCTGACTTTGTGAACCAAAAGATAGTTGTGGTGGGAGCTGGGAGGTAGTACTTGCAAAACTAACTTTTATCTTGCCTCATAATCCTTTTTTTTTTTTTGACAACTAGCCTCTTTTTCCCCCTCTCCTGGCTTTCAGTGCAGGGCTTGGTGTTCTGAACATGGCTATACAGGCTGTTTCAAGAATGTCAGGAAACGGTGAAACAAGGGCAAAAAAGCAGTTTTTCCTACTAGATAAAGATGTATAGTTCTACACTTCTCACATGCTCCAGGCATCTTGCTTAAAACATTACATAGCCATAACTATGCTGTTTAAAATATGCTAGGTGGTGCATGTTCTAAATTATTTTAAATACATATTTGTGTAAAACTAATAGTAACCTTATAGTCTTGTTGATTATCAATTTTATTTATGGATTTTCTTTCTTCTTGAAGTAATCATAAATCATATGTTCCCCCACCCTGAAAAAACGGAAATAAAAACAAAGTCATGGCTATGAATGATGGTCATCAATTTCTTCACCTAAATATGTCATGAGATCGTCTATTGGAATTTCTTGTGTTTGAGAAAGAAAATGTCTGAATGCAGGGCCTCATCACAAAAGAGAGGAAGGGACTTGATCCGGCTGCAGCGCCATTTGCTAAAGACCCAAGAGAGATTGAAGGACTTAGGGAGGGAGCTAGTCTAGTTGAAGTGGTATATCTCACAGGCTAGGCTTCCATATGTAATAGTACTGATTATGTATGATATTTTGTTGAAAGATCTTGATACAAGAGAGTTGAACCCCACTTCGCATAGTATATGCATGTTTTCTTCTAAAGTCATACATACTCTTTCAAAATTATAACAACGGTAATTTCTGAGAGCTTTATGTTTTTTTTTTTTTTTTTTTTTTTTTTTTTTTTTTTTTTTTTTTTAAGGTTAAAAAGGTCAAGCCCCATGTGCTTCTTGGTTTGTCTGGAGTTGGTGGTATCTTCAATGAGGAGGTATAAACCTACTTCTTCTTCTTCTTCTTTTTTTTTCATCATTTCCTATCATATCTTACAACTTAGAGACTAAATTGAAATAATGAAGTTGATAAGTTCAGTTGGAAGTGCGTGTTGTTCTTACAACTTGTGTTTTGTTCCATTTTACATATTTTTAATAAACAATACAAGATGGTGTGTGGAGTGCTTGTACCCAGCATTTATTCTTGGTAGTTTAACTATGTATTTTGAGGGTATGAGTACCAGTTGGTTCATTTCTCAATTGCAAGAATGATTTATGTGTCTATTAAATTTTCTTTACAAGAGACTACTTTTAAATTACTAGTTATCCAAAAAGTTTAAGTTTATACGAAAGAATGAATTTATTATTTAATTAATATTCTAACACTTCACCTAACTTGTAACTCAAATTCTCTCCCTAAAAAAGTTTGATTCAACATGTGGAATATTTAATTTAAATGAGAAGTATAATATCAAGTTAGGGTTTGAACTTAGGATCTCAGCTTTGTTACCATATTAAATCTTCAGTTATGCTTAAGACTACAGTCGGTAGGAGATAATGAATTAAATTTAATTATTTAATAAATATTGTAAGAGTCTTTTCCCCTCCCCCCCCCCCCCCCCCCCCAAAAAAAAAAAAAAAAAGATTCTGTTATTCCCAGTATATTTTACTTATGCATTGTGCTTTGGTACTTCAATCTATTTGTTATTACTCCAACAAGTTGTTACATTTGGTTCCATGAAATTGACATTTGCAACATTCATGGCTTTCATTTGTTTGTTCTCTGGAAAATGTTTTTCATTTTTTATTTAGGTGATTGCTTTGGTTTTACTGTGATTGGGTTTCTTATTGGTACTGGTTAAAATCTAAATTAGGTGCTTAAGGCAATGCGAGAATCTGATTCAAGTAAACCTTCCATTTTTGCTATGTCAAATCCCACCATGAATGGTTTGTTCTTACAACTTTCATCAGGCTTTCACATTTTCTTTATGGCAACTGAGTTTCACTTATACGTTCTCTTTTGCCTATTCCACGACAGCTGAATGCACTGCTGCTGATGCTTTTAGGCATGCCGGAGAAAACATAGTCTTTGCAAGTGGAAGCCCTTTTGAAAATGTTGATCTTGGTATTTCCCATTCTTATTGATGTTTATCTTGTATTGAGGTGTTTTGGCACCATATAGGTGAAGCATTGGCTTCCAGCTATTAATTGTTGGAGTCATTGCAACTAAAGTATGGTGTATAATTCTGGTATTTTTTTTTTGATTTGTGTGATTGTTTTGACCTTCCAAAGTTTCACAAACTTATCCACAGGGAATGGAAAAGTTGGCCATGTAAATCAAGCGAATAACATGTACCTGTTTCCCGGGTTAGAGTTCTTTCCTTGGTCAACTTTTTTTTTTACGAACTATGCTTATATCTTCAATTGATCTAAAACTGTTGGCTGTAATTCAGGATTGGTTTGGGAACACTTCTCTCAGGTGCTCACTTTATAACAGATGGAATGTTGCAAGCAGCCGCTGAGTGGTATGAAATCACTTTTACTCAAACCTAAGGTTTTGTTATTTTCACACTGGAGAACCATAGTTTACACTGAAGGCTTATCGAAAAATATTATTCGACTTCTGTAGCCTCCAAGTACTATGATAGATCTCAGTTGGTAGTCCTGATTGTGGAAAAATAAGCCAGGATGGGTTGAACTTTGAGTAGAGTTCTTGGTATTTTAATATTTGGTTGGGTCTTTGTTCTTCACCACGGTGATCTATGCATTTGTTGGTACTTCCATTAGAAAATCTTTTACGCATTAGTTAGGCAATCCTTACAAGTTGTGTGTATTGTTATCTTCTTTTTTCTTACTCTTCAGCGTGAAAAGAGGCCTTTTTTAACTTATAAAAAAAAAAAGGGATAAATACCCCATTGGTACCTGAGTTTTACGTGTTTTTAAATTTAGTACCTCAGTTTTGTTTAGTATCATAGGTGGTACCTGAATTAAGGGTAAAAACTCATTTGGTACCTCTGTTAGATTTTCCGTCCAAATTTTAACGCCTCGCCACGTGTCAACCGCTGAGGTTGACACGTGGCACTACATAAAAAAAAAATTAAAAATTAAAAATTAAAATATTTAGAAAATGATTAAAGCTCCGAAGCGGGTTGCGTTCTTTGTATGGACAGCAGCTTTAGGGAAGATTTTAACTCATGACAACTTACGAAGGCGTGGAATTGTGGTGGTCGAGTGGTGTGTTATGTGTAAAAAGCATGGAGAATCCGTTGATCACCTTCTTCTCCATTGTGACGTGGCTCGAGTTGTTTGGAGTTTTTTTTATGGTTTGTTTGGGGTGGAGTGGGTTATGCCTAGGAGCGTATTGGACTTATTGAGTGCTTGGGGTACTTTGCTGGGTCGTGGTCCTGCTCACCGTGTTTGGAAGCAGGTTCCTCTTTGTGTTTTGTGGGGCTTGTGGCGGGAGAGAAATTCTAGGCTTTTTGAGGATGTGGAGGTTCAAGCTGGGGCTCTTTGTAGAATTATGCTTAATATGTTGTTTTTTTGGGTGTCGGCGAATGGCATGGGTAGTATGTCGTACGCTGATTTTTTACTTTCTTGTTCGTTTCGGTCCTCTAATTAGGGGCTCCTTTGTATACTCCCTGTGTACTAGGGTTGCGCCCCTCTGCGCTCTTTATTGAATTCTTACTTATCAAAAAAAAAATAAAATTTTTAAAAAAAAATTAAAAAAAGAAAAAAGAAGAGGGGTGGCTGAGCCACCCCCTTGGCCGGTCTGTCCGGTCTGGGGTGGCCGAACCACCCCATAGGGGGTGGTTCGGCCACCCCACAGTTGAAAAAAAAAAAAAAAAAATTTTTTTTGAAGGGTTTTGGCCCTAGGGGGTGGCCGATGGGGTGGTTCGGCCACCCCACAGTTGAAAAAAAAAAAAAAAAAAAATTTTTTTGAAGGGTTTTGGCCCTAGGGGGTGGCCGAACCACCCCCTAGGGCCACGGGGGTGGTTCGGCCACCCCCAGACCGGCCCCCCAAGGGCCAACCCTCAATTTTTTTTGAAGGGTTTTGGCCCTAGGGGGTGGTTCGTTTTTTTTTTTTTTCAACTGTGGGGTGGCTGAACCACCCCCTATGGGGTGGTTCGGCCACCCCAGACCGGTCAGACCGGCCAAGGGGGTGGCTGGGTCACCTCCTTGGCCAAAATGGGGGTGGCCGGCCACCCCCATGGTGGCCAAGGGGGGTGGCTCAGCCACCCCTCTTCTTTTTTCTTTTTTTAATTTTCTTTTTTAAAATTTTATTATTTTTAATCATTTTTTAAAGATTTTAATTTTTAATTTTTAATTTTTAATTTTTTTTTATGTAGTGCCACGTGTCAACCTCAGCGGTTGACACGTGGCGAGGCGTTAAAATTTGGACGGAAAATCTAACAGAGGTACCAAATGGGTTTTTACCCTTAATTCAGGTACCACCTATGATACTAAACAAAACTGAGGTACTAAATTTAAAAACACGTAAAACTCAGGTACCAATGGGGTATTTATCCCAAAAAAAAATTGTTATCTTCTTTTTGTATTATATTTTGTGTTTGCCTAATGGTTGTTCACAATGGGGTTGCATGTACCCAAAATGGTCAAAGAGATTGTTGGATGAATAAATTAACAAACTGTCTTTATCTATTTTTATAGTTTTCTTTTTTTGGTCCTGAAGAAAAATATTTTCAGAGCTTGAAGAAGACTTCTTGTAAATGCCGATTTAGCTGTATTTTGAGTTTTGTTAGCTATATGAAATTAGTCTAGATATGGATATATCTCTCATCAATCATGGAATTCAATGTATAAGATATAGGGCTCTTTTGTTAAAACTTTTTAGAGAGTGCTTCTTATTTTTTAGTTGTGATGTGACATAAAAGTCAAAAGTAGTTTGTGAGTGTTTTGTGTTTTAAGTTGTTTGTTAATGCCTTTTCTTTTTGACTAAAAATCAAAAAGCTGTCCTGACAAAGTGTTACCAAACGACCCATATATTGTTTGTACTTGCCATATTTGGCTTTATGTCTGTGTATGAAGCTTTGTTATAGTTTGCTATAAATTGCTAACATGGTGTTATATGTACAGCCTCGCTACTTACATGACTGAAGAAGATATTCAAAATGGCATCTTGTATCCGTCTATCAATAGGTATTATCCTTGGCTCTTTCTGCTGTCAAATGTGTATACAGCCTTCTGATATGCTTTTAACAACCAAAAGGAAAGTCAATGTTCATGTTTTTTTTAGTAGATTTATCTAGTATGTTAGTATTATTTTTAACTGCATTTATCTAGTTTTTGGTGTATGCGCATCCATAACAGCCACAGTCTGAGCACCAATATCATTATCAAGATTAGTTATAGAAAAACTCAACCCCCACCTTAATGGAGACAATAGGGTACAGCCTATGGCATACAGTTCTTGTAGTAATGTGATATTATCTAATAATATTTAGTTATAAAGATGTTTTCTGGTGTTTTGTCATAGATGGGAAACATATGTAACTCATGAATTGATGTTATGGGCTTGTCTATTGCTTTTTGCATCATGCAGCATTCGAGAAATTACGGCCGAGGTTGGAGCCGCTGTTATACAAGCAGCAGTTGCAGAAGGGCTGGCTGAAGGTCACGGTGATGTTGGGCCTAGAGAGCTCAAAAATATGTCCAAAGTATGAGTGTTTTCAACTTACCATTTTACTGGAAACTACACTATTTTTGATAAATGAATGATAAACACCAACCAAAAAAACTTAAAAATTGAACGTCAGTATAAAATTACCCTAATAATCTTTGAATCTAACCTGAAGAGTGCATATAGAATTTAATTCGACAGTGAAATATACTTATAAAAAAAAAAGAAAATCAACAGTAAAATATAAATATAAGGCAAATGCCCTATATACGTGAATAGCTTGTATGCATAAAAATTGCAGTTCTGAAATCAATAAAATGTGGAGGGTACTTTTTCAAGGGTGGTGATGTCATTATTAGCCATACAGATTGCAAGTACAAGTAAAGCTTGTACAGCACTTGTATAAGTTATACAAATTCTGATATTCTTAAATCTATTTATTTATTTTGGTACAGGAGGAGACGGTGGAATATGTCACAAGCAATATGTGGTACCCTATTTACAGTCCTCTTGTTCATGAGAAATAGGGCTCCCGTGTCTTTATGTGATTCTTAGAGGCTGTTTTCCTGTGGCTTACATCTCAAAGATGTGCAGTTAAACATCATATTCTTGGGGTCTTTCCTGAATTCATAATTTAGGAAGTTTAGAGAAGAAGGGCAAAGGATGTAAACAGGAACGAAGCCCCCTACCAATTCTGATAAAACCCCATTAGCTTGATTCCTGCATTGTTGAAGTGACAAACTTAAATGTGTATAATTGTTTTGTTTTGTTATGTTATTACAAAATACTACTCTTCTGCCTTGTCAAGCCCACGGGTGAACTTTTCACATGGTCTGGTGGGTTTGGGTTGGTCGAAGGATTTGAAATCCTTTTTTGCCAATCAAGCTAACCATGTCGGGCTAGGAATAAGTTCATCTCAATTTCAAATGGATATTATTTATTTTATGGTTAAAATTTAAAGTTGATATATATGACGGTGTACATAATTTTATATTATTTAAATTTTTAAAATACTGGTCAATATTGACTTCATATACACTCTTAGATGCATGAACTTTAAATTATAACATTTCATTTGAAATGGATAGTATCTCTTTTATTAAATGAAATTGAGAGGATCTTATTTCTTGGATTAGGATTCTCTCCAGTTGGTTTTAATTGGAGAAGAGCCAGTTCCTTATAACATGAGGGTAGAAGGAACTAGTTCCTCTCGAGTTGGTTTACTTGCATTCAAAGTTTGATGTCATAGTACGTGTTGTTAGAAGTTTCACTCTTATAACATATTTGCGTCCATCTGTTTTTTTCACTTGGATCATGTAATTAAGCTCATGACAATTTTGAAAGCCACGAAACTACATCTACATTGAGTTGAATGAATAATTTTTTAAAAAAAAATAAATAAATCACTAAACTACGAGGACGTTATAAAAATCACAAAAATATGATCTGATCCAACCCAATTGGTAAGTATTGTAATCCAATGAATGAATATAATCATTATGAATTAAATATTACGGATTCAAATTCATTAATGTTTCTATTTAGAAGGCGATCCCCCTTTTTAATGTTGTTTTTCTAGTTACACAAACTTGTTGACGTCTTTACTGAGTCAGAGGACGGCACTTTCTATCTATTTTTAACCTCGTTATGTTAAGAGTAATGTTGAATATCATAACACGTGGCCAAAATTAGATGGATAAAATTTGTGCGATCCGACAAAGACGATGTACCTAGAGAGTCCAAAAAAGGTAGGAATCCTATGACGTAAAGCCCAACCTCATGTGTTACACATTTTCTCAGATCAAATTCCAAGTCTCATCTCAAGTTCTCAACAATGGCCGAAGCAACAAAGAGGTACTGCTTCAGTCCGTCCATGGTGTCTTTTACATTTTCCATCACTATCTTGGACCACAAATCTCACAACCATCTCTCTCTTCTCGTATGGGACTTTTTTTTTTGAAAGGTATGCAGTTGTTACAGGGGCAAATAAGGGGATTGGATTTGAAACAGTGAGACAGTTGGCTTCAAACAGGTTCATAGTGGTCCTGACAGCAAGAGATGAGAAGAGGGGTCTTGAAGCTCTTGGGAAACTGAAAGACAGTGGTCTCTCTGATCGTGTGGTTTTTCATCAGCTTGACGTGTCTAACCCTGCTAGCATTGCTTCTCTGGCAGATTTCATCAAAACCCAGTTTGGAAAACTTGATGTCTTGGTATGATTAGAAGCTGATTTCTTTAAGAAGTTTTGTCTCTTTTGGATCTTATTCATCTTGAAAATCTCGATAAATTTAAGGTGAATCTTTTAGGATGTCATCAAGGGGTAGAATCCTCCAAATAACTGGAAGGATTTCTTAATTTTTCCCGTTTTTAAGTCTAATTCTTGTTGATGTAGACAAAATGAATGATGAATGATGAATGCTGAAACTATGTGCAGGTGAACAACGCTGGGATTGGTGGAGTCAAAGTAGATGCTAATGTTGAGGTAACTACTTTCCAGATGTCTCTTATTCTGTCTTTTTAGCAGAGTGAAGGTGAGTTTGAATCACTTTGAAATGGGATGCGCCTTCGGCGTTAACTTATAACAGCCACAAGTGTGTTGGCAGTTGGTTTGAATGCCATGGTTGGACTCCATTATGTAGTTCTTGTTTTGACAAATTGAAATTTTGGATAGTAAAGATGTATCACCCGGTGTCACATTGAGAAGATGAATAACACATATAGAGTGGGTATATTATAAAGGCACTCATATGTGTTAAATCTCACATTGGTTCCTTACTAGGTGTGACTGAGCTTTATAGGTGATTTTGAGAGCTTCAAATTGACTAATATTTTTGAAGTGATAGCGCAAATGTATGTACCGCTTTTCCTGAGTCATTAATAAATGGTCTAAAAGCAAACTAGTAAAGTTATTTGCTTTGCTTGATGTGACGCTTATGAGGACGTCATGAATTTAAGGGGAGAGATTGTAGCACCACATTCCACAATGGGAAGTTGAATAACTACATAGAGTGGATAGATTATAAAGGCACTCATAGGTGCTAAGTTCTACATGTGTTCTTTATTATGTGAGACTAAACTTTATAAGTGATTTTAGGGAGTTCTAAATTAACTAAACCATTTGGAATGATAGAGTATATGTGACTAGCGATTTTCTTAAGTCGTTACAAAATAAATAGTAAATAATAGAATAAAATAAGTCAATCATACAATCAAGTCATTCAAATGTCAAAAATCAAGTACAAAATTACTCAAAATCTGAAGCTTCAATTCACTCAAATGAGATTCTGCAAAGCACTGACATGGGTAATACTTCCTTATCTTTGATGCTTAGCGAAAGGCCTTTGTGGAGGTAGAAAAAGAATAATCTTATGTCAAACCCATTCTTTTTCCTTGGAAAAAATTAGCATCTCTTAAGGGCTCGATTTTATAGCTTGACCAGATGTCTATTCAGGGCCAACAATTAGGTACTATTTGCCTAGCTGCTTAGCCTTTTGGAATTCTTCTACCATGGGCTGCGAAGTATTTGGCAACAATTACCAAGCGATTGAATTCTTACTGCAGGCAGGAGCTAATCCGAGGAAACTGATTCAAAATTATGAGTTAGCAGAAGAATGCTTGCTAACAAACTACTATGGTGCTAAAAGAATGGCCGAAACACTCATTCCTCTCCTCCAATTGTCCAATTCACCAAGGATTGTTAATGTCTCATCCTCCATGGGGAAGTTAGAGGTATGAACGTAACACACTCTTCCTATATAGAAATAAATTGTTGGCAACTTGGATGGAAATTTGTTTGAATTTGAAACTAGACTGGTAGGCTTTAAATTCAGGCAAGTTGGTCCTATGGCCTTTTTGGGCTCAAAAGATTTAGAGGATCCTGCTTGTTTTGGTTAATTTATCTTAGTTTTTATTGTCAACACTTTTCTGGCCTCAAAAGATAAAAACAGTGCTTGTTCATGTTGGTTCAGAACATACCAAACGAATGGGCTAAAAGAGTGCTAGGTGATGCTGAAAACCTGACAGAAGAGAAAGTGGATGAGGTATTGAAGGAGTTTCTAAAAGATTTTAAAGAAGGTTCTGTGGAAGCCAGACAGTGGCCTACTTTTCTTCCTGCCTATAGGCTCTCGAAAGCAGCCATGAATGCCCACACAAGAATTCTAGCCAAAAAGTACCCCAATTTCTGCATCAACAGTGTCTGCCCTGGCTTTGTCAAAACAGATATAAATGGCAACGCTGGTGTCTTGCCTGTTGAAGAAGGTGCTGCGAGTCCTGTGAGGTTAGCCCTGCTGCCCGATGGCAGTCCTTCTGGCCTCTTTTTTGTTCGCCAAGAGGTGTCTTCTCTCTGATTGAAGACAAGCCACCATACAGACGGACGATAAAACTCATATAGCTTGTAACTTTTCTACGCACTTTCTCTTATTTGCTTCTTTATGTAAGATCTCATATTATAACAATAAACGAGGGGAATGCAGGGATCGAAGTGATGGGTGTTTCATTTACTACTTTCGATGGCATTTAACACGTTGACTTTTCTTGGTAATGATCTCTTTTGATAAAGGTTTGATCTCCATTTCAAGCAGTTGGAATAATACATAAAAAAAGAAGAAGAAGAAAGCGCCATACACATGTCTATCTGTTTAGGGTTTAATAAGATCATAACTATTACAAAAGAATGGTTACACAAAAGAATAAGTGACACATGTCACAAGCTATATACAAAATGCCCAAAAGAATAGACATCCCGCGGTCCATCACATTACAACTGTCGGGTTGAGCTCTAGTTATAATATTCCAAATACAAAGCTACGGGATCATCCTTCATGTCAGGTGTACCTGCAACCAAATGATCATCATATATACGGTTGTAGAGATTGTCACATCCGTATAGGTGAAAGAATGAGTTCACCGTCTCAGTATAAAATATATTCAGACCTCAGTGATATTAAACTGACTGAGTTTTCGCAAAAAAATCAATTTTCTTTTCTAATCTTGCGTACATTATATCAGTTACCAATTTTATGAACTTTTGTTTGAAAACTCCTATATCTGATACAGCAAATATTGACTATTAGACTGTCCATTGCATTATCATTCCCCACCTCTCTCTGAGTTCCTCATTGGTGAGGTCAGTGTCCTTCAATCTCTGCTCCCATTGCACCTCTTTTCTATGTTTTTAATTTACCAATTCTTAATTATGGTTTTATAAAGCTGGTTATATATTATTCCTTTTGGTTTCTTTTTTCTCTTTATTTTTGTGGCTGCTATCTTGAGCTGATCTAGGTCATTTTCCTTCCGGACGGTGATTTGTACAATGTGTGAATGCCCTGCCTTTTTCTTACACAAAATTTGTTGACTTGGGTTTACCAAGCTACAGTGGTAGAAGTGTTTCCGGTTGTTAACTTTGTTCCTTTTTCTGATTTATCCGTAAGTTTTCTCATCTCAATCTTTTGGTTTTTGTACCAGCTTCTTGCAGGAAGCTACTTCTCTCTGGCATGGGCGCTTGTGAGTCTTTTAAGACCATGGAGGATGAACATGTTTGGGACACTTCTTGTAATTTATGACAGTTCATGTAATTGTTAACCAAGACTCTCACTCCTTGCACAATCCTACCTCAAAAGAATCTCTCAAGCTAACAAATAAGGATGGATAGACAGAATGTTGTGATGCTCATCTCAACCACATCTCATGGTGCTTAACTCAGCCGCATCTCATAGATTTGATAGGGATTACTTGTATACGTTAAATATTGTTATTTTGTATTTTGAATAGTTTGAATCTTGTAACTTATCTTTTAACTCTCAATTTATATTGTATAGTCTATATAATCTAAATGCTTCATAAGGTTTTGGTAAGTTTGCCAAACTTTTCATACTCAAATCTTTCAGTAATTTGGGGCTTTCTTGTAATTTGTGGCCCTTCAAAACTTTCATGTTAATGAGTTCATTAATTTTTACGCTTTCTTGCTTTGCTACTTTTATTTTTTATTTTTTATTTTCTCATTGGTCATGTCACTTTTAGTGAAAGATTTTCCTCAAGTCTTACTGAAGTACCTTGGAATACTAACGTCTTAAAGCTCAATATTATGCTACTTTCACATTATAACACAAGAATTACGTTGATGAATTAAGTACAGCCATTTTAGTATACAAATGAACAAAAGGCAGTTTAAATGACAATTTGACATTCTCATACACATTCTCCCTCACAAGAACAAGACCAGCATATTAGAAATAAAGAGAAGAAGAAAACAGAGAAGGGAAGAAGAAGAGGAGAACGCAGGAGAAAATTAAGGACTACATTGTTGCTGATTACATTACATATTCTGATTACAAAATAGTCTAATATATAGACTTGAGAAAGGGTTAAAACCAGAGGATAAAGGGAAAAACTAAATGAGAAATACAAGAAGGTATGGGTGGAAGATTTGAGGAATGGTCTTGAGACTGGCGTGGATGACTGCTGCTGCAGAGGAGTGGGCTTGCTGCTGAGATGCTTGACTTGCTGCAGATATGGCTTGCAGCTCTTGGATGACTTGCTGCAGAGGTTAATCCTCTAATACAGCACACCTGAAAGTGCCAGAGCCAAGTGCCTCCAAATTTCCCACTGCTACTCACCTTGGTGTCTTTCATCCTGAACTAATGTGCACTGTACGTCCGAGACACATCAGTGAAGTTCAGAGTGTATTGCCCACCACGAAAGGTGTAGGTATGGTTCAGAGTGAAGGACATTGACGTCACCAATTAATGAGGAACTCAGGAAAACAATCATTTGGTAATGTTTATCATTTATAGGAAAATGTACAGGAAAACAATCTGTAAAGAATAAAGATAATTACACTTCGAAATTTTAACTTTTGTTGCAAGTGATCACAACTGTCATGGCACTTGCGGAGGAAATCAAGACTCTTTCTTTCAAGTTTCAACTCTTTTGAGAATATGATCGATGCTGTGTTCGAAACTTGCAGAGAATCCTTATCAACATGTGCTCCAATATAATTAATTACAAGGCCATCACAAAATCACCCACCTAACAACAAACTACAACCAAAATCAAAACCCAACGCCAAAATCCCTCTAAATTTCGGCCGCTAGACTCAAAACCCAACAAAAGTAAATACACCCAATCCCAAAAATAAATCTGATTTTTTTTTTTTTTTAATCAAACCGAATCACAACCCAGCAACAACATACCCACCAAATATTCTCCCCTCTTTCGGCCATTAATCTAAACAACATACAAGAATTTTTTTTCTCCATTTCTGGTCTCCATAAAAATCAAAACCCAATATCAACACATCAAAACTTCAAGTCTAATTAATTAGAATGTTGAACAAGGGACAAAATAATGGAACTCACGGTGGGGGGAGCTCAACAGCGGAGCCCGGCGATGGAGGACCGATGCGCGCGAGTCCACTTACAGCGGCGAAAATGGGTCGCAAGTCCAGCCACTGCACCCTCTCTCTCTCTCTCTCTCTCGCCTTTTTTTACATCTCACTGACCCTCGAATCTCTTTCTCTTTTTTGTTAGATTTTGGCGGCTTAGTTGGAATTTTGAATTTTAAATTCTGAATATGTGGCATCCTTTGGACCCTTAGATAACATGAATGGCCAAGATTTTAGAATTTGAGAAACTCAGATTTTAGAATAATCTGAGGGGATCCGAAATCCGAATCCGTACAAAAAGGTAGGAATGCTATGACGTAACGCCCAACCTCATGTGTTACACATTTTCTCGGATCAAATTCCAAGTCTCATCTCAAGTCCTCATGTGTTACACATTTTCTCAGATCAAATTCCAAGTCTCATCTCAAGTTCTCAACAATGGCCGAAGCAACAAAGAGGTACTGCTTCAGTCCGTCCATGGTGTCTTTTACATTTTCCATCACTATCTTTGACCACAAATCTCACAACCATCTCTCTCTTCTCGTATGGGTTTATTTAATTTTTTTTTTTTTTGAAGGTATGCAGTTGTTACAGGGGCAAATAAGGGGATTGGATTTGAAGCAGTGAGACAGTTGGCTTCAAACAGGTTCACAGTGGTCCTGACAGCAAGAGATGAGAAGAGGGGTCTTGAAGCTCTTGGGAAACTGAAAGACAGTGGTCTCTCTGATCGTGTTGTTTTTCATCAGCTTGATGTGTCTAACCCTGCTAGCATTGCTTCTCTGGCAGATTTCATCGAAACCCAGTTTGGAAAACTTGATGTCTTGGTATGATTCGTAGCTGATTTCTTTAACAAGTTTTGTTTCTTTTTGATTTTTTTCATATTGAAAACCTCGATAAAATTATGGATAATTGTATTATTGATCCATGTGGTATGCCATAATTATATTTTACTTTTTATGGTTTAAAAAGTTCATGGGAAGTTTACGTGGTAAGCAATAATTACAAATTAATCCCTAAAGTTAAATTCCATTAAATTTTTTTACAGATTCTGTTAAATGTCACGACAACGCCACGTCAAACCAATAAGATGACGAATAAATAAATAAACTTATTAGTTTGACGTGCTGCTGACGTGACATTTAGTAGAATTTGACTGCATGATCGATTTGCAATTATTGTTTACCACAATGACCTTTAATGAACTTTTTGAATCATAAAGAATGAAAAATAATTATGACATATCATAGGGACCAGTGATGCAATTATCCCATAAAATTAAGGTGAATCTTGAAGTATGTCATCAAGGGGTAGAATCCTCCTATTAACCGGAAGGATCTATTAATTTTTCCCGTTTTTAAGTCTAATTCTTGTTGATGTAAACAAAATGAATGACGAATGCTGAAACTATGTGCAGGTGAACAACGCTGGGATTGGTGGAGTCAAAGTAGATGCTAATGTTGAGGT
The DNA here is from genome assembly GCF_958979055.1 of Alnus glutinosa. NCBI lineage: Eukaryota > Viridiplantae > Streptophyta > Magnoliopsida > Fagales > Betulaceae > Alnus > Alnus glutinosa. Next base: position 5,215,206 of record NC_084888.1, read on the forward strand.
AACTACTCTCCAGATGTATCTTATTCTGTCTTTTTAGCAGAGTAAAGGTGAGTTTGAATTACTTTGAAATGGGATGCGCCTTCGGCGTTAACTTATAACAGCCACAAGTGTGTTGGCAGTTGGTTTGAATGCCATGGTTGGACTCCATTATGTAGTTCTTGTTTTGACAAATTGAAATTTTGGATAGTAAAGATGTATCACCCGGTGTCAGATTGAGAAGATGAATAACACATATAGAGTGGGTATATTATAAAGGCACTCATATGTGTTAAATCTCACATTGGTTCCTTACTAGGTGTGACTGAACACCTAGTAAGGAAAAAAATTTAGAATAATCTTTAGTCAAACCCATTCTTTTTCCTTGGAAAAAAATTAGCATCTCTTAAGGGCTCGATTTTAAAGCTTGACCTGATGTCTATTTAGGGCCAACAATTAGGTACTATTTTGCCTAGCTGCTTAGCCTTTTGGAATTCTTCTACCATGGGCTGCGAAGTATTTGGCGACAATTACCAAGCGATTGAATTCTTACTGCAGGCAGGAGCTGATCCGAGGAAACTGATTCAAAATTATGAGTTAGCAGAAGAATGCTTGCTAACAAACTACTATGGTGCTAAAAGAATGGCCGAAACACTCATTCCTCTCCTCCAATTGTCCAATTCACCAAGGATTGTTAATGTCTCATCCTCCAGTGGGAAGTTAGAGGTATGAACGTAACACACTCCTCCTATATAGAAATAAATTGTTGGCAACTTATTCATAAAAAAGAAAAAAAAAAAAAAATTGTTGGCAACTTCGATGGAAATTTGCTTGAATTTGAAACTAGACTGGTAGGCTCAAAAGATTCAGAGGATCCTGCTTGTTTATCTTAGTTTTTATTGTCAACACTTTTCTGGCCTCAAAAGATAAAAACAGTGCTTGTTCATGTTGTTTCAGAACATACCAAACGAATGGGCTAAAAGAGTGCTAGGTGATGCTGAAAACCTGACAGAAGAGAAAGTGGATGAGGTATTGAAGGAGTTTCTAAAAGATTTTAAAGAAGGTTCTGTGGAAGCCAGACAGTGGCCTACTTTTCTTTCTGCCTATACGCTCTCGAAAGCAGCCATGAATGCCCACACACGAATTCTAGCCAAAAAGTACCCCAATTTCTGCATCAACTGTCTCTGCCCTGGCTTTGTCAAAACAGATATAAATGGCAACGTTGGTGTCTTGCCCGTTGAAGAAGGTGCTGCGAGTCTTGTGAGGTTAGCCCTGCTGCCCGATGGCAGTCCTTCTGGCCTCTTTTTTTTTCGCCAAGAGGCATCTTCTTTCTGATTGAAGACAAGCCACCATACAGATGGACAATAAAACTCATATATATAGCTCGTAACTTTTCTACGCACTTTCTCTTATTTGCTTCTTTTATGTAAGATCTCATATTATAACACTAAACGAGGAATGCAGGGATCGAAGTGATGGGTGTTTCATTTACTACTTTGGATGGCATTTAACACGTTGACTTTTATTGGTAATTGTTAAAGTGTCTTACATCGCCAATAGATACATGATTTTAACACTTTATAAGTCATGGACAACTCTCCTCTATCAAGACATCTTTTGAGAGTGAGTAAAGTCCATACTTTTACATGGTATCAGAGTCAGATTTTTTGGACGATGATGAACTTTTCCCTTCTAATATTGAACACGTGTTTGGCCAAAAGTTGACACATTTGAGGGAGTGTGTTAAAAGTGTTCCTTATCGTCAATAGATACATGATCATAACACTTTAGAAGTCATGGACACCCCTTCTTTCTCAATACGTTTTTTGAGAGTGAGTAAGGTCATAAACTTTTACAGTAATGAACTTTTTTGATAAAGGTTTGATCTCCATTTCAAGCGGTTGGAATAATACAAAAAAAATAGTTCCCACGAGACTCTGTTCTTGTCTTCTCTGAGCTAGATCTTCTCCTCAAACCTTGCTCCTCACTTGCATGGCGCTAGTGTCCACTCCTACCCTCACCCTCCTTCCGCCACGGTAAAGCCTTAATTCCCTTTTCTTTCCTCCGTCTCTCATATTGCCTGTCTCGACCTTTAGAGTTCCAGCATCCTCTACCTCTCCTTGTAGACTTGCATCACTTTCTTCTCTTTTCAAAACCCAATTCTACCACCCTTTCTCGTTGGAGAAATTCTTCCAACCCATTAACTAAAAGTAACCTGTCTTTTGAATAGGATATATAGTAAGTTTATATTTTTTACTAATCCTATTTAAAAAGCATGTAAGAAGCATTTGCTATTAAAAATAGAGAAATAATACTTTGTATTCTCTTATCCTTCTCTCATATTTCTTCACTAATGTGGCATTGTTAATTCAACATTGATTTTTTTTTTTTTTATTCTTTTTAGTTAAGATTGATCCGAATGTGGATTTATTATGCCACATTAGCGGAGAAGGACAAGAGAATACCAAGTAGCATCTCTCATTAAAAAAATATATATATATATGTTTCTCACATACTAAAGAAAACATGCCACATTGAAAGACTGTGTTAAAGGAAAATTTCTCTAACCAAGTTTACAAAAAAAATTTGTCCCTTTACACCCATTATCTAGTGGCTCGCAGATAGAAATTTTCTACAAATTGGGTTGTAGGAGTTACTACAACCTCACCTTTAAAAAGTGACATGTGTTCTTTTAAGCATATGAGAACCATATGTTTTCTTATTAATGTTATTAAAAAAGCATGCGAGAAGCATATGCTTTGAAAGTTCCGTTTATTTCTACATAAAATGTTTTTCCTATTTTATGGTGTTTGGTACGACCAAAAAATTGTGGTCAAATCAAAAACTTTTTCGGTTGACCAGTAAAACTTTCTTAAATTTTCATAAAATGGTTTTTTTATTATTATTATTTTTTTTAAAACAAAAAAACTGTAAACTATTTTTTGAGTTGGAACTTCTCTTTCTTGTATACACTTTCTCGCAATTCATTCTCTGCAGCCGTCGGCCACTGCTAGAAACTGCCGTCAAAGCTAGCTGAAAACCGTTGTTGGTCGCCAGAATCCTCCGCCACTGGAGTTGGTTGAAAGTTGTCAGCCGTTTTTTGCCACTATCAGAAGTTGTTGACCATTTTTTGCTATCGTTAATTTTTTGTACTAGCCAAATGCTAAAAAATTATTCCAACATAAAACGTTTTTTGTCGAGACAAATAAAGTCCAAAAAAAAAATTATGTATTTCTATCATGCCTACGTATGTCACTTTTTTGGAGACTAAATTGTAAGAATTCACATATCCCAATTTATAACAAATTTCCTTCATTTTTAAGGGTATGCGGGGTTCCTCAATAGACCAATGGTCTCAATTTGACGTGGCAAAGCAAAAACCAATCAATCTAGAAGCACCGGTTGGACCCAAACCAATCAATCTTTAATCTTGTCCTGTCCATACGTTGAGTTCAACCAGAAGGGAGAAGGAAATAAAAAGGCGTTTTTATTTGCACACCAAGAAATAAGAGAAAATTGAAGTTCAAGAGAAGCAGAAGAAAAAGACAAAATAGAAGTCCCTTTGAGCTGTCATGGTGTCATAATTGTGTAGAAATTCTTGTTAGGACTAATAAATCGTGTAGAAATTTATTTATTCTTTGTGTTATGTGAAAGTGAGATTTTGATAAGGATATATAAAAAAATCTCCTCTCCAGATAAGCAGATAAGGATAACCACTGCAGTCAAGGTCAACAATTATTTTAGAGAAATGATCCCTACACTCATTTCTCACAACAGTCCCACAACAAGCTGACGTGGCTGGTAATATTTTATTATTTTTTTATAAAAAGAAAACAAAACAAAACAAAAAAAATATTAAAATATTACCAGCCACGTCAGCTTGTTGTGGGGTTGTTGTGAGAAATGAGTGTAGGGATCATTTCTCATTATTTTATATGTTAAGTTTAAGAATAATGCTATTTTTTTTTTTTTTTCAATTAGCTCACAATACTGGTGAGTCGATCTCAATCAACCTTTGAATTAATTATTATTATAAAAAAAAAAAAAATTTAATAATTAGTTTTAACTGCCATGTCAACTTTGTGTGATAAAAATTTAGTATAGAATTTTATATAGAAAAATGTTATAAATCATATTTTTATCTCACAATGTTTACCCCTGACCTACGGAGTGGTTACGCGCCACCCCAGAAAAACTTAGGATGGCTCGTAGGCCACCCCCTCCCCTCAAGGTGGCAGCCACCCCCTTTCTTTCTTTCTTTTTTTTTTTTTTAAAAAAAATTGTTTAATTTTGAAGGTATTTTATGTAAATTTTGATTTTAAATTAAGGCATTTGAGTCTTTTCATAAATTTGACTAACAGAAGAGGTAACGGTATGAAAATTGTAGTTTCATACTCTCTTTTGATCGAGATGTCAGTTCATAGTGGCATGTTGATAATGATCGATAGTTGATGAGGAGAAAGTGTAATTACTCATTTTTTATTTTTTTTTTAGAGAAAAAAAAAAAGCACCCATAAAATGTTAGAGTATGTAATAAAGATAAAAATCATAATCATAAATGAGGACTAGGTTGTAGTAAGTGAATGAATTTGATTAGGATTATATTACAATCGAATAATTTCAAATCATTTGTAAGCTTTATAAATAAAACATTGTATACATTTAGGGGTGAAAATGCGTATGCGGATACGTTTATTAGCAATATCCACTTCCACATAATTCGGTTATCCATTTTAGGTATCCGTATCCGCATCATGTGATTACCATTCGCATCTGCGAGGTTATTATCTGCTATTCGTATATGAGGTAACAAGGGTTTTGGGTATTGAAATTATAATTCCTATTTCTAGTAAATAAAAAAATGCATTATCTATAATTGGACACTATTATTCATATCACACTTGCTAATCATTTTGCCATAAAATTTCTATCTCATAGATTATTTAGCTTCTCGCATCATCTATTTATAGTTGGTAAAGGAAAAAATATTAAAAAACCGACATTCGCATATGAGGTAATAACAAAACGATGCTGTTTTAGTGGATTTAATTAAATATCTTTAACATATAAAGGGTATGCTTAGCCTAAAACTACTATCCACATCCGCATATGTTGATAGTGGATAGCGAATAAAGGATAGGTTAGGGGTGAAAACCCGGTTGGCCAAAATCGCCAATCGGCTTCGGTAATTAGGTAATCGGTTAACCAGGTATGTAATAACCAACGATTACAAGTTGGAACCCGGTTATCCGGACCGAGTATTGAAATTCTAAAAAAATAAGTTTTTGGGTATTGAGCCTATTTCTTTTGCTCTGGGGGTGGCTGAACCACACCTGCCACGGGTGTGGTTCAGCCACCCCCAAGGGCCAAAAACCCCCTTCTTCAATTTTTTTTTTTTTTTTTCTTTGGTCATGGGTTTGGCCACCCCAGATTGGTCAAGGGGGTGACTGAGCCACCTTCTTATTTTTATTTTTTATTTTTTGTTTTTAATATTTTTATTTTTAAGTTTTATTTTTTAAAAAAGTTTTTAAATTAATTTTTAAATATTTTAATTTTTAATTTTTTTATATTGTTTCACATGTCGACCCTTATTGGTTGACACATGCTAATCCATTAAAATTTGGACAAAAATAGAGGAAGGTACCAAGTTAATCTTTTTTTCAAAAATTAAGTTCTATCTGTGAGCCAAAATAAAATTAAAATACAAAAAATTAAAATTTTTAAACCACCTATACTAAATATGTCTTTAACCCAAAAATTAATTAGTCAAGAGGCATTTTCAGGCTAACATGAAACACCTTCCGTAGTTCCGTTGTCCATCTCTCTCTCTATATATATATATCTGGAAAAGCTATTTGCCTTGCTCCCACTTCGCATGTTGAGGCAAATAGCAGCGCTTTCACTTATCATAAAAGCGTCCTAAGTTGACTTCATCATCAATGGCAGGAGCGACAAACAGGTACTCTGCTTCTTCTAATTTCACGGTGTTTACAATATTGAAGCATGCATGACACCCATATTTCTTAATTTTTTTTCTCTATTTATATTCGTCTTAATTTTATTTTATTTTATTTCAGGTATGCAGTAGTTACGGGGTCAAATAAGGGGATTGGGTTTGGAATATGCAGGCAGCTGGCCGCAAATGGGGTGGTGACGGTGTTAACTGCTAGAGATGAGAAAAGGGGTCTTGAAGCTGTTGAAAAGCTGAAAGAGTGTGGGGTGTCTGATGAGCATGTGGTATTTCATCAGCTTGATGTGGCTGACCCTGCTAGTATAGCTTCTCTCGCAGATTTCATCAAAATCAAATATGGGAAGCTTGATATATTGGTAAGATTGAAAGCCAACTTACTAAAAATCTTCTCTTTCTTTTGTTTTCTGTTTATTAATTTTGTATTTGGGTGGTGAAATGAGAATATGACCAATTCCCATTTGTAAACTTGATAAAAAATAAAAAATAAAAAAAAAAATCCCTTTTTGGTTTGTGTGGTATAGAGTATTTAGAAATAATTAAGATTTAGAATATGTTCGTTATTTTGTTTCTTGCTGAATTTTCAAGACACTATAAATGATGACAAATCTTAAAATTCTATGCAGGTTAACAACGCAGGGATTTCTGGAGCTGGAGTTGATGGTGACGCTTTAGCAGCTTCAGGTATTGGTGAGGTAATTAAGTTTTGTACATATGCTCTGTTTTTTCTTAGGTTAATTACATTCCATTCCCTCAAATTACTTTTTTTTAATCACCGGTTATTCTAAAAGCTTAATCTGATAGGAAAGATTGAATTTAATTGTTTAATTAATATTCTAATACTACTTCTCACATGTGAGCTCAACTCCTTCTCAATAAATGAAACCCATCATGTGAAATATATAATGGATTGGAAGATGAAATGTAGAGGTAGGGTTAAAACTCAGGAGCTTTGCTCTGATATCATGTTAAATCATCGATTATCTTAAAAGCTTACGTTAATAGAAAAAGGTTTTTAGCCCACACATGAGAGGGAGTAATTAAATAATTAAATTCATTATTTCTTATTAATTTAAGCTTTTTGAAAAATGATACGGTTGGTACGTGGAATGGTTATTCCATTAGGAAAATGAACATCTTTTATTAGGAATGGAGAATAGTGGAATATAATAGCCATTCCCATGACCCATTAAGGAATTGAAAGAAATAACTATTCATCAATTTAAGGAATAGTTATTTCCTCACGGCAATGTGAATAACTATACTAGGTGTTAGAGTATATGATAAGGATAACACCAAGTTTATTCTATTCTACCTTCTTATATTCCTAATAAAAGATATTCATTTTTCTTAATGAAATAGTCATTTCGTGTATTAAACGTATCCTTAGTGTTTGGTTAGGTGATTAGCTTTTTGGAGTTCATTGTTTTGCTTCGAATGAAATCCTGAAATATTTGGCCACACTATCATGGACAATTTTACTAAGTACCTAGCGTATTAATTGGTGTCTAATGTCTTCGGACTGGGGGTTGGGTGGCTATGTACTGTTGAAGGGCAAATGGTCTGTAAACTGAATAATAACAACTTAAGAGGCAAGAGGATAAAGTTTCTTCTCATTGATACAGGAAGGTGAGAATGCCAAAATCGATTGGAGTAAAATACTGACTGAAACTTATGAGTTAGCTGAAGAGTGCCTAAACACAAACTACTATGGCACCAAAAGAGTGACTGAAGCACTGCTTCCCCTCCTTAAGCTATCCAATTCACCAAGGATTGTCAATGTTTCCTCTTCCATGGGGCAGTTAAAGGTATGAAACTACTACAAATAAATTTTTGACACCGTTATAAGAATCAAGTTTTATACAAGTTTTTGATTTGGTTAATTTGAATCAAATGTAGACGATTCAACAGAACTGGCCTGCTTAAAGTTGACCAAGTTGAGACTGGGTAGTTGTACAACTTCTCTTTCATGTTACCTTTGCTCACTTACTACTAAAAGGAAATTTTATATATTTGCAAAGAAAAAAGGGTCCTATATACCTCTAATAAATGATCAAGATTTATGTTGCCAATAATGATAGTTAACTACCAATCTAGGTGTTATGTACAGTCAAACATACTCTGCCGCTGTTCATGATACTCCAATTAATGAAATCATTTTTATTTTTCCTTTCATACTAAATTAAGCACTACTATGTTTTTCTTTGGAATTACGCATTGTCTATCTTTCTAAACAAACTGGCGGGGTTTTACTTTCTAATAGATGTGGAGTTTTTGTTTTCAAATTAAACTGTGATTGATTTTCCCATAAATAAATCAAAAGTTTTCTTGTTCTGCTGTTTTAGAGCATACCAAATGAATGGGCTAAAGGAGTGTTAGGTGATGCTGAAAGCCTCACAGAAGAAAGAGTGGATGAGGTATTGAGTGAATTTCTGCAAGATTTTAAAGAGGGTTCCTTGGAAACCAAAGGGTGGCATGGTCTTATGCTTGCCTATAGAGTTTCAAAAGCGGCTCAAAATGCCTACACAAGAATCGTGGCCAAGAAGTACCCATCTTTCCGTGTCAATTGTCTCTGTCCTGGCTTTGTCAAGACTGATATGAACCACAACACTGGCTATTTGACGATTGATGAAGGTGCAGAAGGTGCTGTAAGGTTAGCGCTACTGCCCAATGATGGTCCTTCTGGCCTATTCTTTCATCGGAATGAATTGTCAACGTTCGATTAAATGTCAGCCTCTTTGTCAAAATAAATAAGGAAGCGAGTCATCTTGATAGAGAAAAATATATTACATCAATATCGAATGACTGCAGTACTTTCCTTGCATTTGATTCTCAATGTATAATAGGTTTCTTGAAGACCAATGTGTAACTTTATTGTCATATATATATTGTGTATGCAGTAAGCAAGTTTTTCACTTCGTGTATGTCATGTCAAATATATGCTTTTTCTTAATGCAACTTTTAAGAATGTTTCTGTTTCTACCTAGTCTTTTTGCATAGACAACTATCGGCAGAGATTTGTGAAGAAACCATATGGTTGGTTAGTAGAATCTTATTTAAATGGTTAAATCAGAACCCGATTTAAGGTAAAAAGGTTTCATTGATTGCTTTGAAGCACCCTGAGATTACAGATATCAAATCCTCCATTGCCAATTGATGCGGGCAAGTTTTATCAGTTTTTTTTGTTAAAACCGTTTTACTTAAAAAATCAATTTTTTTTTTTTTTTTTTAATTTTTTTTTTTTGATTCCAACATCGGATTGTGACAAAATTGGTGGCGTTTGAAAGCTTATTCGGAGGGCTACAATTTTGTATTTCATAAAATTTTTGTAATTTCAACGTTTACTAGGAAAAAGTTGTCATTTTATATTATTAACATTGCAAAGTGTTTTTATTGCGCAATCTAGGAGACTGATGGAGCAAATCAGATCCTTATCCGACCAAATTGATGCCATGGATGTTGCTAACGGTCATCGCCGTCAACCAACAATACATGTCGTGGATGTGGATGACGTGGTTACCTTTAGTGAAGCGTGATCTCAACGGAAGAAAGTACGGTTTGACACGTGGAATCCGCAGTTTGCAAGTTTGACCGTTATTCGCGAGCCTCAAATTCATCTATCAAATCCATCTTATGTGGAGGAGGAAGATGGATTTGTTGATGAAGAGTTCCAAGAAGACGAGTTTTTTGATAAGGATTTCAAACGTGGAGATGTTCATGAAGATGTTGAAGATTCTTCACCAGGATTCGTAGATTGAGATTATTTACCAACTCATGATACCGATATCAATGATGAAGATCTTGTGGGAGGTTCTTTTCATATAAATATTGATACTTTGTATTCTCTTATCTTTCTCCCATCTTTTTTCGCTGATGTGGCATTGTTAATTCAACATTTTATTTATTTTTTAATTAAGATTGATCTAAAAGTGGATTGATAATGCCACATCAGCGAAGAAGGACAAGAGAATACCAAGTAACATCTCTTATAAAAAAAAATTATATGCTTCTCATATGCTAAAATTATTATTGATCAAATAATAATGTTAAAAGTCATCTCAATTTTTGATGAATACTTGATACCCTAGCTTTTACGACATTTACAATTACTCGTCCTGTCCATACGTTGAGTTCAATCAGAATGGAGAAAGGAATTAGCTGCCTCCCACGCCAATAAAACCCCAAGAAATAAGAGAAAACTGAAGTTCAAGAGAAGCAGAAGAAAAAGACAAAATAGAAGTCCCTTTGAGCTGTCTTGGTGTCAAAATTGTGTATAAATTCTTGATAGGACTAATAAATTTTGTAGAAATTTTATGCTTCTTTGTGTTATGTGAAAGTGATATTTTGATAAGGGTATATAAAAAATCTCCTCTCCAGATAAGCAGATAAGGATTACCTCTGCAGTCAAGGTCAACAATTATTTTATATGTTAAGTTTAAGAATAATGCTATTTTTTTTTTTTTTTACAATTAGCTCACAATACCGGTGAGTCGATCTCAATCAACCTTTGAATTAATTATTATTATAAAAAAAAAAAAAATTAAAAATTAGTTTAAACTATCATGTCAACCTTGTGCGATAAAAATTTAGTATAGAATTATATATAGATAAATGTTAGAAATTATATTTTTAACTACAATGTTTACCCCAGTTGGCCTAAAGGGTGGCTCACGCACCACCCTAGAAAAACTTGGGGTGGCTCGTAGCCCACCCCCTACCCCCTTTCTTTCCCTTTTTTTTTTTTTTTTTTTTTAAATTTAATTTTAAAAATTTATTTAATTTTGAGGGTATTTTATGTAAATTTTGATTTTAAGTTATGATATTGAGTCTTTTCACGAATTTGATTGACGGAAGGGGTAACGGTTTGAAAATGGAAGTTCCATGCTCTCTTTTGGTCGTGGTGGCATGTTGACAATAGCCGGTAGTTGATAGAAGAAAATGTAATTACCCTCTTTTATTTTTAAATAGAAAAAATATGGTTAAATACACTTATAGTCCCTAAGTTTTGGAAACTTTATTTTTTAATCCCTAAGTTTCAATTCGCATCATAGATGTTACCTCAATTTTGGGAAAAGACCGAATTAGTACCTCAATTAAGTTTTCCGTCTAAAAACTAACGGTCCGCCACGTGTTAATCCATGAGGGTTGACACGTGTTGTAGTATAAAAAAATCAAAAGTAAAAAATCTTTAAAAATTAATTAAAAAATAAAAAAAAAATTGAAAAAGAGAAAGAAAAAGAAGAGGGATGGTTGAGCCACCCTCTTGACCATGGCAGAAGAAAGAAAAAATAAATAAATTCAAGGGTTTTGGCCCTTGGCGGTGGCCGAACTACCCCCAAGGACCACAGGGGTGGTTCAGTCACCCCATGGCAGGAAAAAAAAATAAAAAAAAAAAAATTCAAGAGTTTTGGATCGCTTCAATTTTTTTATTTTTTTATTTTTTTTTCTCTCTCTCTGCCATGGGGTGGCCGAACCACCCATGGGGGTTGTTTGGCCACCCCAAACCGGTAATGAGCCACCCTCTTTTTTTCTTTTTCTTTTTTTAAGTTTTTAATAATTTTTTTAATTTTATAATTAATTTTTACATATTTTTTATTTTTGTAATTTTTTTATATTGTGACATGTGTCAAGCCTCAGGTGTTGACACGTGGCAGACCGTTAGTTTTTGGACAAAAAACTTAACTGAGGTATTAATTTGATATTTTCTCAAAACTAAGGTATCATCTATTATGCGAATTGAAACTCAGGGACTAAAAAATAAAGTTTTCAAAACTTAAGGACCAGAAGTGTATTTAACCCAGAAAAAAAAAGGCACCCATAAAATGTTAGAGTATGTAATAAAGATAAAAATCATAATCATAAATGAGGATTAGATTACAGTAAGCGACGGAATTTGATTAGGATTATATTACAATTGAATAATTTCAAATCATTCATAAGCTTTATAAATAAAACATTGTTACTTTAGGGGTGAAAATGCGTATGCGGATTACCATGTTAAAAAGGGTATCGAATTATTTGCTATTTTAAGATAAATATGTTAAATTAGCAAACGTCTCAAATTTAAGTATCCAAAATACCCCTATTTTTTAAGGAAAAAAAAAAAAGATGGAAAAAATGCTACGATCTAGGTGTTAGTTAAAATTGAACTTAATTTGCAAAAATATTGATGCCTAAATCTTAGAAAATTTCTATAATTTTTTTAAAAAAAATAATAAATACAGGGGTATTTTGAGACTTTTGAAAACTTGAACACTCCAATTTGAAATATTTGCTAGTTCAATATCATTATCTCAAAATAACATATAATTCGATACCCTTTTGTGAAATTGTCCGCTATATATGTGTGTGTGTGTATATAAACATAACTTTTAAGTCCGACATAACTTTTAGAACTCGAACTTAAACATAACTTATATATATATATATAAAATATTAAATATACCCCATCATCTTACCTTTATTTATTGGAACTAATATGACAATATCTATTCGCTTATACTAAATAAGAAAAATTGTACTATTTGTCTTTGTGGTTGATCTAAATTATAAATTATTTCATTTGATATCAAAATTAGTTCAGAGATCTTTATGGTTGGCTTAATTTACAAATCGCTCCCTGAAGTTAAATTCCGTTAAAAATTTTAACAGATTCTGTTAGGCGTTGTGTTAGTGCCTATAAAATGACGACACTTGTTGATCATAATAAAAATAAAAATAAATATATTAAAAATATATATAAATAAAACTTAAAAAATTATTTTAAAAAAATTAATTATTTTTTTTAAATAAGAAAAGTTGCGACAAGTGGGCATTAGGAAAAGTTCGTGGCTGGTTGGAACAAGGATTGACACCAGATGCACGTGGACGATGATGACACTCGAAGTATTTAATGAATTGGAAGATGAAATGTACCTCATACCATGTTAAATTATCGATTATCTTAAAAACTTACGCCGATAGAAAAAGGTTTTAAGCCCACACATGAGAGGGAGTAATTAAATAATTAAATTCACTATTTTCTATTAGTTTAAACTTTTTGAAAAATAGTATAGTTGGTACGTGGAATGGTTATTCCATTACGAAAATGAATATCTTTTATTAGGAACGGAAGAAATTAAGTGGAATATAATAGCCATTCCCATGACCCATTAGGGAATTGAGAGGAAATAACTATTCATTATTCCAAGTGTTATAGTAAAGGATAACACCAAGTTTAATCTATTCCACCTTATATTCTTAATAAAAGATTTTTTTTTTTTTTTACTCGACTAGTCATTTCGCGTATTAAACGTATCCTAAGTTTGGTTAGGTGATTAGCTTTTTGGAGTTCATTGTTTTGCTTCGAATGAAATCCTGAAATATTTGGCCACACTATCATGGAAAATTTTACTAGGTGCCTAGCGTATTGGTGTCTAATGTCTTCAGACTGGGGGAAGGGTGGCTAGCTATGTAGTACTGTTGAAGGGCAAATGGTCTGTAAACTGAATAATAACAACTTAAGAGGCAAGAGGAGAAAGTTTCTTCTCATTCATACAGGAAGGTGAGAATGCCAAAATCGATTGGAGTAAAATACTGACTGAAAGTTATGAGTTAGCTGAAGAGTGCCTAAAAACAAACTACTATGGCGCCAAAAGAATGACTGAAGCACTGCTTCCACTCCTTCAGCTATCCGATTCACCAAGGATTGTCAATGTTTCCTCTTCCATGGGGCAGTTAAAGGTATGAAACTACTACAAATAAATTTTTGACACCTTTATAAAAGAATCAAGTTTTTGATTTGGTTAATTTGAATCAAAAGTACGTATATCGTAGACGATTCAACTTGAAACTGGCCTGCTTAAAGTTGACCAAGTTGAGCCCCAGTCTTTAGGAATATATGATGGATTGCATGTAGTTGTACAACTACAGAACTAGTCTTTCATGTTACCTTTGCTCACTTACTACCAAAAGGAAGTTTTGTATATTTGCAAAGAAAAAAGGGTCCTACATACCTCTAATAAATGATCAAGATTTCTGTTGCCAATAATGATAGTTAACTACTAATCTAGGTTTTTATTTTTCCTTTTAAGCTAAATTAAGCACTACTATGTTTTTCTTTGGAATTACACATTGTCTATATTTCTAAACAAACTGGCGGGGTTTTACTTTCTAATAGAAGTGGAGTTTTTGTTTTCAAATTAAACTGTGATTGATTTTCTCATAAATAAATCAAAAGTTTTCTTGTTCTGCTGTTTTAGAGCATACCAAATGAATGGGCTAAAGGAGTGTTAGGTGATGCTGACAGCCTCACAGAAGAAAGAGTGGATGAGGTATTGAGTGAATTTCTGAAAGATTTTAAAGAGGGTTCTTTAGAAACCAAAGGGTGGCCTGGTTTTATGCCCGCCTGTAGAGTTTCAAAAGCGGCTCAAAATGCCTACACAAGAATCATGGCCAAGAAGTATCCATCTTTCCGTGTCAATTGCTTCTGCCCTGGCTTTGTCAAGACTGATATGAATCACAATACTGGCTACTTCACGATTGATGAAGGTGCAGAAGGTGCTGTAAGGTTAGCGCTACTGCCCAACGATGGTCCTTCTGGCCTATTCTTTCGTCTGAATGAAGTGTCAACTTTCGATTAAATATCAGCCATTTCTACAGCCTCTTGTCAAAAGAAATAAAGAAGCGAGTCATCTTGATTGAGAAAAATATATTACATCAATATCGAATGACTGCAGTACTTTCCTTGCATTTGATTCTCAATGTATAATAGGTTTCTTGAAGACCAATTTGTAACTTTATTGTCACACACACATATATATATATATATATATATATATATATATATATATATATATATATTGTGTATGCAGTGAGCAAGTTTTACACTTCGTGTATATCATGTCAAATATATGCTCTTTCTTGATACAACTTTTAAGAATATTCAATTGTGCAACAAAATATTCAAATGCATAATTTAAAGGAAAGAAATATTTTGTTGACGAAGTAGAAACTCTTATCAAGAGAAAAATCACTTCGAGACAGTCAAACTCAGAAAATCCACCATTTAAAAGACAAAGCTTGTTACAAAACACTTGTACTCACATACCTCTAATGCAGTAGTCATACCTTTAACTCTGACACGTACCTATACGTGAACGCTTTCCAACTAGACTTCATGTCTGAAGGGGTCTTTAATAAACTCCTTTAGCTTAGGGCTCCTCCATAAGCTAGAGTTCAATGGGTTGATCAAGTCACTCAAATAAAATTCTAAGAGAGCTAGCAAATATCTTTGTTTCTGCATAAACACCATCTCTTAGCACAATGAAATTTAATACCGAATTCTTAAAGAATACATGTCTAGAGACCTCTATATATAAGCTTTAGAAGACCTAATACAACTCTGATTCGGAGTTTCTGGGCAGCGTCTGGACTAAGACAGTGGGCATCCGGACATCAAGTAGCAACCGACTTCTTTTCATGCGGTTTCACGAGTTTCTTCATTAATCTTCAGTCATTGCGTCCGGACGGTTTCGCCCTAGCATCCGGATGGTTGTATGTTGTCTTCACTATTCGCAGCATTCATTTTGCTGTTTGGACACCTGTGCGAACATGAGTTCCCTGCGGTTTGTGTTTGCTGAGGTGTTCAGAAACTTCTTCGAACACTAATGGGCATCCGGACGCTTCTTCTGGGTCGTCTGGACGATAATAAGGGAACCCCCTTTGCTGAGCTGTAAGTGCGTAAGAATCTTTCTTGACTTCCATAAATTGTCTTTCTTGATATTTGTGACATTGAACTTGTCATATTAAAACTTTCTATGTTGAGAAATAATCTCTGAATATTTTAAAGACTCTGAATAAATACGACATCCCTGTTATAATAGCACACTACTATAATAGTGATTTTATCAAAAAAAAGAAAAAAAAAAAGAAAAAAAAAAAGGTATCTAATAAACTAACAAAGACCAATGTGTATAGGTAGTTTAATGTCACGTAGTGTATGCAGTAATTAATGCAACTTTTAAGAATGTTTCTGGCTTTGCCGAGTCTTTTGGTATAACTTGAATAAACAGAGGACATTTGTGAACAAACCACATGGCTAATTGTTGGAAAATGAATTAAATAATTAAATAATTGTTTTTTATTAATTTAAATATTCAAGTCAGTTTTGTGTTTAAAAAAAGTTTATTTATAAAGAAAATTCACATTTGTCAGAGTTACCCACTTACCCTCTCCTCCAACTGGAAGCTGGGCTTTCTCAATCAGCTTGGTAAGGCAGAAATAAGACCAGAAGCTAGCGGCAAGGACTAAAGGCCCAAAACGTTATTACGCGAACGCTCAATTCCTTAGCAATATGGCCTTGTTTTATAACTTACCGAACATAATAACAGTATAATGTTGTTACTGTTTACGTCCCTTTTTTTTTTTTTTTTTTTTTTTTTTTTCAATTTTTTATATTTTTTACTACCAATCAACATCAAAATATTCTCACTTTTTTCACTTTTTATATCACATTAATAATTTTTTATTATTATTCAAATAAAAAAAAATTCACTACAATATAAATTTTTTTTTACTTTTTTATACAAATTCTTTTTATTTTATATCACATCATCACTTTTTACTAATTTCAAAACTAATAACCCACTACTATGTTCTGTTTTGTATATGCCTTTGTCAAACAAGTCTAAATTGGGAAAGACATAACTCCATCGGCTAGTACACAAGTGACCGGACACTTCGACTTTCTTGTTACCCGTTCACTAAACCCCTTCTCCCTCCCCTCCCCTCCCCTCCACTCATTTTTTCCAGTTTGTGTCAGTACCGAAAAGTGTGAAGTCTGCAAAAAAAACGAAAAAAAATAGGAATAAACTGGTTGGGGGTAAAATGGGAATAGGATAAAATGTTGGCTTCTGCATTTTATCCTATTTCCATTTTACCCTCAACCTTTTAATACGAAGAACAAATTCAAGGGAATAAACTGAAATATTGAGGGTAAAATGGGAATAAAGTAAAATGTTGGCTTAAAAAAAGCCAACCATTCAGTAGTTTGATCATCCGTATGGACACTAACAGGAAAAAATGAGTGGAGGGGAGGGGGAAGGGGTTTAGTGAATGGGGCCTAAGTCAGCTAACAAATCGCATAAGCGTGACTTTGTGATAGCATTTTTTTTAAGTCAATGACGTGACTTTTAAAACTATCACTTAATCAAAATTAATAATAATAAAAAAGAAAACACCCGACAAGGCCAACTGGCCAAACTCACCCAACCCAAACCATAAATAAAGAGAAAAAAAAAAAATGAAGTTAGATGACAAGAAGGCTTGAGGAGTCAACGAAATTCATAATAATTGTAAGAGATGCTCTTATATGTTTTCTTTTCCTGCAAATGTTAACAAACTAAAGCCAGCGTCAACGCATAACTCTTCTTCTTTAATAGTGCTTTTCATTTTTATCACAGTGTTCCGACTCTCTCATCAATGGCAGAAGCAACAAAGAGGTGGTTTGCTTCTTCTTTTATGGTGTTTACGTGACAGCATGACAACCTGCATAGTTTTTTACTTTCTGTCTTTCTCTCTATATTCGTTTTAAATTTTGGGACCGTCTTTTAATTTTTTGTTTTTCAGGTATGCAGTTGTTACAGGATCAAATAAGGGGATTGGGTTTGGAATATGCAGGCAGCTGGCCTCAAAAGGGGTCGTGACGGTGTTAACTGCTAGAGATGAGAAAAGGGGCCTTGAAGCTGTTGAAAAGCTCAAAGAGTGTGGGGTATCTGATGAGCATGTGGTATTTCATCAGCTTGATGTGGCTGACCCTGCTAGTATAGCTTCTCTCGCAGATTTCATCAAAATCAAATATGGGAAGCTTGATATATTGGTAAGATTGAAAGCCAACTTACTAAAAATCTGTTCTTTCTTTTGTTTTCTGTTTATTTTGTATTTGGATGATGAATGAGAAAATGACCAATCACCCATTTGTTAACTTGCTAAAAAAAAAAAAAAAAAAAAAATTCTCCTCTTGGTTTGTGGTATATATAGAGTATTTAGAAATAATTAAGACTTAGAATATGTTCGTTATTTTGTTTCTTGTTGAATTTTCAAGACACAATAAATGATGACAAATCTTAAAATTCTATGCAGGTTAACAACGCAGGGATTTCTGGAGCTGGAGTTGATGGTGATGCTTTAGCAGCTTCAGGTATTGGTGAGGTAATTAAGTTTTGTACATATGCTCTGTTTTTTCTTGGGTTAATTACATTTCATTCCCTCAAATTACTTTTTTTTAATCACCGGTTATTCTAAAAGCTTAATCCGGTAGGAAAGATTGAATTTAATTATTTAATTAATATTCTAATGCTACTCCAGTACTCCTCACGTGTGAGCTCAACTCCACCTTAATAAATGAAACTCAATATGTGAAATATTTAATGAATTGGAAGATGAAATGTAGAAGTAGGGTTCAAACTCAAGAGTTTTGCTCTGATACCATATTAAATCATCGATTATTTTAAAAGCTTAAGCTGATAGAAAATGGTTTTAAGCCCACACATGAGAGAGAGTAATTATTTATTTAATTCATTAACTATTAACTATTAGTTTAAGCTTTTTGAAAAATGGTATGGTTGGTACGCAGAATGATTATTCCATTAGAAAAATGAATATCTTTTATTAGGAATAAAAGAAAGTGGAATATAATAAAGAGATAATTGCACCGTTGGTCCCTGTGGTATGCCATAATTATTTTTCACTCCTTATGATTTAAAAAGTGCATGGGAGGTACCTGTAATATGCAATAATTACGTTTTACTCCCTGGGTCGATTTTTCGTCCACCATTTTGACGGAATCTGTTAGCCCTACACGTCAGCGCCATGTGTCGCCAATAAGATGGCAACATGTGTCCATCTTCATAAAAAATATAAATTTATTTATTTATTTTAAAAAAAAAAACAAAAAAGAAGAAGAAGAAAAAAAGAAAAAACTGGCAGCAAGGGGTGGCCGCGCACCACCCCCAGAGGCTGCCGGGGGTGGCGTACGGCCACCCCAGTGGTCGGGGGTGGCCATACCTTTTGCCTTTTTTTGTTTTTTTTTTGAATTTTAATTTTAATTTTAATTTTTTTAAAAAAAATAAGTATTTTTATTTATTTTTTAATAAATTTATATTATTTTATTAAGATTGACATGTCAGCGCCACTTGTTGCCAATAAGATGGCGACACGTGGCATTTGACGGAATCTGTTAAATTTTTTTAACGGAATTTGACTGTAGGGATCGATTTGTAATTATTGCATATCACAGGGACCTCCCATGTACTTTTTATACCATATGGAGTGAAAAATAATTATGGCATACCACAGGGACCAACGGTGCAATTATCCCTATAATCAACTTGGTGTTATCCTTATCATATACTCTAACATTTGGAATAGCTATTCTCATTGCCATAAGGAAATAACTATTCCTTAAATTGATGAATAGTTTTTCATCTCAATTCTTTAATGGGTATCCTTATCATATATTCTAACACTTAGAATAGCTATTCTCATTGCCATAAGGAAATAACTATTCCTTAAATTGACGAACAGTTATTCCTCTCAATTCCCTAATGGGTCATGAAAATGGCTATTATATTCAACTTTTTTCCATTCTTAATAAAAGATATTCATTTTCCTAATGAAATAACCATTCCGCATACCAACCGTACTCTTAATTAGTGTTTGGTTAGGTGATTAGCTTTTTGGAGTTCATTGTTTTGCTTGAATGAAATCTTGAAATATTTGGCCACGCACTATCATGGACAATTTTACTAGGTGCCTAGCTTATTGGTGTCTAATGTCTTCAGACCGGGGGTTGGGTGGCTATGTACTGTTGAAGGGCAAATGGTCTGTAAACTGAATAATAAAAACTTAAGAGGAAAGAGGATAAAGTTTCTTCTCATTGATACAGGAAGGTGAGAATGCCAAAATCGATTGGAGTAAAATAGTGACCAATACTTATGAGTTAGCTGAAGAGTGCCTAAAAACAAACTACTATGGCGCCAAAAGAATGACTGAAGCACTGCTTCCCCTCCTTCAGCTATCCGATTCACCAAGGATTGTCAATGTTTCCTCTTCCATGGGGCAGTTAAAGGTATGAAACTACGACAAATAAATTTTTGACACCTTTATAAAAGAATCAAGTTTTTGATTTGGTTAATTTGAATCAAAAGTATGTATATCGTAGACGATTCAACTTGAAACTGGCCTGCTTAAAGTTGACCAAGTTGAGCCCCAGTATTTAGGAATATATGATGGATTGCATGTAGTTGTACAACTACTCTTTCATGTTACCTTTGCTCACTTACTACCAACATGAAATTTTGTATATTTGCAAAGAAAAAAGGGTTCCTATATACCTCTAATAAATGATCAAGATTTCTGTTGCCAATAATGATAGTTAACTACTAATCTAGGTGTTAACATACTCTGCCTCTGTTCATGGATACTCCAATTAATGAAATCATTTTTATTTTTCCTTTATGCTAAATTAAGCGCTAGTATGTTTTTCTTTGGAGTTACACATTGTCTATCGATCTTTCTAAACAAACTGGGGGGGGGGGGGGGGGGGGGTTTACTTTCTAATAGATGTGGAGTTTTTGTTTTCAAATTAAACTGTAATTGATTTTCCCATAAATAAATCAGAAGTTTTTTTGACCTGCTGTTTTAGAGCATACCAAATGAATGGGCTAAAGGAATGTTAGGTGATGCTGAAAGCCTTACAGAAGAAAGAGTGGATGAGGTATTGAGGGAATTTCTGAAAGATTTTAAAGAGGGTTCCTTGGAAACCAAAAGGTGGCCTGGTCTTATGCCTGCCTATAGAGTTTCAAAAGCGGCTCAAAATGCCTACACAAGAATCGTGGCCAAGAAGTACCCATCTTTCCGTGTCAATTGCCTCTGCCCTGGCTTTGTCAAGACTGATATGAACCACAACACTGGCTACTTCACGATTGATGAAGGTGCAGAAGGTGCTGTAAGGTTAGCGTTACTGCCCAACGATGGTCCTTCTGGCCTATTCTTTTATCGGAATGAAGTGTCAACTTTCGATTAAATGTCAGCCATTTCTAAGCCTCTTGTCAAAATAAATTAAGAAGCGAGTCATCTTGATAGAGAAAAATATATTCCATCAATATCGAATGACTGCAGTACTTTCCTTGCATTTGATGCTCAATGTGTAATAGGTTTCTTGGAGACCAATGTGTAACTTTATTGTCATATATATATTTTGTATGCAGTAAGCAAGTTTTTCACTTCGTTTATGTCATGTCAAATATATGCTTTTTCTTAATGCTACTTTTAAGAATGTTTCTGTTTCTGCCTAGTCTTTTTGTATAGACAACTGTCGGCAGAGATTTGTGAAGAAACCATGCATATGGTTGGTTGGTAGAATCTTAATTTAATGATTGAATCAGAACTGATTAAATCAGAACCCGATTTTAGGTAAAAACATTTCATTGATTGCTTAGAAGCACGCTTAGATTACAGATATCAAATCCTCCATTGCCAATTGATGCTGGCTAGTTTTTATCAGTTTTTTAGTTAGATTCATTTTACTTAAAAAAATCATATGTTTTGATTCTGACATTGGATCGAGACAGAATTGGTAGCTTTGAAAAGCTTATTCAGAGAGCTACAATTTTGTATTTCATAAAAATTTCGTAATTCCAACGTTTACTAGGAAAAAGTTGTCATTTTGTATTATTAGTATTGCAAAGTGTTTTTATTTTGTTTTTATTTATTATTATTATTATTATTATTATTATTATTATATTTTAGGGTTTTGAATTTAGGCTCTATATTTGCTATTAAGATGACTTTAGCCTCTAGCTTATGTGTTTTTATCAGTTTATCAATATGAAACACTCAATGAGTGATTTTCTATCCCTTTTGTCTCGATTTTTTGATAGAATTTTGGTTTGAGAAGAATTATGATTCTATTGTTGTTTGCTATTGCAAACCCACTACGCTACTCTACATTAGTTGGTATCAGAGCCCAACAACTTTCCTGCCATGGTGTGAAGAAAACGCGACGGAGGAAACATATATGCAATTTTTTATGTTGTGCATGAGCGCAAAGAAACAACACATGATGAATGACTGGTGATTCGTTCGCAACACGTGGATGAGCAATTTGTTGCACGATCTAAGCAACTGATGGAGCAAATTATAGCCTTATCCAACCAACTTGACGCCATGGATGTTGCCAATGTTTGTTGCCATCAACCAACTCCACGTATCGTGGATGAGGATGATGTGGTTACCTTTAGTGAGGCGCGATCTCAACGGAAAAAGGTACGGTTTGACACGCAGAGTCCGCAGTGGGCCCACTTTAACTGTTATTTGCAAGCCTCAAATTCATCTACAAAATCCATCTTATGTGGAGGAGGAAGATGGATTTCTTGATGAAGAGTTCCAAGAAGACGAGTTTTTTAAATAAGGAGTTCAAACATAGAAATGTTCATGAAGATGTTGGAGATCATTCACAATGATTCGTGGATTGGGATTCTCCACCAATCTATGATACCGATATCAATGATAGAGATCTTGTGAGAGGTCGTTCTTTGTCATATGATTAAGAGGAAAAATTTGTAGTAAATTGGGTCTCTTCACTAATTTATGGCATCTATTATGAGAAAAAAGAACCGTTGGAAAAAGTAAATTTAATTCTAAGATAATATTGAAAATTTTGTTAATGAGAATTCTATACATCATGTGCTCGATGAAATCCCCAAAAGTGAAGTCTTTAATTTGGAAGTTAACGAAGTTGATTTCCTTGGGGTAAAAAATATTTTATCAAATTCCCTTGATGCGAATGTTTTTTATGAGAGTTCTATATATCACATGTTTGATGAAAGCTCTAAAAGTGAAGTCTTTAATTTGGATGTTAACAAAGTTGATTTATTTGGGGTAGAAAATATTTTATCAAGTTCTCTTGATGCTAGTACTTTTGATGATTTTTATGCGGAGAAGAATTTTATGTTTAAAAGTGAAGAGATCGTTGATCCCTTTTAGGAGATATTAATGACGTACGAATAGGAGAAGATGTGTGACAATTGTGTGAAGCTAGAGTTCAATCTTTGAATCTAGTATGAAAAGTTTTCAAGTTGACTATCGCAGTCTTGTGGTAATTAGTGAAGTATTATTTCTTGTGGGATGTTACATTATTTTGCTTTTGAAGAGAAAGTGATGGAATTGATTGATTGTGCATAGAATCATCTGAATTCAAAGATGAATTCTCTCAAAGCTGGTGAGAATGATGCGCGCTAGTTTTATCAGTTTTTTTGTTAAACTCATTTTACTTAAATCATATATTTTGATTCCGACATCGGATTGAGACAAAATTAGTGTCTTTGAAAAGCTTATTCAAAGAACTACAATCTTGTATTTCATAAAAATTTCTTAATTCCAATGTTTACAAAGAAAAAAGTGTCATTTTATATTATTAGTACTTCAAAGTGTTTTTATTTCGTTTTTTTTTTTTC
Source organism: Alnus glutinosa (assembly GCF_958979055.1). Taxonomy (NCBI): domain Eukaryota; kingdom Viridiplantae; phylum Streptophyta; class Magnoliopsida; order Fagales; family Betulaceae; genus Alnus; species Alnus glutinosa. The sequence continues at coordinate 5,238,645 of NC_084888.1, forward strand.
ATTATTATTTTTTAGGGTTTTGAATTTAGACTCTATATAAGCCTATTAAGATGACTTTAGTGTCCAGCTTACGTATTTTTATCATTTTATCAATATAAAACACTCAATGAGTTATTTTCTATCCCTTTTATTTCTATTCCTTGATAGAATTTTAATTTGAGAAGAATTGTGATTATATTGTTTTTTGCTATTGCGAACTCACTAGGTCATCCTGCATCTCCAATGCCATGTAAGTCAAAGACCCTCAAAATCAAGAGAGAGAAACAATACTAGCTTTTCCAGACTCCAGATTTGTATATGGATCACCACGGAAAATTACTTGTTTAGATATATCACAAAGCATATATATGCCTCGATCGGTGATCCATGACTGAGGAAGGGGAAAAAAAAAAAAACAGAAGGGAAAAAGAGCAAGAATTTAAAACACTACTTGGCATTAACAAGTTCCTTTGGTCGGCTCTGACAGAGACGTAACATATATTATATTTTGTTGATTGGAGTAAATGATTGATAAAAGCCAAAAACACATTCTCTTAAGTGATTCTCTTAAGAAAGGACCGAGTGGCCAACCTTCACAAGATGACAATTAAAAGAATCTTCCGATCAGGAGATGTTCTTATAGGTTAACAAAGGCATCCAGCTTGGTGTTTCTATCCTGCTGAAGTGTTTTTTTTTGTCTCTTTGCGTTGGAATGAAAATCTTTTTCATCCAAAAAAGAGTGTCAGACTCAGAGTGGGTAGAAGGGTAGGTAACAATACAAACTCAAGCCATACCTCTTCTTCTTTAATAGTGCTTCCACTTATATATATATCAGAGCGTCCCAACTTTCCATCGTCAATGGCAGAAGCAACAGAGAGGTAAACGGTTTGCTTCAATTCTTCTTTCATGGTGTTTACGTGACAGCATGACAATTAACCTGGCCTGCATAGTTTTTCACTCTCTTATGATTTTCAGGTATGCAGTAGTTACAGGGTCAAATAAGGGGATTGGGTTTGGAATATGCAGGCAGCTCGCCTCAAATGGGGCCGTGACAGTGTTAACTGCTATAGATGAGAAGCTGGGCCTTGAAGCTGTTGAAAAGCTGAAAGAGTGTGGGGCATCTGATGAGCATGTGGTATTTCATCAGCTTGATGTGACTGACCCTGCTAGTATAGCTTCTCTCGCAGATTTCATTAAAACCAAATTTGGGAAGCTTGATATATTGGTACGATAGAAAAAATTAAATTATTAAAATTCTTTTCATCCTTTGTTTTCTATTTCGTTTGTACTGGCGTGGCGCGCGCGCGTGGATTGAGATTGGGCACCGGATGCAGTGTATTTTATTTGGGTGATCCATTTAATATGAACAACTCATATCATGACAGCAAAAAAAAAATAAAAATAAAAATAAAAAATTCTTGGAGTACTAAGGGGTGGCTGTTGGGATGGTTCGAAATTCCATCACCCTTTTTGTCAAATGACGTCGTTCAACCACTCTAAACCTGCCATTTGAATGGCCGAACTATCTTAAACCGGTCAAATGGGGTGGCTGAACCACCTACTTGCCAAAGGAGATAGCCAAACCACATAAGGGGTTAGTTTGGCACCTTCACAACCATCCCTAAATACTTGAGGCCAGCTTTTTTTTTTATTTGTTATCATGATCTTGACCATTCATTTTAAATGAGCGACCTAAATAAAATATATTGCTCGTATTCTGCATTTTGTTCAATGTTGTCAACAAAAGGCATTAATGCTAAAATCGGCTTAAAAAATTGATTTGCATTTAGAAGATTGCTCTTCTGATCATAATCCATTCTTATTTACGTGAAATGAGGAAGAAAAAAAATGATGTAGGTAGTAAAGTTACAAGGAGATAGAGATTCTCGAAAATGCTATCCATAAGTTTTCTTGTTCATGATTTTGTTTCTTGTTGAATTTTCAAGACACAATAAATGATGACAAATCTTAAATTCTTTGCAGGTTAACAATGCAGGGATTCCTGGAGCTGTAATAGATGGTGATGCTTTAGCAGCTTCAGATGTTGGTAAGGTAAGTTTTGTAAATATGATATGCTTTTTCTCGGGTTAATAACATTTTGTTCCCTGAAATTACTTTTTGTTAATCACTAGTTATTCCAACATCTTAAGTTGAAGAAATAGTGAATTTAATCACTTAATTAATATTATAATACCCCTACTTACATGTGAGTTCAACTCTCCTTCAATAAATGAAGCTTAACATGTAGAATATTTAACGAGTTAGAAGGTGAATTGTATAGTTAGGATTCGAATTCAAAATCTCTGCGGTGATACTATGTTAATTTTTTTCCTATTATCTTAAGTTTTTAGGATAATTAATTAATAATTTAACATGCTATCAAGGTAGAAGTTAGGTCTTGAGTTCGAATGTTAACTCTACAATTTAGCTTTTATTTCAGTTAAACAATAAATTAGGTCCAACACTTCTCGTTCTCAATCTTCAAACTACTGCAATCAATCTTCAATTTTAAGCAGAGAGGTAATGAGTCTTTTCCACTTCTCTCTTTTCTGGAGACAGAATCTCTCCCTTCTAAAAGTTGAAGCTTTTCCTTCTTGTGAGACTCTATAAGGGAGGAGGGATGGCCCATTTTCAGTCCCTCCTCCTTTCCCCCCTTCCTCGTCCTCTGTATGTTCTCTTTCTATGTGTTCTTTCTTTTGTTTGGCTCCTCTTCTTCCGTAAATTGCATTATCGACATCTTCACCATTGTCTTGCCATACTACCTCTTCCAGTCTCTTATCATAGCCTCCGCCCGCTCCCTCCTGGTGGTTTACACTCGAGACAGATATGGAGCCCATATCGTGGTGCTTTCAAGACAAATTTGTCCTCCTCTATCAATCTCGCCCACCGACGCACATCGCCATCATCTTCCTCGACCCCTCTGCTCTTTTTCGCTGTACTCTGTGTCTCAACACGTTCTCAATGCACCAGAGCGTGGATCTCACACGGCTGCTAGTGCACCCGTTGCTCGTCCCGTCGCCACTATCCTTTTTTTTTTTTTTTTTTTTTTTTTGTGTATGTGTGTGTGTGTGTGTCTATTTCATTATGTTATGTGGGTTTTAGTCTTCCTGTTCCATTGTTGTTTTTGTTTCTTGTGGAGACTTATGTTACAAGAGGTTCATCTCTCCTCTTCAAGTAATCCAGTTCGGTTATGGTAACTAATCCAATTCAGTTATGGTAGTGCCTCTTCCTCAACAACCTCCTTATGGTGATTGTTATAGCTTCCTAGCGAGCCCTCGGGAAAGGTTGAGGAACCTTTTGAGATTTGTGTCCCTTTCTGTGTAACGACCCACCGTACCACAATGATATAATATTGTCCACTTTTAACTTTCCCAAACCAGACTTCCCAGGAGGTCACCCATCCTAGTACTACTCTCGCAGAAGCACGCTTAAGTTAGCTTAACTACGGAATTTTGATAGGTTCATGACTATCACGGCTTTAAAATGCATTGTGTCAAAAATGATGCGTTTATACATATAAGCACATCCTTATTCCCAGGCGATGTGGGATGTCACATTTCGTGCCCCTTTTGCTTTAGTTACAGTATTAGACGGTCAATTTCTTGGCTTTTTTTACCCAAGATACAGAGGATCGAGTCATTTTTTTGCCAATTTCCTATTATTTATTTGCAATTTCTGCACTTTATTTCTGTTTTAGGTCTTTTGTTGGGGAGCCCACCTGTTTCTTTGATTTTTTATTCCATGTAAAGTGACTTTCCCTAGTTGCTTATATATATATAAGCCCTCTCAATTTCAAGTTTCAGCTACAACATCCTCTCTCCATCAAATTCTATTGTCAATTTCTAAAATTAGGCTTAATATACACCAAACCTAAATCTTTAATTTTTTTTAAAGTAGATGAAGACCCAAATATTAGAATTTTTTTTTCCCTAAGAAGGCCATGATTGTTTTTCTTTGATTTAGAATATATATATATATTCTCTTATCGAGGGCCGGGCCATATATTTTTCCCTAGTTTTGGGGGCCATGTCCCCTGCCAGCCCCGGCCCTAGCTTTGCCATTGGTTAGACATTATTATCTTGTTAATGCGCTTTGTGATCATTGTTGATGATTGGTAAGAAAGTAAGAAGAGATTTAAACTAAAAGTGCAAAAAGAGATGCTTAATTTACACCCATTAAGAGGCAAGTTCTTCTCATAATTGATACAGGGAGGTGATAATGCCAAAATCGATTGGAGTAAAATAGGGACTGAAACTTACGAGTTAGCAGAAGAGTGCCTAAAAACAAACTACTATGGTGCCAAAAGAATGACTGAAGCACTGATTCCCCTCCTTCACTTATCCGATTCACCAAGGATTGCCAATGTTTCCTCTTCCATTGGGCAGTTAAAGGTATGAAACTACTACTACAAATAAATTTTTGGTTAATTTGAATTTAAAGTACGTTGATGATTCAACTTGAAACTGGGTTGCTTAAAGAAGATACATGCATGTCAATCAATAAAACAAAAGTTTTTTTTTGTTATGGTGTTTTAGAACATACCAAATGAATGGGCTAAAGGAGTGTTAGGTGATGCTGAAAGCCTTACAGAAGAAAGAGTGGATGAGGTATTGAGTGAATTTCTTCAAGATTTTAAAGAGGGTTCCTTGGAAACCAAAGGCTGGCCTTGTTATATCTCTGCCTACATAGTTTCAAAAGCAGCTCTGAATGCCTACACAAGAATTGTGGCCAACAAGTACCCATCCTTTCGGGCCAACTGCGTTTGCCCTGGCTATGTCAAGACAGATATAAACCATAACGCTGGCTTCTTGACTATTGACGAAGGTGCTGAAAGTGCTGTAAGGTTAGCGCTGCTGCCCAACGATGGTCCTTCTGGCCACTTCTTTTCTCGGAATGAAGTGTCAACTTTTTATTAAAGATTATCCGTTTCTGCACTTTTCCTTTCATTTGATTCTCAATGTGTAATAAGTTACTTGAAGATCGACCAATGTGTGTAACTTTATGTCATATAGTGTGTGCAGTAAGCAAGTTTTTCATTTCGTGTATGTCATGTCAAAGGGATTTGATTCCTGCACTACACTATCACAATAAGTGCACAACAACCTCTCACATGAGGGTGGATTTCATAGTCCACCCTCATGTGAGGGGTTGTTGTGCACTTGTTGTGTTGGTGTTGTAAATCTAATATTTTCCCATGTCAAATATATGCCTTTTCTGAATGCAACTTTTAAGAATGTTTCTGATTTTGCCGAGTCTTTTGGTATAACTTGAATAAACAGAGGACATCTGTGAACAAATCACATGGCTAGTTGTTAGAATATGAATTAACACCCGACAACGCCAACCGGCCAAACGCACCCAATCGGAACCAAAAAAGAGAAAAGAAAAGAAAATGGGAAAAAAAAAAGAAGTTAATATTTCATTGGTACCTAAGTTTTAAGTATTTTTAAATTTAGTACCTGAGTTTTCATATATATCATAGGTGGTACTTGAGTTAGAGATAAAAACTCATTTAATATCTCTGTTAGATTTTCCGTCCAAATTTTAACGGCTCGCCATGTCTCAACTGTTGAGGTTGACACGTGACACTATATAAAAAATAAAATAAAATAAAAATCTTTAAAAAAATTAAAAAAATGAAAAAAAAAAAAAAAAAAAAAAAAAGAAGAAGAAGAAGAGAGGTGGCTCCTTGGCCGCCCACCCCTCTTCTTTTTCTTTTTTAGTTTATTTTTAAATTTTATTATTTTTTAAAAAAAATTATTATTTTTATATTTTCTTTTTTATATAGTGTTACATGTCAACCTCAGATGTTAATAACTGACGAGCCATTAAAATTTGGATAGAAAGTCTAACAGACGTACCGAATAGGTTTTTACCCCTAACTCAGGTATCACCTATGATATAAATGAAAACTCAAGTATTAAATTTAAAAACGCTTAAAATTAAAGTACCAATGAAATATTTAACCCAAAAAATAAATAAATTGACGTCATTTAGAGAGCGAAATCTGACATGTTAAAGGCCGGGTCAAAGAAAAGGACCGAGCGGCTAATTAACCTTCACAAGATGACAAGAAGGCTTGAGGAGTCAACGAAATTCAAAATAATTGTAAGAGATGCTCTTTTATATGTTTTCTTTTCCTGCAAATGTTAACAAACTCGATCAAGCCACCGTCAACACATAACATTAGCCTTCTTCTTTAATAGTGCTTTTCACTTATCACAGTGTTCCGACTCTCCATCATCAATGGCAGAAGCAACAAAGAGGTGGTTTGCTTCTTCTTCCATGGTGTTCACGTGACAGCATGACAACCTGCATAGTTTTTTACTTTCTGTCTTTCTCTCTCTATATTCGTTTTAAAAATTTTGGGACCGTCTTTTAATTTTTTGTTTTTCAGGTATGCAGTTGTTACAGGATCAAATAAGGGGATTGGGTTTGGAATATGCAGGCAGCTGGCCTCAAATGGGGTGGTGACTGTGGTAACTGCTAGAGATGAGAAAAGGGGCCTTGAAGCTGTTGAAAAGCTCAAAGAGTGTGGGGTATCTGATGAGCATGTTGTATTTCATCAGCTTGATGTGGCTGACCCTGCTAGTATAGCTTCTCTTGCAGATTTCATCAAAATCAAATATGGGAAGCTTGATATATTGGTACGATTGAGAGTCAACTTACTAAAAATCTTCTCTTTCTTTTGTTTCTTGTTTATTTTGTACAATTAACATGTATTTGTCGTTCATTAAAATTTAAAATTTTGATGTGATTGGTCAGTTATAAGGAGATATATAAGTTTTCTTGTTCACGATTCTGGTTTTTTGTTGAATTTACAAAACAGAATGAATGATAACAAACGTTAATTAAAATTCTCTCTCTCTCTCTCTCTCTCTCTCTCTCTCTCTCTCTCTCTCTCTCTCTCTCGCTATATATATATATATATATATATATGCAGGTCAACAATGCAGGGATTTCTGGAGGTATAATAGATAGTGATGCTTTTGCAGCTGCGGGTGGTGGTAAGGTAAGTTTTCCAAGTATGATCTGTTTTTATTTCTTCTTTTCGATCTTAAGCGCTAAAAGAGATGCTTTATATCCATTATATATATATTGTCCAACCAAAACCCTCTTGTAGGTTGCTAGTAAATAATCTAGTAAAATTCCCAAGCCGGAAGAGAAATAATAATAAAAAAAAATAAAAAAATAAAAAAATAAAGTCTTATGGAATTAATCTTACATGAGAGAAAACCCACGGGTGCCTCTTGTACGTAAATTAATCTTACAAGAGAGATGCTTGATGGAATTAATCTGGTAAATTTCCAACAATGGTGCCTCTTGATCTACATTCCAGGCTTCAAGGAGTAATATATGGACCCTCAACGATAGCACTTCGGCTGGGTTTTACCCGAATTGTTAGCAATTCGGGCAGCCTAAATGCAAAGATCCCTATCGATCCGTCCTACAATTGGGGTTCAAGTGGCTAAATAATGTTGGAGGGCACATTGTGATGATCCTATCAATGGTGATTTCTTTCTTGAGGGTGTTGATCTCAAGGGAAACAGCCTATTGGGAGAGTGTAAGAGACAAGGTGCAACTCCTAGGAGTACTTGTACATGTTTGTGTACATTATTCTTAAAGAAAGGATCTAGCTGGCTAGTGTGCGAGGATGCAAACTATTATGATGTGATCACCCATGGCCATGACAAACCATCACATTGTCTGCCTACCATTTTCTTTCTACAAATAGCTTGGAAGTGCTGAATAATTAATAACTAGTTAATTAGAGGAGTGAGCATAAATTAAGCAACTCTTATTAATGCAGGAAGGTGCCATAATCGACTGGAATAAAATAACGACTCACACTTATGAGTTAGCTGAAGATTGCGTGATGACAAACTACTATGGCGCCAAAAGAATGATTGAAGCACTTCTTCCCCTCCTCCATTTATCCAATTCACCAAGGATAGTCAATGTTTCCTCTTTCATGGGGCAGTTACGGGTATGAAACTAGTACAAATATATTTCTGCCACCCTAAGCATGAATTAAAGTAGCTAGCTAGATTCATGTTTTGCCATATATGATTTGTTTTCAAAATCCCTTCAATCAAACACAAGTTTTTTCTTCTGCTGTTTTAGAACATACCAAATGAATGGGCTAAAGGAGTGTTAGGTGATGCTGACAACCTTACAGAAGAAAGAGTGGATGAGGTCTTGAGTGAATTCCTGAAAGATTTTAAGGAAGGCTCCTTGGAAACCAAAGGGTGGCCTGGTTTTGTGCCTGCCTATAAAGTTTCAAAAGCGGCTCTAAATGCCTACACAAGAATCGTGGCCAACAAGTACCCATCTTTCCATGTCAATTGCGTCTGCCCTGGCTTTGTCAAGACAGATATAAACCTCAACACTGGCTTGTTGACTAGTGATGAAGGTGCTGAAAGTGCTGTAAAGTTAGCGCTGCTGCCCAACGAAGGTCCTTCTGGCGTATTCTTTGAACAAAATAAAGTGTCAACTTTTGATTAAAGAATATTATTATCCATTTCTTCAGCTTCTCACTAAGAGAATAAATTGATACTGCATGGATATTGAATGAATGTGCTCTTTTCCTTGCCTACTCTACTTTCTGTCTTGAGTCTCAACATGATAAGCTGTTTGCAAGCCAATGTACAACACAACTTTCTTGCTTTGTCGGCGGGTTACATTTTCCTATTCAAAATTGTCTTAGTGATTTTTTTTTTTTTTTTTTTCCTATTCAAATATGGAAAAATAGAAAAATTACAAAAGATGATCTTTTTCCGTCCTTAATCTGATAGAGGAAATGAAAAGTGAAATAGGGAGAATGCTTCCGAACACAGGGTGGCTGGGAAACGACCCAATCCAGCTACAAGGTGTGTGTCAAGATTAGCACATTTAGATATCTTAAGAACACTCCAAACATTTATGGAATGCAATTGAACAAAAGAGTAAAAAATTATTGGTGCAGAAATTCAGTTTGAGAAAAGCAAAGGATCCTTCAAAGCCAGAATAATGAGAAGAGAGTCTCCTTTAATGATCGGGGGAGCAGCCCATTCAGACAGCTAATCTTGAGGCCAATAAGGCTGCATGGGCTTCACCCATCAAGGCATGCATAGGGTGCAACTTCAGAGTATTGACTGCTAGGAAATCTCCTTAGTGATCTCGGAGAAGGCTTCAGAAGTCAACAAACTAAATTCATAATGGAATCTGCAACGGTACGTCAACAAAGGTGGCTCATAAAGCCGCAGGAGGTAGGTAACAATACAAACTTAAGCCAACTGTGACGATTCGTTTTTTTTTTTTTTGGATAATTGCACCACTGGTATTTGAGGTATGCCATAATTACGAATCACTTCCTATGGTTTAATAAGTTCATTGGAGGTCCTTGTGGTAAACTATAATTACAAATCGATCCCTAAAGTCAAATTCCGTTAAAATTTTTGACAGATTTTGTTAAATGCCACATCAGCGCCATATCAAACCAATAAGATAGCGACACGTGTCTATATTAATAAAAAAAAAATTATTAAAAAATAAATAAATAAACTTTTTTTTTTTAAAAAAAAAATTAAAATTAAAATTCAAAAAGAAAAAGAAAAAAAACACAAAAAACAAAAAAGGAAGGGGTGACGCGTGTAACGATCCACCCCCAATGACACAATACTGTCCGCTTTTGGCTCCCCATATCAGACTTCCCAGGAGGTCACCCATCCTGGGATTGCTCTCGCAGCAGCTCGCTTAACTGCGGAGTTCTGATAGGTTCATTGCCATCACGGCTTTAAAACGCGTTGTGTCATATATGGTGCATTTATACATATAAGCACATCATCATTCCCAGGCGATGTGGGACGTCACAATCACCCCCCCTTGGGACCCAGCGTCCTCGCTGGCGACCCTCATGGGATCACCCCATTCTTGGCATCCCAGCGAGTGCCCGCCGGCAACCCTCTTGGACTTGTGCACGCTCCCACCATCTCAGGCTGGGCAATGGCTCTGATACCATTTGTAACGATCCACCCCCAATGACACAATACTGTCCGCTTTTGGCTCCCCATATCAGACTTCCCAGGAGGTCACCCATCCTGGGATTGCTCTCGCAGCGACTCGCTTAACTGCGGAGTTCTGATAGGTTCATTGCCATCACGGCTTTAAAACGCGTTGTGTCATATAGGGTGCATTTATACATATAAGCACATCATCATTCCCAGGCGATGTGGGACGTCACAACGCGCAACCCCCCAGTGGTATGGGGGTGGCCCCCCGGCCACTTGGAGTGGCCACGCGCTACCCCTGGCCACCTCTGGCAAAGGCAAGGCCTCTGTTCCTTCAATTTGCTGCAACACAAAGATGTGGGCGTGCTAGCAGACGTGGTTACACTCGCACATGCGCTCAGCTCAAGCGGGTTGCAGGTGATGGCCGCCCTACACACTCGAGCCCCAAGCAGCAGAACAAGCACAACACAAAACACAACATATATATGCCGCCCTTTTCCCCACTTAGATACGATATAATCTAGCACAAATTAAGCCGTTAAATTTCCTAACACTTCTGGCCACTTCTTTTCTCGGAATGAAGTGTCAACTTTTTAGTAAAGATTATCCGTTTCTACACTTTTCCTTGCATTTGATTCTCAATGTGTAATAAGTTACTTGGAGATTGACCAATGCGTGTAACTTTAATGTGTAACATTACTTAAAATTAGTTTTTAAGTAATGCGTTACTATCACACATTTTTTAAAATGATAAATTTTTTCTATAATTAACACATCATTTGAAAATTAACTGAACTTCTTGTGCATGCGCGTTTACTTGCCTAGGATCGGTTGAGAAAGACTTGCCAAACGATTTTTTCGCACCAATAAAATTAATAAAAAAAGAAAACACCCGACAAGGCCAACTCGTAAAACTGGACTGGATCCTCTCCATTTCTCCGATTAGTTGCACCTTTGTGAATATAATATTATTTATTTATATTTCCTAGTCTAAGTCTATTTGTGTTTCCTTGTACAAGTCGATATAGGTTTACTTGTATATGTTGACTTATTCAACTATAAATAGGAACCTATATATGTATAGTAAACAATCAAGTTATTGTACGCAATGTAGCTTTAGAGGTTATTCAGAGTGGTGGACGTAGGTGTTTAACACCGAATTACCCGTAATTCTTTGTCTCTCTTTTTTCTCTTGCTTTCGCTTTTATTCCCGTATTTTAAATTTATACACAAATCTCAACATATTAATTATATAAACAGCTATAAAAAAATAAAAATAAACACATGGTCACATTACCTATATATGCATGTGAAATATATGGATTGCAGAGTATAAAATGGGTGGTGATGCATCAAAAGAAGGAGAGGAAAAGAGACCTAATGGCAAAATGTCTAAAGATTGTTTCAACTTCCATGGCTTTGTTAAGATAGCATATTTTCAGAAAGACTTCCGATATGTTTAGTAAAGAGTTTTGAGAGGGTAAAGGATGAGGAAATTGATTGATGTGATATAAATGTGAAATGCATTTTTAAATTTTGTGAGAGAAAAGTAAATAAAGTTGTTTGATAATGTGAAAAAAAAAATTGAAAAGAAAAGAGTTTATTTATTTTGTATTTTGATTGCTTTTTGAAAAGTCAAGCAAACCGTAAACCCAACGCATGAAGTCTCATGCACTTCTCCTAACAACGTATCATTTTCTACGCTACAGTCAAGCAAACCGTAAACCCAACGCTGAAGTCTCATGCCTACAATGTGGGAATCGGCATTTCTAGGTGCTACATGCCTACATAGATAGAATATTGTAGAGACTTTTCTTCCGATCGAAAACAACAAGGGAAAAGACTGGAATCTGGAGGTCTATTTCTGTTAATTAAAAGGGAAAAGACTTTTAATCAGTGTTCTTCCAAAAGACTTTTAACAAGATAAGTCTTGTTTAATTTGCCCACTTCTCACGCGTTCAAGATATTACTATCAGCGTGTCAATTAAGGACTCCGAAACTTGTGCATAATTTGAAAATTCTAACTTAATTCACACCCTAACTGCCTACAAAGAGCACCTGCGCGCATAATACTCTGTAACTTCACAAATACTCTCTGCTTCCGGCCTTCTCCAGTACTCCAATGAAGCTTCTGAGCCGCAACTTACACCTTGGTGCGATTCTTCTCTTTTCTACAAGCCTACTATGCTTCCAACCTACCACTGCTGCTGCAGCCGCTCCAACGAACGAGACTGATCGTTTGGCTTTGCTCAAGTTCAGAGAAGGGATAACCAATGACCCATCTAATATTTTCACCTCCTGGAATCATTCTATCCACTTCTGCAACTGGCAGGGAATTACATGTGGCCTTAGGCATCAAAGAGTTACGGCCTTGGACCTAACTGCCAATTCCTTAAGTGGATCCATATCACCATACATTGGCAACCTCAGCTTTCTTAGGGTGCTCAACCTCTCAGACAACTTCTTACACGGCAAAATTCCACAAGAAGTCACTCATCTGTTTCGGCTGCGACTTCTCGGTCTTAGCAATAACTCGTTGACAGGGGAAATTCCAAGCAACTTCACCAACTGTCCTCAACTCAGATTGCTGCTTTTTTTTAAGAATAAACTCACTGGGAATATTCCTGTTGAGCTGGGCTCTTTGTTGAAGCTTGTAATACTTGAAGTTTTCGAAAATAATTTGACAGGAGGCATTCCACCCTCTTTGGGGAATATTTCTTCGCTCCAAGCACTCGACTTTTCGTTTAATAATTTTGTGGGCAATATTCCTGATGAAATAGGTCATTTGCAAAGGCTAATTTACTTCGGAGTTGCCGGCAACAAAATGTTTGGTATGTTCCCTTATTCCCTTTACAATATATCAACTTTGATGCACATTTATGCTGGAGGTAACCGACTTAATGGCACTCTTCCAGCCAACATAGGCCTCACTCTCCCTAATCTCCAAGTTTTTTCCATCCAATCCAACAAATTCTCTGGTCCCATCCCAGTTTCACTATCCAATTTCTCTCAGCTGGAATTACTTGGTCTCCAAGAAAACAATTTTGTGGGACAAGTTCCAACTGATCTAGGAAACCTGCTAAATGTCCAGTGGCTATATGTTGGCGGAAATAATCTTGGAGGTAATTCAGCCAAGGACTTGGATTTCTTAACATCTTTAAAAAACTGCACCAATCTGCAAAGACTAGAATTTTCTTATAACAATTTTGGAGGTAGTTTACCTGATTCTATAGGAAATTTGTCGAAGCAACTCAACTTTTTGTATATTGGTGGCAATCAAATATCTGGAATTATTCCTGCAGCACTAGAGAATCTCATCAACTTAATTTCCCTCAGCATGCCGGAAAACCTGTTCACGGGCACCATTCCCACTTCTTTTGGGAAGTTACAAAACCTGCAACAATTGATTTTGTCTGGAAACAGATTGTCGGGGCACATACCATCCTCTCTAGGCAACCTCACTCAATTGGTCGAACTTTACATATATCAAAACAAATTTGAAGGAAGCATTCCATCAAGTTTTGGAAACTGCAAAAGGTTGCAGATCTTATCGATTGTAGAAAATAACCTTAGTGGTGCCATACCCAATACGAGTCTTCCTTCCCAATTATTAAGGCTCTACTTATCAAAAAACTCATTAACGGGCATCCTACCTATGGAAGTAGGCAATTTGAAAAATGTTTTTGAATTGGATTTCTCTGAAAACAATTTGTTTGGTGAGATTCCTACAGCCATTGGAGATTGCTTGAGTTTGCAGAACATTTACCTACAGGGTAATTCATTCGAAGGAAACTTACCTCCATCACTGGCTTCCTTAAAAGACCTTCGCTATGTAGATCTTTCACGAAACAATTTGTCGGGATTAATTCCTAAAGATATACAGAAAGTTTCCGGTCTTCTATATTTGAATATTTCCTTTAATGATTTGGTGGGCGAAGTACCGACCAAAGGAGTCTTCCAAAATGCAAGCGCAATATCAGTGATAGGAAATAAGAAACTTTGCGGAGGTATTCCAGAACTGCAACTACAAGCATGCGATGACGTCAAAGTTATGAAGCAAGGAAAATCTCATGTTTTCAAATTAACTGCCATAATTGGTAGTGGGGTTTTATGCTTTATTCTATTTTCATCATTTCTTGTCCTTTATAGGAGGAGAAAATCGAAAAAAGAATCATCTTCTACACTCCCAAAAACCAACCAACTTTTAAATGTTTCGTACAATGAGCTCTATCAAACGACTAACGGATTTTCTCCTAACAATTTAGTTGGATCTGGTAGTTTTGGCTCCGTATATAAAGGAATTCTTGATCAGGAAAAAATAATTGTTGCTGTGAAAGTGTTGAACCTTCAACAAAAAGGAGCTTCCAAGAGCTTCATGGCTGAATGCAATGCATTAAGAAATATACGGCATCGGAATCTTGTTAAGATCTTAACTTGTTGTTCTAGCATGGACTATAACGGCAATGAATTCAAAGCTTTAGTTTTTGAATTTATGAAAAATGAAAACTTAGACAAGTGGCTGCATCAAGACATCGACAATGAAAATCGGCCAAGACATTTGAATCTCCTTCAAAGACTAAATATTGCAATTGATGTAGCTTCTGCACTACATTATCTTCATGATCACTGTGAAACACCAATCATTCATTGCGATTTAAAGCCAAGCAATGTCCTTCTTGATGATGACATGATTGCTAAAGTAAGTGATTTTGGTTTGTCAAGGATCTTCTCTACAACAAATGATGTTTCTCAAAATCAAACTAGCACAGTTGGAATAAAGGGCACTATTGGCTATACTGCTCCAGGTACATAACTATTTCGATCTTAAATAATTTAAATCATGATTTTGATCAAGTTGAAAAGTATCACTAACTGTCCTTTAATTTTACTATGCTCTACATATTCATTTTAGCTTTGTTGATTTTATTTTGTTAAGGTTCTCCATACTTATTCTGATAGCATGTCGATTAGATATATCAAATTAATACATTAGCTAACAAGAAGGAAAACGTATAAACCCTACTGTAAAAATGGTGGGAACAACTTTTTTAAGAGAAAACTGGTCTTTTGTATATATTGTTTGGGAATAATGGTCACATGTGAGATTTAGGCTTTGATAAAGTTTAATAGGGAGTGCATATTGGAGGATTTGACAACTATTAAACAAATCCTTAATTAGTAATAAATATGAGAAAATAATTTCATTTCTCTCATATAAAAAAGGAAAAACTTCACTTAAACCCCTGATCCTTTATTACTTTTGAGAAAATGTAACAAAACTTTAAAAAATGTCAATTTAAGGTATTCATCTTTCAATTTGTTTCGATTTCAACTAGGGACAGATCCAGAAGCTCTTATAGGCAGAGGCCAGGGGCCAAAAAAATTTGTTGGTATGGATTAGTAGGCTAATTTTTTTCTTTTTTTCTTTGAATTGAGGGGGCGGGGCCATGGCCCCTACCGGCCCCCTAGTTCCATTATTGATTTCAACCCTCCCTTATAATTTTTCGTTAAATCCTATCAAAATTTTCAAAATTGTTAACTCCCATCAAAATTTTCAAAATACCCCTATTTTTCTTTTTAAAAAAAATTATAAAATTTTCAAAGATTCAGATATGGATATTTTTGTAAATTCTGTTAAATTCTAACCAGCACTTAAATCCTTGCAAGTTTTTTCTTCTTTTTTTTCCTAAAAAAAGAAAGTGTATGTTGGGAATTTTGACAGGATTTAACGGAAAATCCTAACGGATGATTGAGATTGAAACTTCCTGAAAGATAAATACCCTAAATTGATACTTTTTAAAGTTTGGTACATTTTTTCAAAAGTGATGAAAGATCAAGGATTATAAGTGAAGTTTTTCTTATGAAAAATGACTCATTGAGATTAGGATCTAAAGTTCAAGGAGTGAAAATTTAAACCAAAAAAACAATCCAAGTATCCATTAAATACGTATGAAAATGAATGTTGGTAAAGAGGCTAGGAGATAAACATTAAGGAAGAAGAATTATTCAAACCAATAGTCCCAATAAAAATAATACTCAGATTTGAGGTGAAGCTATTTTATTAGTAAAGGTTCAAGAACTTAGGTGGGATACTAAAAATGGAAATCCCTCTCTCTAGAAGGCTTTTTATTAGTATTTTATTTTGAGAAAATTTTATTTCATATAGTTAAATTTTGTCCTAATCTCACTCTCCCTAGAAGGGTTTTTTTTTTTTTTTTTTTTTTTTATTTTATTTTGAGACTTTCTTCTTAACTCTTTCAAGGTAGAGAAATGTTATAGGTACTAAATTTTTTATTAAAAAATGGATACTAAGATAATGTTGAGCTTATTCATTGGTGTCCGTAGTATTTATTTTTATTAACTGTTTCGATCATCTCTAATGAATAAGCTCCGCATCATCTTAGTATTCATTTCTTAATAAAAAATTTAGTACAAGGTATCCAGCTGCCCTCGTCACTACATTTATACATGACTGAAAAAGAAAAAGAACATACAATTAAACAGGGTATAGTTGTTCTTTCACATATTCTTAAATAGCTTAATTATTTATCTCTATCTTCTATGTGGCCATACATGAAGCCATGTCTTGTCGGAAGGCCTTTATGATTTTATTTGCTCTTTAATTTGTCGAACAAATAAGAAAAGAAAAGGAAAAAAAAAAAAAAGAAAAAAAAAAAGAGGAAAGATAATATGATTAGATGATCAAATTAATCCCAATATTGGCCTCTTTTATTATCCAATTTCCTAAAAAAAAAATCACTAGTTTTGATTGTAAAATACAAACTATTTTTTCCATTAAATATTACAATCTTTTAAATTACATATGAAACAGCTATTAGAAATTATTGTCGTGTTAATTGTGCATATGAAATATATGAATTGCAGAGTACGGAATGGGTGGTAAAGCATCAACACAAGGAGATGTCTTTAGCTATGGAATTTTTGTGTTGGAGATGTTTACAGGAAAGAGACCCACTGACAAGATGTTTAAAGATGATTTCACCCTTCATAACTTTGTTAATATGGCATTGCCAGAAAATCTTGTACAAATTGTGGACTCCAATCTCTTCAAAAGAGAAGCAAATGAATTAGTAGTTACAACAGAAGAAAATGTCTACAACTACAATGATCACAATGAAATTGAGGCAGTAGAAGAAAGAATCCATCATGAGAACCAAAGCCAGATGAATTCTAGCGTGCAAAAATGCCTACTTTCAGTTTTTAAGGTCAGCCTTGCTTGTTCACTAGAATCGCCAAAAGAAAGAATGAATATGGGAGATGTCACTGCGGAACTACATCGAATCAAAAATGCTTTTCTAGAGGTTGGAATTCATTCCTGACTGAGGTAAGGTACTACAAACTTTAATATAAAAGTTTAGCTATGATAGACAAGTAGACTTTCCAATGATGTTATTCGGATCAAAACATTCACCCAAAGGTTTTCACCTTATTTAAGTCTAAATTTGGATCCATTATAATTGATTGTCTGAATTGCACGTAATTCAAGCAACCTAAGAGAGCAGTAAGTGCAAGGCCCAATTTTTTCAGGCAAGTGGACCCATCTTAGGCTACTTGAGGCATGTAGGTCACACATGTTCTCATGGTAGCTACCCAAATTGCATGCAATTTGGGCAATTAATTGTAAGAGATTCTAGTTCTTTTAAGTCCACATGTAACCTTATAAGTGAATTTGATTTTTCTTTCCTAATGTTTTCAGCGCAAATGTTGTTTTGTTTCTTGGATCACGGAATTTTCTAAATGTCCCAAGACTCCTAACATAGTAATATAACCAATTAACTTCTACTTTTGTAGGAAAATGGAGGTTTGTGAAGAAATCATGTTGCAGAAAAGTCTCCTTTGTTAATGTCCCTACTGAGCATTGGCTTGGTTGTTTGTGCGTGTATGTATTTTGTTGAAATAAATGGAGTTTAAGACATCTTTTCTTACAAACATGTAATAAGCTTTTAATATATATATATTGTAATGCACCAAAATATACCCAATGCTTAATTGTCCTCGCGTTACCTTTGTGAGCCCAATTTTTCTTAGAGTGTGTTTGGAATTGCGATTTGGTAGAAAAAAAGTGCGATCTAAAACCAAATCGTAAAAAATGAACCATTTGAGAATTGCGTTTTTAAAAAATTACGATTTGAAAATGCAAAAAATTGTTTTTTCAAATCGCATGCAATATGGTACTTTTTTGAAAACGTATAATTTTAAAAGAAGCACCTACGATTTTAAAGGTCAAACTGTGATTTTGCCAAAAGCTTAATTGCGTTTTTAAAAATCATTTTTTCAAATTGCACATTTTAAAATCTCAAAATCTCAAATTCAAACGGACACTTACTCTTTTTATTATCATTTTTCTTATCAATGCTTGTAAAATTGTAGATCCCACCCCCCCTCTCAATCTTCTTAATTATCATTATCACTAAATCCCTAAATTCTACACTAAACTATATTTTAATTTTGGTCTCTAAAATGTATGACAGATTTCAATTTAATTCTTATATTTTAAAAGTTTGCAATTTCGCTAATATAGTCCTTTTGTCACCAAATAATAATATCATTATAAAAGTTGATAGCTAGTGTGACCAAAATTGAAAGAAAGTTACGTCCTCAATTTTTGTTAGAGTATGGTTATTAGTTTAGATGTAATGATAAATTACTTATGACTAAAAATTATAAGAATGGAATTAATACTTTTTATATTTAGATATGAAATTGAGTGAGTAATATATTTCAAAGACCAAACTTATAATTTAACCTTTATTCTAGTTTTAAACCTAAAAATTAAAAAACATAACGTCATATATTGGTTTCAAATATGCCTAAACAAATTGCATAATTAATTGTTTAAGTGCAAACTCTTGTACCTCGTCCACTAGCTTAAAAATACCTGAGAAATGCTAAAAATTAAATTTTTATCTTATTACTATTATACTCTGCTAATGTAATCGCTAAGTTTCAATTAGTTATTGGTTCAGCCTTTGTCAAAAAATAAAAAATAAAAAATTAAAGACTAATTGATATTGTCACGTCAACGAGGTATGATAGTAATGAGATAAAAATGTGCTTTATAATATTATTCATAAGAATTTCATGGGTTAGCACTCAATGTTATTGAATCAAAGACAAACAATGGAGAGTGAGGTCGTGGGTTCACGCGCCACCAAGTGCGTGTGTAACTTACTAATAAAAACAAAAAGTGAACGGATTTATGCCAATTGACCACTTTATTAATACTCTCGTATTACTCTTTATGTCCAGATGAATATGAGCCACTTATTCTAACAAATTCTCTAGTGGAAAATCTAATCATGGTTATGACTCTTAACTGTCTAAACAAAACTATTCAGAGACTAAAGTTGTACACAATCCTGGAATCCTCATATGCACAATGAACCTAATGGTGTTTGGAAATCCCAAATTTTAAACCAAAAATGGAAGTTTAGACATCATATGAGTTGTTTGGCCAAAAAAAAAAAAAAAAAAAAAAGCTGACAAAATAGAAAAAGTAGAAAATTTTAAAAAATCTTTGTATTATTCTTTTGTCGCACTTCCATGACTCGAATATAAAAATAAGTCTATAAATGAGTGCTTAGGCATCGAATATATATATATATATATATATATATATATATGGCTCCGCCGCAATGGGGCAGTGTATGGCGGAAGTTTACTCATCCACAAAAGGTAATTCAGAAGCAAGTCAATCACTTGATGATTTTCGACAGGTTATGTCAACAAGGATAAAGCTACAAAGCATCGCCCATGAAGCATCCAGTTTCTTGACAGCTTCCCCCCCTCCCACAGGAATATACAAAGTTAACTGGGATGTGGTTGTGAATAATAATTATAGACGTATTGGAATTAGCATTATTGTCAGGAACTATAAAGGCATTGTCTTAGTTGCACGTAGCACTACTAGAAACATGTTAGCTGAACCAGTTGTAGCTGAAGCTTTGACTGCTTTACACGCCATAAAATTAAGTAGAGAGATGGGTTTTAATGACATTATTTTGGAGAAGTATGCCTTTCAGATTGTAACGGTGATTAAAGCGGAGGAAAATAATTAGAGTAAAATTGGACATATAGTTGATAGAATCAAAAAGGGTTTACGCCAATTGAGATTATGGAGTGTTGCACATATCAAGAGGACCGCGAATTCGGCTGCTCATATCATAGTCCGAGAAGCTATTTTATGTGTCATAAATAAGATTTGGGTCGAGGAAATTAACTCTAAATTATATATATGGTATTGTAGGTCGAGAATTTTCTATCCCCAGCTGATTCCATGAATTTTCAATAAAAGTTATGACTTTTGTTATAGATTTCAAGAATCTTGAAAAGAGTACAAGAGGCCCATGGTCTTTGTTAGATTTCAAGATTCTTGAAAAGAGTACAAGAGGCCCTTGGTGAAGCAGAACCAGTCAAGTCTAGACGGTGAGAAATTTCCTCCAAAGTCCAAAAGCAAGTTCATGGGGGGAGAAACTTCTCGTCGATTTCCTACTCTTGTTCGTTATTCTACTGCTGGTGAGCTTTTTTTGGCTGAGTTCCATCGATTGCGATTCAGGAGTCACTATCTTTTTCTTTTTAACTACTTCTTCTTAATTATTTAATTATTTAACTCATAGTAATGCTACAAAATCACATTGTAATTTACAATTATTTTACAAGGATGACGTGGCAATCCAATTAATTTTTTATTTTTTTTTATTTAACAATGACTAATTTAAATTAAGGCTGGTTTATATTATGATCATGTTAGCATTGAAAGGTGAATTACGGAGATAATATTATTTTGATACTATATTAAAACGCTAACTATTCCA
Organism: Alnus glutinosa; assembly: GCF_958979055.1. Lineage (NCBI taxonomy): Eukaryota > Viridiplantae > Streptophyta > Magnoliopsida > Fagales > Betulaceae > Alnus > Alnus glutinosa. Next base: position 5,259,448 of record NC_084888.1, read on the forward strand.
AAAAAAAAAATCAATTAATAAAAAGAACTTTTAAAATTAATTATTTAAATAATATTCTAACAAGTTCAAACTCATCCACACCTTCGGCATTGAAAGAATTCAAACAAATTTACCATGATATTGAGTTGGCCTTAAAAATAAAATATGAGCAACCAGCCTATAAAATAAATTATTTAAAATAATGGCGAATGAGTTGGTAAGTCACATTGGAATTGATATTCTAACTTTAATATCTGAACTTTGGTAAAGAAAGTTTGACCACAAATAGTAATGATATAAGTAAAAAAAAAAAATAATAATGATATAATTGGAAGAAAATCCAGGCAGGAGAGGTTAAAATGATTAATTTTTATTTTATATTTTGAATTTTGTTTCGTTCCATTTAACTATGTATATAATGTTACATTGTTTAAAATAAATTTTAATTTAAACGTAATAACGTATACACTATCAAATTTGGACCATAAAATTAATCTCTACGTTTCACTTAAAATGAAGAAGACTCTAATATTATCAAATTCTGTGTGCCACGTTATGATTTTACCTTTTCCAAATTTGGGAATGGTTGTTGTATAACCGTAAACACAATTCTTGTCAAATTTTACTTACGTGACAGTTTATTTATATATATATATTTTAAATTTTTAAATTTTTTCAAAAAATGATAAAATCACAGTGAAAAAAATGGTTAAGTCATTTTCTTGAAAAAATAAAAAATAAAAATAAATTGCCACATAAGCAAAGTTAGACGACAGTAGTGTTTACAATTCTACAACAATCATTACGTTTAATATTACCATATAAACCACGATTATTGATAACAAAATGATGGGAATAATGCACTTGGGATTATTCTTTCTAAACATCTCCTAGAAAATATTAATAAATTTTTTAAGTTTTTCTCGTGAGACTTTTTTTTTTTTTTTTTTAAAAAAAAAAAATGAATTCATTATTACTTTTTAAACAAATTCAAGATTTCTCTTTGTAGCTGTAGCAGCTCTGGATCTAAAGACCCTCGCTTCTCAAGCCACCCCTTCAACAAATTATATAATCCCCGGGAACTCCCCGCTTCCGCTCTTGAAGATCTGCTTCAAATTTTGTGCTCAAAGTTTCATTCATTCAGGCAAGTTAACTATTTTCCATTTTATTTATTCACTTGATTATTTGATTGTGTAACTACTTCTTCTTAGCTTAGAGCTTAAATCTGCCATTTATTTTGCACTGAACTGAACTTAATGCAAATGTTTTCTTTCTCTCTCTCTCTCTCTCTCTTTTATTTTTATTTTTTTCGGTTTGGAATTCCAATTCTGTGGGATTTGGAAGCCGCCAGCCGGAATTTTTCTGTGGAATTATTATTCTGGGTTTAATGAGTAGGACCTGAGTTCGGCAACCCAACCTTGGATTTGGAATTTCCACCCACGAATTACAATCCGAGCTTTAAGTGCTTGCTGCCAAACGCTGCTGCGCATTTGATTTGGTTTCTTCAATGGTTCAGTATAAAATTACCATTCACATTGATGGAAAAAATATAAGTTGACACCTTTGGGATTGTAATTTTTCAAATGGGTGGCAAATGGATTGTAATGTACTTCTAGATTTCATTTTTCTTCTGGGATATTGAAAATGGAGATTTAATTTCCCAGAAAGCGAACTAGTTTGTTAAGTTTTTGTTGGAAGCATTGTCATATTGTGGATATGGTGTAGCAGAAAAATATTTTGAGCGGAATGGCCATCAGGAAACCTGGTTTAATTGCTCTATTTGATGTGGATGGGACCCTTACTGCTCCAAGAAAGGTACCGATTTTCTTCTCTGATTAATTTTGTTTGTTAATTTATCCATTGTATTGTTTTTATGATTATGGTCACAGCAGCATAGGACATATGTAAGCAAGTTGTTATTTCTTAGATTTATTGCATGAAAGTAACATTTCCGTGTATCGGCTTGAAATTGTCTTTGATGCAACGTTTTCCTACTCAAATGCTAGGTGGTCACTCCAAAGATGTTAGAATTCATGCGGGAACTACGAAAGGTAATTGCTTAGCTATACGAAGGGATTTTATGGGACTCTTTTTCTTCGTATTCTCTTTTACCAACACTCAGAAGCCATTTGATCAGAGATATTTCTGGCTGCAGGTTGTGACAGTCGGAGTCGTGGGGGGATCTGACCTTAGTAAAATATCAGAGCAGCTTGGGAAGACAGGTTTGCTCTATCTATCTCTTAGTCATTTGCTCGTAAGAGAAAGTGAAATGAGCTAGGAACCAGAAATCTGTTTGATCATTCCATTTGTTTCAATACGATCTAAAAATATACTTTGGTTTTTAGCTTTTTTCAAATGTATTTGTTATGTGGATATTCATCATGAACCTTGACAATCAAGCATTATCTTTTCTATGGATTATAAATGAGTTTCAAGCCTAACCTTTATAAGCATTATCTGAATGGTTCTCAATAGTTCTCAAAATCAGGGCCAAATGCAGTTGTCTACTTCATTGTTTTTAATATTTACATGACTATACCATTAAGTGTCTCTTTTCTCTGTGCAGTTATTGATGACTACGATTATGTATTTTCTGAGAATGGCCTTGTGGCTCATAAAGATGGGAAGCTTATTGGCACCCAGGTACTGTTTACAGCATAAAAACAGAACACAAAGAAAGCAGTAACGTTTGTAACTGATGTTTATAAATTTAGATATCCACAAAAGACTAGAGCTAGAAGTGTCAAGATGGTTTTATTTAACTTGGTATGCTAAAATTCAAAAAGCAATTGATGCTTGTATACTAGTCCTTTGCTGGCCCATTGTGTACATCCCCCACGGAAGTGTTTGTTATTCTGGACAATTATGTGTCACCTCCTAGTCATTTTGTTATTACACATTACCTAAGTTTGAAAATGCCTTTGGGTTGATTTTGGCCTTTCAGGTGCTTGCCAACTATAAATTGTGTCCTTGGGAGCTTTGACGAAACTTTATCATCTTTTGCAAATTCCTTGTTTCCTAGTTTTATATATATATTACCTTGATGGGTTTTGTTTCTTCCTTTGTCCAGAGCTTAAAGTCATTTCTTGGAGAAGAGAAACTCAAGGTAATGGCCTTCCTGTATTAAGTAACCAACTGTTCAGTTTCTTATTTGGAAAATGCCCAATGTTTTATACTCTTAGGACACCTAGAATGGGTCTCGTGCACTTGTAAGGACTAGAGTAATTAATTCCTCCCATGTATGCTTGCTTGCATGCAAAGAACTCAACAACAATAACTAGAAGCATCTTATTAGTTCTTCTGCGAGCTTATAGTAATAATGGATAGTGAGAATGCCTATGGGTGTAGATTTATCAATTCCTTGAATTGATGGATTGCAAATGTGCAGGAATTTATCAATTTTACACTCCATTATATTGCTGACTTGGATATCCCTATAAAAAGGTTAGTGGAATAAAAGCCTAAATATGTATGTGTGTGTATGTTAAGCTTAGTAAGATTTTCTGTATATATATTTAGGGGAACATTTATAGAGTTCCGAAGTGGCATGCTCAATGTATCACCAATTGGGAGAAATTGCAGCCAAGAAGAAAGGGATGAATTTGAAAAGTATGACAAGGTAGAGAATCTTTGGTTCTTTTTTTTTCCCCAAAATATCATATTTTAAATTATTGCGTTATCATAGTATAACTTTTATGCGTTTGGGTATTTAATGTGGAAAAACACATGAAAACGATGTTTCAGGTTCTCAACATTCGCCCGAAAATGGTTTCTGTGCTTCGTGAGAAGTTTGCTCACCTTAACTTGACATTTTCAATAGGAGGACAAATAAGTTTTGACGTGAGTTGTACTTAAAGATTATACTTTATCTTCATTATGTTGTGACGAGTCTTGATTTGGCAGTAAATCAGAAGGCAAATGGAAGTGCCGTTGAATCTAATTTAGGTGCATAATTCTTGTAACAGGTTTTCCCCCAAGGTTGGGACAAGACATACTGCTTGAGATACGTAGATGATTTTCCTGAAATCCATTTCTTTGGTGACAAAACTTACAAGGTCAGTCCTTTAGTCTCATCATTTATCTCTTTTGATTTTTCTGATAAGTGATTTTGCTGCTTTTCAATATCGAGTTATGGTTCGATCCTGTCATATTAGATAAATTACTCCTTAGTCTCTCATATAGCATTGTTGGTTTTGGTAAGAAATGATTATGGGAAAAGTGCAAGTTGACTGCTTTAGACGAAGAGGGGAAAAGCATAAGAGAGATGTAGATATACATCCTGCACGACATAGGATTTGATGCATTTTATTTCTTATTTTTAAAATTTACAGATATCCTTTAATTCAAAATGTTGATAATCTTACTACTTATCAAAAAAAAAATGTTGATAATCTTACTATGGAACTTGGTGGTATTTTCATACTCTAAACCAAACTTTGGCCCTTAAATTTTGGTCGGTCAACTCTTTGTGGCATTCAGATATATATTTTGTTGCAAGTACTTGGCCACCTACAATTTTAGCCTCCTAAATGACCAGTAGTGTTTTTATACCTATATTATTTACCGTGCTTCCTTTTTATTCTTCCTTTGTTCATAGTAATGGAAGAGTTCTTCTGGTTTTTTTGTTTGAGCAGGGAGGGAATGACCATGAAATTTATGAATCAGAGCGAACTGTCGGTCACACAGGTGAGATCTACATCTGAATTTCAACTCATATACAGGTTCCTTTGGAGGTGAAAAATCTTAATACTTTTGGAAATAGTAGAATCTAAATGCACAATCCCATCATATGTGGAGTAATTACAGGACATAAGTGGTGGTGACACCAAGATGACCATAGAGGATGTAAGATGACATTATTTCCAAAAGTCTTAAGATTTATCTTACAGGGAACATGTCAAAAATTTGTTTCAAGTGCCAAGCACACAAAAATGGATTCACTCCAAATGCAGTGAATTAGAACATGTTGATTCATGACTGCTGTGTATCCAAAGATCAGTTGTTTCTATTGTGGTATCATATTGTTATTGACTGTAAGTTTTTTCCTTCCTCAGTTACCAGCCCTGAAGATACAATGGAGCAGTGTAGAGCTCTCTTCCTTGCAAACCCATGAGCATTGGGCAACTTTTCGATTTTCAAATTGATGTCATTTGTAATTTACATTTATGAATAATCAAGCTAGGCAGGGATTCCTACCTATATATGAAAAGAACTGTAATTCATTCTCAAATTATGACATCTATATGCATGCTTTTATCTGATAAGCAATAACATTGTGATTTCTAATTCATTCACTATAGTACATTCTGCAAGACAATATGGGGTTCATACAATCTCCCCAAGATGTTGGTTTTTTTTTTTTTTTTTTTTTTTTTTTTTTTTTTTTTTTAATTTTTATTTTTATACTTTTTTGTGATCATTTCCAAAAACTAGTGGGAAATCATTCAACTTCTCCGGGCTTCAGTGGCATGAGAGTCCTGCTGTAAATGCTACCTTTTATGCTCTAACCATGATAACATGTTTTAACAATGACTACTCTTAAATACCCCCAAAAGTTTCAGTTTATAGTGTGGAAAATCTAGGAGGAGAATATAGAAAAGAAAATCAAATGTCCTTTTTGGTCCTCTCACAAATAGGCGGTGTAAAATAGAAAAACTCAACGCAGTACGTTAAAAAATAAAATAAAATGGCAAAAGCAGCTTTTTAGATTTTTTTTTTTTTCTTTCTTAAAACACCGTTTTAATAAATGGTTTCCGCCAACGTTCTAGTTGTCGTTCGTATTTCATTTAAACGGCAGAATTAAACATCGTTTTTTCTTCATCTAAGAAATTACCAAAAACGGTAACGTACGAGACTAACCTTTCTTCTTCTTCTTCCGCTTGGTCCTCACTGATACAGACGCGAACTCTCTTTCTCTCTCTCTCTCTCTCTCTCTCTAGACAATAGAATTCCATGGCTTGCGAGGCAGAGGATCAAAGCCCTAGATTCTTCGTAGCAGTACACGTAGGCGCGGGATATCACGCGCCTTCCAACGAGAAATCCCTCAGGTCTGCTATGAAACGCGCGTGCCTCGCCGCTGCTTCGGTTCTTCGCAAGGTCTTCCTCTCTCTCTCTCTCTCTCTCTCTCTCTCTCTCTCTCTCTCTCACACACACACACACATATTTCACTTTCCATTTTTTTGTAAGTATTATTTTTCTGTTAACTGCGTTTGGAAATGCTATTCGAAATGTACCTTTTCGCTTCGTGCCTCTCACAACACAGAAAAAATAAAAAATAAAAAAGAAACAGTTTTGGGTTGAACTCTTTGCAGCAACAAAGCTCTTCGTTAACCGAATGTTGACAGGCAATTTCTTTTTGATTGCTTTTGTAAAACGTGCATATTTCAGATGAAGCAAGGAAAGGTTTGGCTTAGATGAGGATAATGATCATGTCTTTAATTGAAAAATATTTGAAAGCTAAGAATGTGATTGCACTATAAATATATGCTTGACGAGTTTTGGTCTATTTGGTTCAGGGCTCTGGCAGTTGCTTAGATGCTGTTTCCGCAGCTATTCAAGTGTTAGAGGTATAATTTCTTCTTTCCACACGCACGCTGAATGTATGTATATATGTATATATGTATCCGTTTGTTCATTTGTTTATCTATTTGGCGGCATGTTTATTGTTGTATGATGCTGTTGTTGCCATGCTTAGGATGTAATAATTCTTAATTCCTATTATATCTCGGAATGTCGGAGTGTCAATATGTAAGCAGAACCAATTTTCGAGGGGCTTTATCGCTTATACTTTGGGAAAGAACTATTTTGGCAGTTAACAAGGAGCAGGTTATGTCAAGTATGGGAATTCATTGTGTGAACTCTGAATTTGAGAGGATCTTTGGTTCCTCAGAAGCATCTTTTGTCTTTGGACTTTTTGGAGAATTTTAAATCTACTCGGTAGAATATAGTAAGTGGCAGAATGGAATTTTCCGTTTTAAAATTACAGAACATGTGGCCCTTATATAGCAAGTGAGAGGAAGTTGAGCAGGAAAGCAATATAGGCCTGTCTTACCTATGGTTAATTAATTTCCTAATTTGGTTTGCTGATTTCAGATTCCAAGATGATTTAATATTGCCTCTTTATTTTCTTTTAAGAAGGATTAGAGGCTTTTTCTTTTATACCAAGAGAACCATTTGATGCTGTGTAAGCTTTCATGTAGATCTGTTATATCATGTTTAACGAGTTTTAATGTACAATTATTTCATTAAAGGATGATCCTAGCACAAATGCGGGTCGAGGCTCCAATTTGACAGAAGATGGTCATGTGGAATGTGATGCCAGTATTATGGATGGTGATTCTGGAGCATTTGGGGCTGTTGGGGCAGTGCCAGGTATTCATAATGCTACGCATTATATATTTTATTGAGTTAACAAACTACATTATGTGTCATCAGCAATTTCTTTGGTTTATAACTTTATATGATTCTGTTAACAAATTGGGGTTTTCATTCTAGTTTGCAATCTTCATTTCACATGAATTTACTTAATGTCACTTGCAAAAAAGGAAAACAAAATGAAGTTATTAATGTCTATTTTGTATGTTGTAGACCAGGCATTCGAAATGCCATCCAGATTGCTGCTTTATTGGCCAAGGATCAAATTATAGGATCTTCTTTGTTGGGTCGAATACCTCCCATGTAATGATTGCCCTACCTTGCTTCTCTTTTAACCTATTGGAGGACTATGGCTCTTCCCTTTAATAAAGCTGTTTTACTGTCTATTTCTAGATGTCTATATCCCCGAATGTATTATCAATCTCCATGAAATAGTCACTTTTAACATGGGGATACATCAGTTTGCTAATAGTTTGATAGCAGATGATTTAATCAGAAGAACAAAAGTTAAACACTGATGAAAATTTATTGTGTTATACTAACATGAGGAGTAAATGCAACTTCTGAATTATTATTATTTTTTTTAATCCTTATACTTCAAACTTACTCCTGCAAAAATAATACCATGTTGCACAGCTTCTTGGTTGGTGAAGGAGCCCGAACATGGGCAAAGTCCAAGGGCATTGCTTTGCCAGTGACTGTAGCCGAGGCTGATAAGGTCAATATCTTTTATTTTTCACCTACAATTTTGTTACCTCTCACCCAAATCCAAATGAGAATAGAGAACATATATCATGTTGAATATGTCAATTTTACATTTTTAAGGTCACTGATCTTTCAGCTATAGAATTCTTTCTTGTTTCTAACAATGGGTAAATTTATCATGTGCATTTTGAAATAGTGGCTGGTTACAGAAAGGGCAAAAGCACAATGGAAAAAATATAAAGTAATGGTCGATGATGCCAAAGCTAAAACAGAAATTCCTGCTGTGGGACTTTCTTGCAGTCTGCAAGATACTGCTGCAATACCAGGTTTTCCATCTTAGTTTGATGTGCATAGATTGATTCATTCTATTTGAAAACTGTGAAGGTCTGTAGTGTGAACATTATCTTCACATCTGCCTTTTATGGTAAGGAAGGCTGATAATACTATCAGAGCCAGGGTCGGCTCAATACATTTTGGGGCCTTAAACGAGAAGTTTAAGTGATGCCTTTTATTTAAAATTAAATATTATTTAATTTAAAATTATATTTTTATTTAAAATTCCATTCTTCTTGCTTTTTGAGATGCAAAATTACTTATTAAGTTTTTATATTTAAGTTTTTTTAACATTTCTTTTTCAATTGATAATATGGCTAATCCATTTAATCTTTCTTGTGACATTGTTGATCTTAGATTCTTAGGTAGGATTATCTAACACTTTTAACTTGCAAAAGGAAAGGCAAATTAGTGTAAAAATATTTCTAAAATCGAATAAAAAAAATTAATGCAATTGATTGATTGAGTTTTTGGTAACTAACCCTTTTTTTAATCACATATGAAATGATTTGAAGGACTTAAATAGTAAGTTATTGGAAAATAATGAAATTGGAGAAGAAGAGAGAAATTCAAATTTGGATAAGACTTGAATAGTGAAATTGAGATAAAAAAATGGAAACTTATAAAGAGTAGGATTTGTAATTGAATAAAATATTTAGAGACTTTCCATCTTCTTAGCATTTTTTTTTTCCATTCTATTTTGAACATTGGACTTGATCATAAATGCACTATTTTTGAACGTTGTGTGTACTAAAGCAACAAGCGTGAGAGAGAGAGAGAGAGAAACCCATATCTCATGCAATGATATTAATGTATTTCTTAATTATTTTTTACCATAATTTGAGGCCTTAATTAAATAATATTGACAGTAAGTAAATAAGATATTTAGCGACTTTTCCATTATATTTTGAATGTTGGACTCAATCATAAATGCACTATTTTTGAACGCTGTGTGTGGTCTGAAGTAACACACGTGAGAGAGAGAGAGAGAGAGAGAGAGAGAGAGAGAAACCCATATCTCATGCAATGATATTAATGTATTTCTTAATTATTTTTTTACCATAATTTTTTGCCTTAATTAAAGAATATTGATAGTAATTAAGGCTTTTTTTTTTTTTGGAAATAAATTTCCATTAATATTTCATAATTTGAGGCCTTATTAAATTGGGGTCTCCTGCATGATACTAATGGATTTCTTTTATTTTTACTATCATTAGGGGGCCTTAATTAAAGAATATTGATGGTAATTAATGCCTTAAATTTATTTTTTATTTTTGAAATAAATCTCCATTAATATTTCTTAATTGTGGGCCTTAGGCGGCCGCCTAATCCGCATGTTCAGGGCCGGTTGGAGCCTTAGGATGATTAGGCGGCTGCCTAAGGCCCCCAATTAAGAAATATTAATGGAGATTTATTTCTAAAATAAAAAATAAATTTAAGGCCTTAATTACCATCAATATTCTTTAATTAAGGCCCCAAATTATGGTAAAAATATAATTAAGAAATGCATTAATATCATGCAGGCAACCTTAATTTAATAAGGCCCCTATTTACGAAATATTAATGGAAATTTATTTCCAAAAAAAAAAAATTAAGGCCTTAATTACCATCAATATTCTTTAATTAATGCCCCAAATTATGATAACAATATATTAACAAAGACATTAATATCATTGCATGAGATATGGGGTTTTTTCCTCTCTTACATGTGTTGCTTCAGTATACAGGCAACGTTCAAAAATAGTGTATTTATGATTGATTCCAAGGTTCAAAATAGAATGAAAAAAAAAATGCTAAGAAGATGAAAAGTCTCTAAATATCTTATTTAATTACCGTCAATATTATTTAATTAAGGCCCCAAATTATGATAAAAAAATATTCAAGAAAGGCATTAATATCATTGCATGAGATATAGGTTTTTTTTCCTCTCTCTCTCTCTTACGTGTGTTGCTTTAGTAGACACACAACGTTCAAAAATAGTGCATTTATGATTGAGTCCAACGTTCAAAATAGAATGGAAAAAAAAATGTTAAGAAGATGGAAAGTCTGTAACTATTTTATTCAATTACAAATCCTACTCTTTATAAGTTTCCATTTTTTTTATCTCAATTTCCCTAGTCAAATTTGCAATTTTTCTCTTCTCCAATTTCATATTTCCCAATTAGGAGTGTTTTTTTTTTTTTTTTTTTTTATATATTTTCCCTTTTCCCAATAACTTACTATTCAAGTCCTTAAAATCATTCCATATCTGATCAGTGGTTAAAAAAAATAAAAATGTATAGTTACCAAAAACTCAATCAATCAATTGCATTAATTTTTTTTATTCGATTTTAGGAAATATTTTTACACTAATTTGCCTTTCCTTGTGCAGGTTAAAAGTGTTAGATAATCCTATCATAAAGATTAAAGTCATACCTAAGAATCTAAGATTAACAATGTCACAATAAAGATTAAATGGATTAGCCATATTATCAATTGAAAAAAAAAATGTTAAAAAAACTTATTAAGTAATTTTGCATCTCTAAAAGCAAGAAGAATGAATTTTAAATAAAAATATAATTTTAAATTAAATAATATTTAATTTTAAATAAAAGGCCTCACTTAAACTTCGCCTAAGGCCCTAAAATGTATCGAGCCCGTCCTGGCCCTGAATACCATCCACCTTTCCGGTTTACACATGGTATTTTACATGTGTTCTTTGTTGCCCCACATTGCTTCTTAGGAGTATATTAGATTTAATACTACCCTATGCAAGAAATTACTCAGTTCGTAAATTAAAAATTCATATTCTACAAACCTTAGGGTTCATGAATCATTCCACGTGTCTCTATCAGTTGATGATGGTGATGTTGCTTGTGATTTGTATATATATGTCTAGCTTTGTTTGCAATATGCATCGAGTCTCAGCAAGTAATTTTCTAAACGTGGCTTCTGCTTTTGGCAAGATAACATCTAGGTGGCTATAAGCTTATATTTAGGGAACATTTTTTAGATTGAACTTCTCTCAAGTGGACTATGAAAGCAACATTTTCCATGTTTAGAAAAATGCATTACACCATAATAGAGTAAACCTCCATTTATATCTTTACTTTTCTTTTCTTTCTTTTTTAATCATCTGTTGTTACGATGAAATAGCAATGAGTTCTGTAGACCGGTTATATTCTCCAAGGTAGATATATTAATCATGTGTTTCTGTTATCAAGTATGTGTGGGCTTTAACCAATTTTGAAAAAGCATTGCATATGGTAGCTCTTTTTTTATTGACTGAGTTGCATTTGTCTTTTGGATTTAGAAGTGCAACCATGTATACCAAGTGCTTTGGAAGAGGATTGCATCATGGACACTGTCGGAGTTATTTGTGTCGACACTGCAGGGCACATAGCGACTGGGGCATCAAGTGGTGGTATTGCACTGAAGGTAATGAGGGTTCTTGTGATATACACTTCTATTTCTTTACCGGCCTTCTCTTAGTACTGTAGATAACATCTAACTGGTCTCTCTTATAAAAAACACAGGTTGGTGGGCGTGTGGGACTAGCAGCAATGTATGGCTCAGGTTGTTGGGCATCCTCAAAAGGTCCCTTTGGGTCTCCTTTTATGGTTGGTTGTTGTGCTACTGGTGCAGGAGAATCCCTAATGAGAGGTTTTGCAGCTCGGGAGTGCTGTGTCTCATCATCAATGTATGCATCTCTATAATCAAGTAAAAACAGTTATAGCTTTTCCTATCCTGAACATGAACCTCTTTTGGGTATCAGCCTCGGCCAACATTTAGCCTTTGCTTGTTTATTATGGTGTAGTTTCAAACCTCCAAAAGAAGAGGTCAACTTCAAAGTGAGCAAATTAAGTCATAATTCGGAGTTTAAACTGTATGTTTATCTAGTTGTTGGTGTTATATTCTGTTCACAGGTTTAAACATGAGATGACACATACCTAGTTTGCCTAAATCCTTTTAACAATAGTTTGTCAGTTACAGTGTAGTAGGGGGAATAGGGTATTACCATTGGAAGGATGCCAGAGTTACTAGTTTGATAGTGCTTAGGTTGCAACCGAGAGTGATAATTTTCCAAGGTATATTAATTGATTTGCGGGGAATAAAATAAGGGGATGGTGGTGCCTATAAGTCAGGGTGGCGCTTTTGAATTGGAAGTCTTGGTTAAGTAGAAATACATGAAGATATCTATTTCTTGCTTTCATGGATCATTGAGCTGGCCAAACTAGATTCGGGCCTTCAACTTGATTCAGATCTAAATTCGTTCAAGCTATAGCAGAGTGCCAACTGACCCAATTAAGCATCAGCACAGAGGTTGACTGCTTTGTTCTGAATTGTCAAGTTTGCCCAAGGTATGATAACTGAACTTTTGTATCTAACTTATTAAGTCTTCACTAGTTGAATCAAAACTGGCCTGTATTACATGCAACTTACAAGACATAGACATGATGGGCAGAGAGAAATAGAGACAGAAAGGACTTTCTGCTTTTAATCATTAACAATTTTATCATTTCCCTCATTGAGTCTTTTGTGATACTAATTATCCGCGTAAAGCCCAGGATATGAATTTGACATGGTTATATTCATTATGTAGATCACAGGTTGGTCCTGCCTCTGCTTGCATGAAAGTTTTACGCTCTGTAGTTCAAGAGAGCAGTCAATATGGTACTGATAGAAGTGCTGGGATTTTACTTGTGCAAGCTGATGCTCCCATAATTGTGAGCTCTTGACTGTTACTTTTCTATTAGCTTGTCTGGAAGGAATATGTATTTATTTGTTGCTTTAGGTTCCAGGAAATTCGCCAAAGCTCAAAGCTGTAGAGATTGCGGCTGCTTACTCTTCCTTGTCTTTTGGAGTAGGATATTTTGGAAACTCTATGGCACGGCCCAAGGTATCACAATCTGTTGAATCATAGTATTTCAAACCTCTCTTCATTTTGTATGTTTTTGCTTTTCTTTTAAGTTCTTTTAATTTCTTTTTGCTAGTTTGCTATCAATTTTGAACCCAAATAGGAAGAAGAAAATTTGCTTGACATCAATCTCTGTGATACGGGATCATAAATCCCTTTTGACTTTGGACTAGTCGAAGCTGACCTAAAACCATGCAATATGCGAAGAGGCAGTCAAAATGTTTCTTGACCATGAATGGCTTACATTGTGATCATCCAAAAGAGTTTTACCTTACAAAGATACTAAGAAGATTTTCCTGAGATAGGTTAGAAGGATGTTGTGAGTTCAGATGATTATAGTGGGTTTCGGTAAAATTGAAATAGAAAAGAGAATAAACAATCACAAGGGGGGGACATAATCACTTACATGGTTTGGCCTTAGGCCTTGGTGTATGGGTAGTCACAAGTAGAAGGTTTCACTATGTTTAAGTAGTAAGATTACAAAGTGGCTCAAAACTCTTGGAGAGTCCGAACCCTAAATACGCCTAAAGAACTTTCTTTCACTCTTTCTGGTCCAAATAACAAATGGCAAGAGAGTTTGTATTTCTCTCAACCCCCCTACCGATGCACACAGAGGGAAGAAGAAAAGGCTATCTGATACTAGAACCGTTTTTTGGATCTATCTCTAATAATATGACCCTCGGCCTGATTTTCACCCATGTTTTTAGACACCTTCTTTAACTCCATAGAGTTCGAAGTATCTTTAACATCCTCAACAGAGATAGTATCCTTGCCAGATCCATACAACTACTGTCAATGAAGTGCTAAAAAGAAAGATGTAGTGGACACGAAAAAATTATTGTCTGATCCTCATCATTAAGTTTACAGTCAGTATTTTTCAGATCAAGAATAGTTCTATTAAATTCATCAAGATGGTCTGATACTGGTGAACCTTCTTTCATCTTGGTGTGGTTTTTTCTTCATCTACAACGGTTTATGAGAGACTTAGTCATACACTGACTTTACCAAAGCCACAATCCTGCAGCCAACCTCTTCTCTAGATACTCTTTAGAACCCCATATGCTAGAAACAACTGAATTGCACTACGTGCATCGTTGCATCACTCCAAAAGATGTTATTTTCCCTCATCTGATAGCATTGTCAATAAAGCCTCCTTGCCCTTTAGTGCTTTGGGTAAAGCTTATCTTCACTTGCCAAAGGCTGAAATAGTTTTTTCCCATCAAACTCCCTAATTCAAATTTCACTGTTGACGGTACATTTGCTGCGATCATGAAAAAGCTGATTTAATTTTTTTTTCAAAAAAAAAACAACTAAATGCTCTAATTCCTTTCTGTTGTCAGCAATCAGTGGGTTTTGGTAAAATTGGAATAGCAAATAGAATAAAACAATCAGAAAGAAACAGATTCACATGGTTCAGCCTTAGGCCTATGTTCAGGGGCAGCAATGAGGAGAAAGTTTCACTATACAAAAGTGGAAAGATTATAAAGTGGCTCAAAATTCTCATGGAACTCAAACCCCAAATACATCTAAAGATTTCTCACTTTCTCTGATCAATTAACAACTCAACCAGAGGATTTATATTGTTCTCAATCCCCTTACCACAGCCCATGCAGAGAGAAGAAGAAAAACCTTTCACTAACAGCTCTTACCAACTCTATTTTATCAGTTATGTGTAACATGAATGTAGATTTGCAACTCAAGACAAAATCGATGCAAAGTTGGCTCTATATGAATAAAACCCTCTTACCAAAGTCAATTAAGTCAGCCACACAGCCATGTATCACCAATCAGCTCAAGCCACATGTCGACAGATAGGGTGGTGCCTTCAAAACGCTATGCAGCACATGAGTTAATTTCACTTTCACTTACATGAGAGATCCAAATCGACCCTAGCAGCTGGAGCCACAAGTGATTACTATTAAGTTGTGTGGTTTTCTTTTTAAGTTCTGTTAGTTTTCTTTTTTAAACAAGGACATGGTATTAGGAGAATCAGCAGAAGTCTGGTGTTAAGCAACCTTGTAACTCAAAATGCTGCATCATTTGCCTGCTTATTAAGCTCAGTTGATTTCTGACATAGATATAGAGCCATTCCAAAATCAGAACCTACATTTTCTTCCTAATATTGTCTTTCAGGTTTCAATTCTTAGGAGTACGAAACAACAAAGCAAAACCGGGATAGACCATTTTGAAGCACGAATTGATCTTATGGGTGAAAAATTGCAGTGACTGCTGTTCAGTTTCTGGATTATCAGTCATTTTCTTGTCGTTCAGTGAAGAACAGGGTAACCTCCTCATTCATGTTCAGAATTGAAACTAAAGATCATCCAGCCAATGTTTGGCGGGTAGTGGTATTTCCAAAGATTCCTTGTTGCTGAAGCTAATGGAAGCTAATGACCGAACGGAATTGAAAGTCAAGAACAGGTGCTACCAACAAGAGGGCCCTAATTAGACTGGCTGCAAAATTTGATGATGCTTTTCACAAATAATTGGATCAATTGATGGATTAAAGAATTTCATTACAATTTTCACTTTCAACTGAATTTAGAGGCACCTACTTTGAAATGTTTGTTGGCAAGTCTACAGATGTTAAAATAGTGTCCATTAATATAGGAAATTAAATGTAAGAGGACCGGATTAACTTATTCAACTCTTTTAAGCACTTATGTTTGAGTTTTAGAGTAAAGCAACAAGTGAGAATTTGGATGCTAGTTGACCAATTTCTCCATCTTGGGTGATCTTGTCTCCATCAAAGAAAAACAAAACGGAGAAAGAAAGTGAAATGATCATCAACATTCGCCTCACAAAACTCTCACTCAAAATTTAAGCATCCGAAAATAGCATATAACTTTTAGTTGGTTCCAGAGTCGAACCAATTACAGAAAGATCAAATGTGGCAGACAGTTCCATTCCCTCCTGTTTAAGAGTAGATGATAGCCGCTTTTGCCAATTTTTGCTTCGGATGCAATTAATTAACTTAATTACCACGTTTAAGAACTCCCAAGCCTCACAGAAAACCAGTGCTTGCGTGGGGAGGACGCCTTTCAACTTCATCTAGAGACTTGTATAGCTCATTTCAAAAATGTGAACCAATGCTGAGGAAGGTTTTTCACTGGAAGTTGTGGATCCTCTTGGCTGAGATGAGAGTATTTGAGAGAAGCATTGCTATTGTCATTGGACCCACTCCACCAGGAACTGGAGTAATAGCTGAAGCAATCTTGCAGGCCTCCTCATAACAGACATCTCCAACCAAACGGTAACCTCGAGGGCTCTGTGTATCCTGTCAAACGCACACAACATGACCAGCTGAGCAACGTGGAACCTTGAGTTGGGAAAGCAACATCTTCATTCTTTTGAAAACAGTTGACATTTTTCTCTTTTTTCCACAAATTTTTAACCAACCTGTGTTTGTGTTTGTGTGTATAGAGAGAGAGAGAGAGAGAGAGAGAGAGAGAGAGAGAGAGATGCAAAAGATCTGAGTTCTGCACACCTCAACTGGATTAATCCCAACATCAATAATTACTGCACCAGGCTTTATCCAGCTGCCCCTAACCATATTTGGCTGGCCCACAGCTGAAATAATAATATCTGCTTGTCTTGTGAGCTCCTCAGGGTTCTTGGTTCTTGAATGGACAATACTGACGGTAGCATCTTCCCTCTAGCAATGTTTAGAACACCCAGTTAATCATTTGAATGGAACAGAAATGAATCGCAGATAAACCTATTAATCTATTTATCAAATAATAATGCTTGGAAGAATGAAGTCTGACTTGTAGCAATAGAGCAGCTGGCATTCCAACAATATTGCTCCGGCCAATTACAACTGCCCTCTTGCCTTTGATACCAATGCCATATCTGTGCAACAATTCTATGCATCCCTTTGGCGTGCATGGAACAAACAAGGGTTCCCTACCCCGCATGGCTAGACGGCCAATGTTCAGCGGGTGAAATCCATCCACATCTTTCTCAAGGCTAACAGCATTTAAGATGTTCTGCTCATTCATATGCTGGTACAAATTCCAAGAAGACAAAAAAAAAATCAGTTTCTTCATGAATCACCGGCAGAAATAATTTTGAGGGTTTATATAATTTTATTTTAATGAATAATAATAATATTATTGAAAGAAAAGGGCAAAGCTCTTGTACACGAAAAGCATACAAGAGAGCCGCCAAATACCCTAAAGACTACTATTACGATCTGAAAACCAAATCAAATCTACCAGATTCTCTGAGTCAAAATTATGAACATTTACAATAACCCAATCCAAAAGAGATCTAAGAAAAGAGAATTTTTGAACGTTCATATACATTATAAGTACTTACCAGAAAAAGGCTATAAACTATATACAAATCTGTGTGTTTAATATTTGGTATATTCTATAACATCAAAGTTATAACGTTAAAGTGCAGTTAGAGATCCAAGGAAAGCTGCATCTTCACAATGTTTTATATACTATTTTCTCAACAAATCAATCACTGTGAATGGGCCACAATATGCACAGAAGTTCAAAAATGCCCTGATATATAAATCTAGTATCATAGCAAAAACTTTATATAGACATGTACATGATGAGATCCATATATACATGTAAAAAAAAAAAAAAGCTAATAACCTTGAAAACTGTATATAGAGCATACAAATATGCAGATAACCAACAGAATCATTTCTACATCAACTGGAATAATGACATCAATCTCCATATACACGATGTGACATAAAACACATTTTTCTCCAAATATGAGACTTAACTCGACTAATCCTTTATCCCAACTAATTGGTGTCAGCTATATAGAAAAGAATTGCTGATGAAAGCAATAGACATTAGCATGCGTTTATAGAGCCTACGAGGCATGAAAAATATTGGTAAAGACCGCAGGATAAGAGAACTTTAAAATTTATAAAGAAAACATGACTTTCTTTTACAGTATAAAACATACTCCTATTTACTTTTGCATTGTAACACGATTTCACCAAAGGAAATAAGAAGTTCAAATTTAGAAGCGTACAGAAGGCAGAGGTAACTGAACAAGGATCCCATGAACTGAAGGATCATCATTGAAGTCTGAGATAAACTTGAGAACTTCTTGCTCTGTGGAATCCTCGGGCAAACGCACCTCAAAAGAATTAATCCCCACTGAGTCGCAAGCTTTTTTCTTGTTGCGTACATAAGTTGCAGAGTCCTTCCTATCCCCAACAAGAATAACCGCTAATCCAGGAATAACACCTATTGCATCCTTCATTCTACATACTTCAGCAGTTGTCTCATCTCTAATTTGCTTTGCAACTGATTTTCCATCAATCACTTTAGCAGATGCCTCAGTAGCCATTGATGCTGTACAAATAATCAATTATAATTACACAAGCAAGAGACTTTTTTATTTATAAGTAATTACTCAAGCAAGAGACTTGAAAGGCCAACAAATAAATTAAAGAGATTACAGCATGTTCACTGGGCAAACACAACTAACTGCACTGATCAATAGGCAACACTAAACACAGTAAAACCACTGTCGACGTACCTGGATGTGAATTCCAGATAATAGGTACTAATTAGTATATGCAACTAAACAGTGAGCACTACCCAAATATCAGTTTCTTCACAATCTCATAATAAGTTGTTCCAAGGCCTTGACACCCCAAAACAACGCTGTTGATTGATCGGGTGGAATATCAGGTGAAGTGCCATTTACGAGGCCCATTCTTGTCCTAAGACAACGGACACTACAGATCCACTCCATCCATAAAGCCAAACCATTTTTCCAGGAAAAATAATCAAGTATCAGCGCATATGTAAAACCCAAGCCGCACTCCATCAGTTTCATCCCTATTCTCTTAACAAGAAATTCAATACAACAACAGTGGTTCCAACAAAAAGGCAATTTGAATACATAATTTATGGACAAATCGTCATGAACCATCTTCACAGAGTATTCGACTTCGACTTCACATTTGCTACAACAGTGCAGTCAGTTAGCTGGGTAGCCATTCAGAATAAAAGGTGCAAAGCAAAAACATGGTATTCCCTAATTTCTCCTTCAGCATACACATTCTAATCACGTGTTGAGATTCATTAACACCGAAAGACAATAATGTTGACAAAGACAGTAATTTCAGAAACCAGAACCGTGATTCATTGCACATATTCGACAAAATGCCCGAAAGAATAGAAACAGAAACGGACAAAATAGTTCAGTGTTAAGGGAATATATATATATATATAAGAAAAGTTCTGATTTTTCTCTGGTTTCCGACATTTTAAATTGTATCTCATTATCTTTCGGTTTCATACACCTCAGTCTGAAAATTCATTTTTGAATTTTCCATATATAAGAAAAGTTCTAATTTTTCTCTGGTTTTGACATTTTCTGAGCAACCAAACAGAAACGAAAGAGAAAGGATTAAGGAAGGGAAGACAAGGGGACTCGTACCGGCGAGGACTGGAGATGGTGAGGTAGAGGAGTGAAGAGTGAGGGTTCTCGTGCTCGGAGAGCAGCGGCTAGGGGGTCCCACATGGAGAGGTCCTACTGCTAACCGGCGAAGATAAACGACGCCGTGTTGGCGGCTCATGGGGAGGAGCCGGGCCGTCGTGGAGGACGAACAGTGGCTGAATATCGTCGAAACCATTTGATAACAAATATCTTCTCTCCTTAGAGGACGGATTCGGATCCCCTCAGAAATCTAAAGTTAATCAGATTTTTTCTGGCGTGAAGAAAGAAGAAGCTTTCATGGTGTGAGGAGGTAGAATATTGGGCAAGAAGAAAGAGTTTTTGTTTTTGGAAGGCAAAACGAAAAGAGAAATGCTAAGGAAATGCTAGATTCTACGCGATAATTATTAATTATAGACGTCGTACTTATATTTTGCTTGTTTAAGGAATGCTATAGATGTTCCTAGTGTCATGCGAAGGTTTTTTTTCTTTTTTTTTTTTATGTTGACATAATATTTTTTATTTTTTAATAAAAATATGAGAAATAAATTAAGTTGTACTTTTTTTTTATTAAAAATAAAGAGTAATTCTATGAGTATATTAAATATCAATCAAGTGTCCAGTAACTTTTAAAATCACTATTGGCCGTATGATTAATCAAATGATGATTTTGATCAAATGATAATTTAAAAGCCATCTCATTTTTTTATGGACACTTAATGTACTCAAAATTACTCAAAAATATATCATGTCAGCATAAAAAGAATCCAGAAGAATATTAGAACAAGCTCTAGCATTTTTCTGTTTTTAAATGTGGCTTTTAAAATTAAACTTGTAATTCATCATTATTAAATTATAATTTTAAAAATTACATGAGAGACAAAATATATATATATATATATGAATATGATGTATAGAATTATTCATTGTATATCCTTTTTCTCTTGGTGTCCAATCCATCCATCTTACATATATCTCTTTAAGTTATTATTTTTTTTTATTTTTTATTTTATTTTATTTGTTTAAAAATAAAAACAAACAAAAATACTTATATCATCCTAGATAAGCGGTAGAAGTAATAAAAGTTTGAAAGTTTACTCTCTGCTCTCTCTTTGTTCTTCTCGCCGGAAAATTTACTATCGTTACAGTTGCAATGACAGTTGGGCTGTAAATCCCTCTAGCGCCAAACAACCAAAGTATTGAAAGAAACAATTTAGTCCATGATTGTTGCAATGGTTTGACTTAAATACTAGAGACTAGAGAGTCTCTTTTTCAAGATTCTCAAAGAATTTCTCTTTCTCACTCCCTATTTCCCACTTGTACCACCCATCTCGGATGATTTGAGTATTTTTGTTTTTTTTTTTGTTTTTTTTTTTTTTTAAAAAAAAAAAAACAAATAAAATAATAAGTTAAGGGAATAACTTCAATCTGACAATTGCAAAAACCTATTTGGTTTTTACCCTCCAATAAGAGATTGACACGTCAACATTAAACAAGAAAAGTAAACATTAACAAAACTTAGCAAAACACTGGATCTAAACCCTTCATTTCACTCTTTTAGTCTTAAAAAAAAACCTATACTAACCCAGACGACGCCACCACCGCCGCTACTGCCCCACGCTAGAATTGGGGGTGGTTGCCACCCGACTGTGCGGCCGCCCCGAGACCCGGGGTAGCCACGCAGCCACCCCTGGGGTCTAGGGGTGGCTATCGGGCCACCCCTAGATGGATTTAAGGTTGGCCCGATGGCCACCCCTAAACCCCAAGGGTGGCAATGCGGCCACCCCCGATCTCTTGAAAGTGGCTGTGCAGCTACCCCCATTGGGCTGGGGTGGTGTTTATTTTATTTCTTTATTTATTTTTGTTTCCAGTGACGTCTAAAGTTGGTGAAGCCGTCGAGTATTAAGTTCCCGGCGGTTGTTGTGGACTTTTTCGGCGGATTTTGAGTTTTCATTTATTTTCCTACAATTTTTTGAGTGATGCTAAAGGATAGTGCCACAGAGAGAGAGAGAGAGGGGTTGAACTTACCGGTGAATGAGCGGCGGAACTAGTGGCGGTGTCCGGCGTGGAGCAGTGGCGGCGACGGCAGCATTTGGGGTGGGCGGTGGTTGGGAGGTTTTTTTTTTCAATCTAAAAAAGTAAAAAAATGGATTAGATTCAGTGTTTTGCAAACAATTGTTTTTCTTGTTATAAGCTGATGTGTCAATCTCTTATTGATGGATATAAAACCACTGTTTTCTGCCCTAACCGGACATAATGGGCTCTTATAAATTAAAGAGATCCACATAAGATGAGTTGGACAGTAAGAATGTAGGAGTGTACAACCTAACATTTCTGAAAAGAAAATTATTTGCTTCAGTAACTTTGAAACAACTAGCATGTTGAAAAAAACAATTACTTCCCCGGTGAAACAAAAACTGTTGCATTTGTTTCAGCCGTTAGATGTAATGGACGACTCAGATTCAAAAATCTGAGAGAATCCAAATTTTGCCGTAGGCTGTCAGCCCACGTGTAGAGTGTGTACAAGTATTAAAAATTTAAAAGAAGATAAAAGAGTTAACAGTAATTAAATGGCATAGAGAAGTGGGAAAATGAGTTGCCACATCGATAAGTAAAGATTTCGGTGTTGCTAATGTGGTTCTTGGTATTAGAATTATTAGAAATAATGAAGGTTTAATTCTTATTAATCACAATATGTTGAAAAAGTTTTTGAATGGTTTAATCAATTTGATTATAAATTTGTGATTACAACTTTTGATGCTAGCACGAAACTGTATCTTAATATAAACCAATTATTGATTGTTTAATGTATGCAATGACATGCAGAGGAATCTCAACGTCGTGTCAGATTGTCATGTGCGTCTGTAGAATTCTTCATAGGATTTTCAGTTTCTTTCGAACACAGCTCACTTTTGCAAAGTGGGTTTGAGTTTATTGAACTATGGAATGGGGTTGAGCTCTATAGAAAAGAAAGCAGCATGCCGTTTGTTAATGCGAAACAAAAACGACGGGTTTAATTGAGTCAAGCCACCTGAGCCATTTGGACTGGGGTTGCTGTTCTCCTTCTCCTCTGCCCAAGTGATCAACTGGGACTCTGGGAGACACCGACACACCGTTTTTGTGTCCCGAGATCAAACGACACCTGGATCAGGCCGTTGAGGCACAGCATTTGTGCCATCATTTTCCCAAGTTAATTTGCAAGAGAGGTTCTCCGGTTTGTAAAAACAGGATTTCCTTCTGAGAGAGAGAGAGAGAGAGAGAGCAACGTGGTTCTGTATTTGGCGGCGAAATGAATGGTATCCGATTCCACGTTTTAGCACCTTTAGCAGGGCCTTCTTAGTTCTTGGAAAGGAAACAGACTATGATGATCATATAGAAGCGAACAACATCATCGGAAACAACTATAAAGGTAAAGCTGTCCGTTTAAAACGACAACTTCACTAACACGGTTGGGCAAAATTTATCCAACATGTGCAAACAAACAAAAAAAATAAAATAAAAATGGAGGAATGATCAATGATCAATGCAAAGTACGTGTCCATGTGATTGCCTCTAGTTTTTGCTATTTTTTTTTTTTTTTCCAGTATCTGTACAAGTTATACCAACAAAATATGTATTCCACCACAAAGTTCTTCATGTTGTCTTTTGTCTTTTTTCACTTTGATTTTATATTGCCAGCGTACCTTCACTGACTTGGTTCTCGTCTGAAAGATCCAAGGATTGGATTTTGGGTTTAGCGACCCGAGAAAATCCATAACCAAGAGAACTTCCGCTTGTTTGACATAGCTGCACAAATAAACCATATACTGTAAATACACCCAATCCGATTTCAGTTTCATACGTGGCAAACAAGTACCATGGTTTCTGGATTTCCTAGTCAAATAGCTTCTTATTGTATTTATATTTGGGAGAATTAATTACCTCAGTCAGCTCTGACAGATGTCGTGACCTGAATTCGTTGATGGTCGCTGCAATTTCTGACATCGGCAGTTTTGCCTGAATGGAACAACAAGAGCTAAGATGAAAGTACAAATATATAGTATGTCATTGTTTTTGTAATTCTACCCTTTTGTCTTTAGGGCTGAAAGGACATCTTTTTCTCCTCCCTTCCATATGTCGAGTTACAGTTTGTTCTTTCCCTTTTTCCATTTTTTTTTTAAAAAAAAAAGATCTTCATATGAGATGCATAAGCTACCCTTCTATGTATCATAAAACAGGGATATTTATCCTTAAACCAATCAACTCAGAATTTGATCAATATGCTGGTTTATCATAATGTCAAAATTAGTGAGAAAACCAAGTGTAACCGCTCCTTAATATGATGACACAATGTATGCACAAACGAGGGAATGAATCACACCTCTTCCCCCTCAATTATCAAATATGCAACTCCATTAATTGCACACAACACTACATCCCACCAATTAATCACACACTGCATGCCATCACTCAACAATACAAAGAACATGTCAAAGCACCCAAAAAAGAAGAAGCTACTGTTGCAGTAACTTGTTATATGGGGCGATCAAGTTATTTACCTGAGCAAGAACAGCAGCTGCTAACTGTAGACTTGGTTCCAACGTCTCTGGGACGACCTGTAAGTTTTCTCACAGTGTGAGCCAGATAGAATCAGGAAAGATGAAATCTAGAATAATTTTTATACCCTTTTTCTACTTAATTTATTGATAAATAATGTGTACAAGACAACTTACTGCTGTAGCCCCTGCCTTTTCCAAATTTAGGCCATGATCAACATCATGAGCACGGACAAAGGTCTTCACGTTGGGGAAATACTTGCTCAGAGCCCAAACGGTTCTATAATTTGCACCAGGGGTATCAAGGGCTATTGCCGCTGCACATGCTCTTTCAGCACCAACTTTGTGAAGGACCTAGTCATCCAGTATAAAGCAAGTCAAATAATGAACCTGCACGTAAGCATATTTTCATACAGTTTGCCCCACCTCTCGACTGCCAGCATCTCCAAAATACACAGGAAGGTCCAGGGCACGTCCAACTGCCACTCTATCACTGAAGACAACAGAGAACCGAGTTAAAAATTAAATTTAACTTTTTGCTTCACCTTTCAAAGTTGCATTCAGTCAAAGGTTTTACAGAGATGTCCATAGAAGAGGATATAAAAAGTGCAATCTGAAGAAAAAAGAGCATTTCATCGTTCGTCAGTCCTAGTTATTTGCTTCAGCAATATTTTTATTTGACACCAACTTGTTATAACATTTCATTTGGCTAAAAGAGATCTCAAGAAATATATATATATATATATATATATATATATATATATATATATATATATATATATATATTAATTCTCTTCAAATTCCCCTTCATGTAATTGGCAAAGATATAATGTTCTGAGATGAACTGAGCCATGCACACTCAGTGAATTCTAAAATATACATTTGCACATATATGCTACTAGAATCAACATGTTGAGGAAGACTACTTTTGCAATATTTTGAATGCATTCTTCTCTAAAAGAGAAATAATTGAAAATACATGCTAAGAGATTTACAAAGTCAATTGCTTACCTCCTCACATCAAGAGCAACAAAAGGAATCAGTCGCTCTGAAAGAAGCTGAGCAATGATCTGGGAACCAAAAGAAGAAAAAGTTGCTACTGTTACAGTAGCTCATAATTTATGTACATACAAGATTTGCCAGATAACACAAATTTATTTAAACAGACCTGAAAATTAATGCAACAAAAAAAAATGACCTCCAAATTATTACTACACCTGGCCAACTCGTCCAAATCCACAAATGATTATGTGATCTTGCAAATCATCTGTCTGGAAAATAAACCAAGCCAAAATAAATCAAGACTAATTGATGAATATACCTATACATTTGCCATGTCAATCCTACATAACAAACAGATAAGGGCAAATAAAGTGTCTACCTGCAGTCACCATACATACAACCTCAAGTACAAAAGTAGATTTGGCATAACCTCCTAATAAAATGAGTTTAGTATTTGAAAGCAGCACTCATAAATAGCAAAAAATAACAGCACAATAATCATGTTGTGCTATTATAGGAAACGCAACAGAAAAGGCTACCCAGATACCAAAATGTTTTGTAGTCCATAAAAATTAAATGATTGAAAATGAGACATTCACGCCAATCAAACTGTGACATGTTGAATGGGCCAGACATCAAATGCAGGCCCAGCAAGCACGTATCACTGGTAGGGCCCATTTTATGTAGCTGGCCCTATCAAAGCACGACAGTCATGACCGGCTGATGACCCCCAATAGCAAGCCCCATAAATTAAGGAAGCTGCGCTTTTAAAAGGTTGAATGTCACCCTATATCACAAAAATCAATGCAACCAACGTCCCAATAAGATTGTTTGAATACAAGTGGCGCTCAAACCAAAATTGACTATAGTGCACAGACTTCATGTTGAAATAAACCATCTTTCACTTTCTTTAGCTGCCTCCCCCCCCCCCCCCCCCCCCCCGCGACAGGATATTTCTGTTGTTAGACCATGAGGTGGGATTTACTGATAAGTAAAATCTTTTTCTGTTTACTTCTATGAACTTAGAGTAGCAACAAGCCAAGAAGGAAACCAACCAAATATATGGACCTCAATTAGATTATATCCCAATTACTTTCAAAGTGATTTACCACAACCAAGTACATTTGAACCTCAAAAAGGCAAAGGCTGCTGTAAACTGAATGCAAAAAAAATTCCACAGCCTCAATACAAAGGTATTTAGCAGCAGATTTAAACAAGAGAAATGCTACACACACAATCCCACCCCCACAGTCTGACGTGACAGTGAAAATCACCATTGGATCTAAAATCTAATAGTGGTCCATCCAAAATTTAATAGTGATTTTCACTGCCATGTCAAAGAGTGAGCACTTGCGAGTGTGGGAGTGAGAGTGTGTGTAGCATTTCTTTTTAAACAATGCCACTGCAATGTAGTTAAGCAAACATGGTGACTCTGTCTATCTCCATTACCTTGGCCCCTTCCTTATTACATGAAAAAATAGTTAACTTACATGAAAAGAGTTACATTCAATCTTCTTGAGTATAAATCACTTAAATTGTATCAGAATGGACAACTTATGATGATGAGTCACCAACTGGTTATTGATGACTGCACTCCTGACTTGCAAAACACATAGTATGCTTACTTGTAAACTGTAAAGAGCAACAATATATGAAGTTCTGTAAACTGTTAGTGATAATGCCTGCTCTAGGTATCACTAACTGCTGAAACTCACAATCTTTGCAACCAATAGCAGTGAGTTCTCATATAGAAATTTTACCTCACTCTCAGCAGGTAATAAACTTCGAACATCATGCTGCTCAAAACGAGAGGCAATTAGCTGGCCTCCAGCAGCTAGCCAAGGTGTGATGGCCATCGAAATTCCCACCACAAGAAACAGCAAAGATGACAGCTGAGAAGACATTATACCCTGCAGAAAGGACGAGTGAAATAGCATTTCTACTAGCAAAGATATCATTTTTTTACTGAAAGATTGTATAAGTGATAATCATGAAGATGACAAAAATCTATATTTTATCTCAGCTAGTTAATTCAGCAGAATGAGTATGGTCCAGCATATAGTATAAAATTTTAGCAAAGCAGAATTATCTGCTAAATGCAAACCACTGAGTCTTGCAGATAAAACTTTAGATTATGAGAAGGGAAACCTGATTAACAGCTTCACCAAAAGCCACAAATGCAAATTCTCCACCCGGAGCAAGAAGAAGACCAACTCTTATTGCAGATATGATTGAAATACCAAAAAGCCTACCAACTAGTGCAACCAATAAAGTCTTGCCACCAATCAAGAGTGCCAATGACCCACTGATCACTGGAAAGTTTGAAACAAGAAGTTTTGGATCGATAGACATGCCAACCTGAAAACCACAATGATTTCCATTAATTGCACATATAGCATCATTGTTCAATAAATTAGCAATACCAATGAGCTAAACTCAAGAAAAAATTCCCAGTAGAATATCCAGTAGAATATCTAAGTAACACTCTTGCAACTGCTGCTGCAGTGTGTAATAATTATTATTCATTTTGATAAAAGTACCATAAATAGCCAAATAATGCCTTGACAGGCAGATGGCCCAGAGCTGGAAGATATTAAACAGTGCAAAACAAGATTTCCACATTTAAAATTCCTCTTATGAATTAATATCTGAATAAAAGTGATAAAAAAGCAGCTTAACCATCAATAAAACAAGGTTTATGGAGCACTACAAAAAGAAAAGAAAAGAGAAGAAAAAATAGATCTCAAAGAATGCCAAAACAAAGTACCTACCGTCATGAAGAACAGACCCAATAAAAGGCCACGATACGGAGCAATATCTGACTCAACCTGTAAGGAAAATTCAGTTTCTGCAAGGAGCAATCCAGCCAAAAATGCTCCCAATGCCATGGAAAGTCCAGCCTGCTCTAGGGTGGACAAAAAGAGAAGCTTGTTACTTAAAGAGAATACAATAATAACAAATAGTAAATGCAGAGTCATACCCTGGCTGTAAGGAGACTAGTCCCCAGAATAACAAGGAGTGTATTGGCAGAGAATATTTCTGCATTTTGATTTTCCGCAATTTGCTTATAGATTGGTCGAAGCAACTGGAAAAACCACAGAAAAGGAAAAATAAATGCAAAACACAAGCTGTATTTCTTTGTATGAAAAATTTATAGAGATAAAAAAAAATAGCAGCCATTGTACCAGAAAAGCAAACATCCCAAACATCATCTTATGAACAGACAGTGAAGTAATCCTTTTTTTTCAAATTCTTTTTCTTAAAACTGTGTAAGTTTTCACATCAGGATTTTGACCAAAATTGTACATCAACCTAGAAATTTACTCTATTTTTCACCGGCAAATTCCAAATGGCCCACCAAATTAAACAGAAGCTTCATCAAGATCTCCCGAGACATTATTATCGACAACAAATAACCCCATATCACTAACCGGTGAGCAGTAGTGCCAAGATCTTATTAATCTCCAAGATATCTGAAACTTACCAAGCGACCACCAGCAATTATGGCAGTGATGGCAACTGCTGCCTTAACAGCAGCCAGTCCAAGAGCTTCAGCAATCGCTTGGAAACCAACCTGAAGAACAACAGATGATTTTTCCCCAGATGACAGAATAAGTAGCACAAGAATCCAAAACCATGAAAATAACAATAATAATAAACACAACTACAGAAGGAAGTAAATACTGTCCAGATTTATGCTTCTAAAAGAAGAACACATAAGTTAATCTGCGTTAAATGATCAACATTTAACTGAGAGTAAAAAGCAAGGATGGATGAAGAAGTTTAGGGTTGAACAATGAACACATGCTTATGGAAGGAACAGCACCAAAAGCTGCAAGTCACTTCTGTCATCTGAGCATAAAAGACTAAAAAGGAACACCAAAAAGTCTCTAGTTCCACAACGAAATTCTGAGAGTAGGGAACGAAAGAGATATGAAAATTGGATAAGAAACACTTATTTATTGAGCAATTTGGCATATCCAACTGCAATGTCACACTTTTGTTTACTCTTTCTGCAATTTAACATATTACCTTGACCTTTACATATATTTTCTTATGTTTACAACTGCCTTTATCCCTTATACGGTATATATCATAATGATCTTCACTAAGTATGTTCTGGGCACATTTGAGTCACAAATAAGTACTGATAGTGCCTCAGACAATAAATATTCAAAACATCCATTGCCATATTTGATAAAATGATGAAAAGGAAAACCATAGTACAAGAAAATATTACCCCTCCTTTAGATGAATTAGGTGAAATAAGAGGGATGAGTATCAGCAAAACGACAACAGCCAAATCCTGTAAGAAACCAAAGAAAAGAAAACAATTAATTTTCGAGTCTAGATTTTTTTTTTAAGCTCAAAATGTATGTAATAAATGAAGGAGCAAGAGCATCTGAGGGAAAAAAAAAAAAAAAAAGGATTTCTACACATTCTTATCAAGAAGCAACGCTACATGGAAGCTGAATACCAATATTATGAATCTTTAGACTTTAGTTTCATATTTTCATCCTAGCCTACTGTGAAGAAACAGGCACATGGCACAGCAAGTAACAATATGTACATCACCAAGTAAGAAGCAGTTCAGTCAGGCATATCAACTGAATAAAAGAGCATAAATATCTTGCACAAGACATTTATTTCAAGACAAGATGCCTTCTGACTCAGAATTTTCAAAACTAACCTGGAAAAGCAAGACAGAAAATGTAGCACGTCCATGGCGTGACGTGCTCTCACCTCGCTCCTGCAACACCTGCAAAGAAGTTCAATCAAATTTGATTCACTTATCTCTTGAAATATATATATAATTTACTGACAAGTTCAACAAGAGGCATCAGAGGCCGTAACGAGCCACATTATCGGATCACGGATCAAGTCCAACTGGTGGTTTTCAAAGATTTGCAAGACTTTAGAAGTAATTAATATTGAAAAGACGTAAGATGATTGCACGGTATAATATGTTTAAGGATATTACATATTAGTGAAATGTTTGGTTTAGGAGTCTTAGTACGAAGAAACAAGAACGCCTAGTAGGAGAAAAAAAATGATCATTACCTGCAGGACAACAGCAGTGGATGATAATGCCAGGCCATTCCCAACAACAATTGCAGCAGGACCAGGCAGCCCACAAACAAAATGAGCAACCAAGCCAACCACCACTGCTGTCACCAAAACCTGCATTTGTAATGAATATTAAGAATCTAAGATGCAACCAAACACAAATGATAACCATAAGATGAAGTTCTCAATCACCTGGGCAGAGCCTAACCCGAACACATATTTCTTCATGGAACTTAGCCTTTCAACAGAGAGCTAAGAAATCAAGTTCAAAGTTCAAGTTTAAATTGCTTTCAATAGGACACATAAAATGCAGTAGAACAGCAAGATTTATAAAGATAAACCCCACCTCAAGGCCGATATTGAACAATAAGAAAACAACCCCAAATTCAGCAATTGCCTTTGTCCCATGCACATGACGAATAATGGAGAGCCCATAGGGCCCGATCAAGATGCCAGCAGCCAAGTAACCAAGAACAGGACTTCCTATACATCACAGCAGATAAGATACACACCATTAATGAAACGATATGTAAAAACTTTGGGCACAAATTTTAAAAATGAAATAAAGGCCTAGTGATATATGTGCAGATGATAGCCAGGTGCGTAAAGGACCAGCAACATTTTTGTCACCAAAACCATTAAAGTCCTAAGCATATCACTTCTGTCTAAGTTCAGGAAAGCAAAACAGATGGCAAACAAGGAAAGTTAAATATAGAACAAGAAAAAGCTTTTGATTATGTATGGATTAAGAATTCTGTTCAATGATACAGGATCATGCACCTAAACGTATTCAATTTCTAAAAGCATCTAGAACTGCAACCTCATTATATTCAATAGTATAAGTTGAAGTTCAATGCTAGTGAAAGGTATATAGGAATTAAAATACCTCCAGGAATTTTCTGAAATATAGGCACAAATATAACACTAGCAAGCAATAACCACAACATGTCGAAGAGGGAAGCTTCCTCCTCATTCACCTAATAAATAATTGAGTACATGATCAGATCAACAAGTTCTACACGTGGGAGTAAAGACCAAAAGGCAGAAGAAGTGAAGGGAAATATGATGGCCTGCCTCTTGATGAGGAAGCATTGCAATTAGTTTTTTAACTCTCTTAGGTAGTTTCTGTAATTGTCGAACTAGAGGCTTAGCACTTGAGGAAACTTCTTCAATACTAGTGCTGATGACATCTGGAGGCTGCAGTAGCTGAGCATTCCTCTCTGCTCGATTAGCATACAAGGTTACCCTGTGATAAAGTTCAGCATCTTGTGATCAGTGGAAGGCAAACTTTTACACTGGAAATAACAATCTAATTAAAGAATTAAGGCACAGGATAGAGCTGAAGATCTAAGGAAGAAAAGCTATATGTATACTTAAAGCATTCAAGTACTGCCTTCCTTCTTTGTTTTTTTTTTTTTTTTTTTCCCTTTGATGACTAAAAACCTTATTAACTAATCCGAAGAGGGAACAACCTGAGTACACAACCCAAGAAATATACAAGAGAAAAGCACAAATGGAAATACTAGAAATGCAAAAAAAAGTTGATGAAACCAACAAGACCAATATTATTAGGAAAAAAGAGTCTGCCCCAAGTGTTGACATATAACATTCCCAAAGAAACAAATATCATTCTCTTGGAACTACTTAGAACCTCAGAAATGTCATGTCATTAAATCAGATGACTCATGCACACATACTCAATAAAATTCAGTAACCACATAACATATGAATTATCCTTTAAAGCATTCACAATGAACTCTCTACTTCTAACTTTTCTCTAAAAATTTAACAAAACTCACAAAATACACCATTTAACAAACTTTCTACTCAATGTTAAATTTAACTTTGGTCAGTAATGCTCTCTAAATGTAAAGAGTCCAAAAGTGAAAGTTAAAGATTTTTTAATATTCTTTCTCTTTCATACTTTTTCTTCTTTCCCTAAACTAAAGTAGATTTTTAATGTAAGGAGTCTAAAAGTTGGTTTCATCAATAAAATACAATATTTAACAAAGTAGAAAAATATTTAGAGAGTTTGATATTTAGTGGTTTTGAAAAGTGGGTAGCTAAATCAACTAAAGTAGAATTTTAGAGTTAAATTTAGAGAAATTTTGAAGAATTCATTGTGAATGCTCTTAGTAAAGCAGTACTGCAAGGCTGAAAAGAAAAGAATTTGTAACAATATGTGAAACCAAGCAGTAGCATATCTAATACATACCCTGCTCCAAATAGCAACAATCCAACAACTAGCGTGGGCAATTGCTTCCTTGCAGACTCCATGAGACCCTGGAAAACTGATGCTGGTGTCCCATCTACAGTAAAAGAGAAAAATGAAGCAGAAAAGAAGCGAGAAGATTTCTTCGACAATGCCTTGGGAGAATTAAAGGGTGAAGTCTCCTTAGTCAAATCCTTCTGCATATCCTGCCTTCTTGTTTGAACCAAATTCTTTGATTTTTCTGCTTCTAATTCAGCTTCTTTAGGTGATTCTAAACTTAACTTTCCATTCTCATGATCACTCAAATCACCAGATTGATTCAAATATTCAGAACTCTGACTGCTTTTACCCAACAGGCTATCTGGTAAAGGCTTGGTACCTAAAGAGTCCCCATCAACTGGCACATCACTGTCCCTTTCAACAGGAGCATCATCAGAAACACCTTGGACCATGTTATCCTCCTCAACTACAGCCTCATCAATCAGGGCCTGTCCTTGGATAACTTCTGGATGATCAAGATGAGAACTGGATAGAGATTTCTCTGCCCTCTGTAATGCAATCTCTGCATCATTCACACGTTGAGTGGCATCAAGTTCAAAGCCAACAGCTTGCTCTGCTAAAAGCATTATGTTCGCCACATCCTCCTCGGCTTTCAAGGCATTCAGCTGTGCTTTCTCTGCAACTTCGTTCAATCTGTCCACTTCCTTCTGCAACTCCTCCTTTTTACTCTGCAGGCATCTCAACTCTGCCTCACAATTTGTCCAATTCTCCTCACATTTCTTAATCTCTTCCTGAGCAACTAAAAGCACTTTTTCCTCTTCACCAATATTATTTTCCCCATCATTCTCTCTAGAACCTGCCAAAGAATCATTCCCTCCTTTTGCAGCCTCCAAAGATTCTACTGCCACCTGAAGCCTTGCCTCAGCTAATGAAAGAGCCATTGTCGCTTTTTGAACAGCTTCCTTGGCAACAGACTCTTCATTCACAATCTCTTGAATGGCATCAAGGGAAGAATTAACATCATTCCAAGCATTTGCCACTTCGTCCTGTAAGGCTATTGCAGCTTCTGATATTCTCTGGGCCTTTTCCTCGAACATGGTACTATTAAGCCGTGCAACTTCCAATTCTCTTATTGCCTTTTGTAAAAATTCCCTCAGTTCATCAACACTAGGTACTTCCACTTCTTCCTCCTGCCCCTCCTCTTTGGAATCATTTAACTCACCACTATCAACTCCTGAGCCCTCATCACTACTTTTCACGAATTCTACATTTCTACCATTCCCATTTACATATGCTAATGAATCATTACTCTGACACCACGACCGAACTGCTCTTGAACATTTAAAAACATTGTCAAAATTACAATACAAAGATGGTCTTAAATTTGAACTCCACAATTGACTATCAAATTCTCCTGTGTCAACCATAATCGTACTCTTGTAACCTCTAGAAGAAATCATTCTTTTCGTCTTCTTACTCAAATGCGGTTTCAATACAAATCTTGAATTACCCAGCAAGTTACAGCAAAAACGGCTACTGTTAAACTGCAAATGCGACTCAAAACGATCCAAACTCTTGTAACTTGTGCCCTCACAGCCATGAAACACGTTTGGCTGCCGAAAACTACAAGAAATATCCATATCTCTCAACCTTTGTGGAACAATATTCTAATGTGCACAAATCTTTGTATACACTCTACAATCCATTTCACGTTCTCACTTTGGCTTTAAGTCAAACACCTGGTGAAGAAAAAAAAAATTCAACAAAACGAAACAAGTATTCAGTATTTCTGAATCCAGTCCTCACTACTTAGATATAAACTCAATATTACTGAATCAAGTCCTCACTACTTAGATATAAAACTGATAAACCACGTTGACATGCATAGGGATCTTGCATCCACAGACACACATGTATATTTTCATAAATAAATAAAAAAATGTGATTGAATCCAAATTGTAACAATTCAAAGCTGTTAACTACAAGCACCAGTAATACACACAAAATGAACATAATTAGCAGATGTATACATACATTTCTGCGTATGGATACATGTAGCATGTAAGTATAAGCATATGAATATAAACGGGAAGGACCAACCGATCATCAATAGGGACTTTGGGGATCGAGCTGAGAAAATCAGTGGCGGAGTGTTTGAGAAAGTTAGGGTGTAAAATGACGGAACTCGATAACAAATCGACTTGACCTATTTATGCTTGGACTTTGTTTGTTTGTAGTAAATGATTACAATTTGTCTCTCTAGGCTCTGCTTTCTCTCTCTACTTTCTCGCTATTTGTTTGGAAGGGGAGAAAGTGCAAGAAAATGAGAGTTGGCCGAGAAAATGTGCTTATTGGTGGGATTGTTTTTAACACTGATTTTACTGGAATGGCCTTCAGGCCTTGGATGCGTGATATGCTTGGGATATTCTCAGAAATGAGATACACCCACTTGCACTTCATGCGCGTGGCAAACCATCCAATCGTGTAGTAGGTGCATCCGTGCATGACTGCGCCGTGCGCTTGTCGCGACTTGCGAGGGGAACAACCTGGCGCACGTCATTTTGTCCGGACCGGATCAAAATTTTCATTCTCTTCGAGAGCGCGTGAGCTGAACATCTTGTTTACTTTTCAAAAGAAAAATGCTATTTTTCCATTTCCCCTCTGTATTTATATTTTTTTAAAAAAAATCTATCATTAAATAGCAGGTCTATTTTCAATATTTTTCTTTCCTATTTTGCGCTATTATTTAAAAATCCTTAAAATGGGCGATTATCATAATGGATGGGACAATAATTATCTACTCAAATTGTTAAAAATTTGGACAGAATTTAACTATCTAAATAAATTTTGGACGGCCAGCTACTTGAGAAATTGAGTATCACAATGGCTCTCTTACAAGGACTACCTAAATTTCTAGCAATTTAGGCATGTAATTAATGTGGATCTCGATCTTAAAAACTACATTTTTATCTCACCACTATTTTATTATGTTAATGTGAGTGTCAATCTGTCATTGAATTTTTTTTTTTTAACAATGACTGATACAAAAGCTAATTGACACTACCACATTAATGTGGTAAAATAAAAATGTAGTTATTTTAATTCATTCATGGGCCATGAGAATGATTATTTCAAGTGTTAGAGTATATGCATACTTTAACACTAAAGCTATTTTATTTTATATTTTTCAATTCTTGATAAAAGTTATTCATTTTTCTTAATAGAATGGACATTCTACGTATCAAAGTACCCTTAGAGTTTTACTAACGGCTTCACCGTCAGAAAAACAAGTTCCACTGCATGAAGCAAGATCTAATATATCTTTCAACCATAATCTCTATAACGCACGACTTTATACACGCTCAACAACCCATTTCTCATAGTTGATCACAATTTTTTTTTTTAAAATTAAAAAACAGGTAGATGCGGGCGGCCAAATATGGCTTATTTACCTGGTCGAGATCATAGTAGCATATACCTACTAGCTAAACTTCAACAGAAGGAATCTAGACTATTTGCAAAGTAAGAAATCGCAAGCGCTCCCTCAAACTGCGATGAGTCATAACTTAATCTAGCCCTACCAAAAATCATAAATGGGACATAGTCAATCACTTTGACCTTTTGTCAAAAACCTGGTCAAACAAAATCAACTTCACGGGACAAAAGGATCCATCTACTTCAATCTCTTACGGGACAAAAATCCCTTTGAAGTGATCAATTAAAAGTTCAATCTCTTTGATGGACCGATTTATCTGTTTTTCTTTTTATTTCATGGTTTTCAATCGACAGAAACCCTTGAGTTCTTATCACAAAAAATGCATTCCGCTGTCTGGGAATAAAATTGTTTTTCTGTAACCCTAGCTAGAACCACCATTTGCAAGTCATACAAATCTTTTTTTGACGTGTATTCAGATACAGTGAGATATAAGAAGGGACATTGTTTGAAGTGAGAAGATTACAAATATCATGTCATGCATAGCATCAGCTCCTCCTCATATTTTCCTATTTTTTCTGTACAAAATGATGATCATATTCATATGATGTAAAGCATGATGTTACCCGCTGCCCCAACAGGGAAATTAAGCTGGTGAAGCGCAAGCAAATTATCAGAATGGAGTATCCAGACCATGTTTGTAAGAAATGACGCACTAATGAACGGGTTGAAGTGATCGATATCAAAGCCCAATTGAACTGGACAATCCTCAGCAGTTCCCCAAATTATACATTCCGAACGCTGCTGACATCACCAAAGGCAAAGTAATTCGTTAAGAATCAAAAGTGAAAGCAAAAACTGGCAGGGAAGTGAGAAT
This sequence comes from Alnus glutinosa, assembly GCF_958979055.1. NCBI lineage: Eukaryota > Viridiplantae > Streptophyta > Magnoliopsida > Fagales > Betulaceae > Alnus > Alnus glutinosa. The sequence goes on from NC_084888.1 coordinate 5,296,285, forward strand.
GGGGAAGGCGGAATTCGATCAATGCTGCTCGGCCTACCTCTTTGTGAAGGGCAATTTCCACATTCAATATAGAGAACTTCACTTGCTTATCTGTTATAGTTACAGAAACTGAGGCGACGAGCATGTGTTAGTAAAATGCAACATGCAAATAATAATATCTAAAAGCGGGAGAAAATGAACTTTTGCAAGAAACAAGAAGCCTCTGAGATATATATCTAACATGATTTAAGAACTGGATCGTTCACTCAAGGTACAGTAAGCTACAAGCCAATGAAATATTAGTTATGAGCATCAAGGTGAATTATATCCACTTCAAGGGATGTTCCATAGAATTGTGACTATGTGAGTACACTTGTGAGGTTTGTGTTTCATATTGGTAAAGTATAAAGAAAAAGAGTAGTTAATATGCCTAACCCAAGTCCATTAGCTTAGGCTTTGAGCTAGAAATTGAGTCATAATATGTATATTGACTCTCCTTGTGCTTCTCTCCCTAACAGTTGATATCAAAATCATGGTTAGTTTCCGCTAATATGAGTGTTTTGGTTTTCCATGTTTGGTTTGACTCCGGTAAAAAGAGTTTAGCTCCGCTCCTGGAGTACTCACAGTGAGTGAGAGATTTGATGTGACTTGTGAGTGCATTTGTGAGGTTTGTGTACCACGTTGACCCATTTGAAGAAGTACTAAAAAGTGAGAGAATTGAAGTTCAGATATATCATTGACTATTTGATCAAATCATCATTTTGGATAATATGCCTATCTGTAAGCATGCTCAAAGACACTGTTCTGCATTCCTCTGTTTTTGGCTAATGATGCAAATCAAAGTTGACATTCCAACTGTACTTTTAATAACATGTAGCCACCGTATTACGAGGAAGTGAATGAGAACCTCGAAGAAACAGAGCATAAAAATGAAGAATAAAACAACAGCTGCTTCTGAAATCTGAATTCCTGCCATCTATAACTTTCTATAAAGAATCCCCCAGTACTGAACAACTAAACTGCTTACCCAATTCTTTTACCCACAAAAAACAGAGAGCAATTAAACTAGATCAACCAACTGAAATTTGAATGAAAAATGCCAAAAAGATGAGTACCTCTGTCCCCTAAGGCAAACAGAAGCCTGAGAATGCCTCTAAAATCCCATGAAGGTAGCGCAGCAACCACATTGTATTCTGTTTCTAACTCAAACTGGTGTATTAGTTCAGGTTCAGGTTCAGGTTCAGTCATATCAATTCCAAGGGGAAAACTGGTGTGAGTTACTGATCCAAATCACAATTAGAAAATTTTAAGCCGAGGAGAACCCACAACAATTATTGAAATGATCAATCGTTTATGATGGCACAATAGATATTCACATGTCCAAGAAGTGGCTACCATCATAAGCATAAACAAACCCCACAAAATCTACTCATTTTTAATGTGTATCAACCCTGGTATTGATCAAGAAAAACATGCATTTCAGTGGAAATTTAGCTGTCAAGAAATCTACCCAAGCTGGCGGAAAAGATCCAAGAAATGTTTTCTAAGTGTATAGTTTTTACAAGAGACCTGATTTTATTAGTGACTAAATGCCAAGAAAGAAACTTTAGAAACAAAGAACCACAAGAAATTGAGTGAGAGGTACGTACTGCGATTCGTAAACGTAATTTGGATCCTGTCGTCCCCATCTCGGGCATAAAAGCTGATGTATTCCTCCCCCTCCGGATCCATTTCAGGATCTCGTGCAAGCAGGCACAGGATCTCGTATAAGCGCTTGAGATCGACACCTCCAGTCCCTTCGAGGTCGCAGAAAAAGTTCTCCAAGTCTAATGAGCGGAATTTCAGAACCCCCATGAAAATGATGTCAGTGGTCAGGGCCATCATCGTTATCCCTTCCGATGAGTACTTGATGTTGGCTTCATCAGCAATCTCAGCGAGCGGCGCCACGGCCTTCTGAAGCAAAATTATGTCTACCGTGAACTCGAGCATCGCAGATAGAGAGAAAAGGATTGGCGGGAAAGCTATGGAGCTCACGGGATTTCAGTTTCAATATACTAAAAGTCGGTTAACCCGGTGGTTTATGAATTGGGTTTCTGTTACGGTTTTTGGTTTATTACTTTATTATAATTTGTGCGGTGGATATTTTAAAAAGGAAAAAAAAAAAATTATTCCTTAGGCTTTATTTTCCTGATTTCAGTTTATATTTTATTAAAACCTTTATTTATAACCCTTTATCTTTCATCATTTTTGAAAAAATATATCTAAACTTTAAAACATGTCAATTCAAGGCATTCTTCTTTCATTTTTTTTCAATTTCAACTCTCCGTTAAAATTTTTCATTAAATCCTATCAAAATTTTCAAAATACCCGTATGTTTATTTTTATTTAAAAAAAAATATAAAAATTTTCAAAGATTCAATCATGAGTATTTTTGCAAATTCCGTTAAATTTTTACCGACACATAAATCCTAACAATTTTTTTTCTTTTTTTCCTAAAAAATAGGATGGGTATTTTGAGAATTTTGACAGGATTTAACGAAAAATTTTAACTGATTGTTGAAATTGAAAAAAAAAATTGAAAGATGGATACCCTAAATTAACACTTTTTAAAATTTGGATACATTTTTTTTCGAAAGTAATGAAAGATCGGGAGTTATAAGTGAAGTTCTCCCTATTTTTTAGCTTCAAATTTCAACAATTACCTCCTTGAGTTAATTTGTGGCGAATATTATTTTAAAGATTTTAAGTTTTTTTTTTTTTTTTTTTTTTTTAGAGAGAGAAAAGGTTTTAACTTATAATATCAAGGATCTTTGGTCGAATTATAGTATTATTGGGAATAATGGATCCAAGAACTTATTCTGCGTTTCTAATTTTATTAAGGAGGATTTAAAAGTGTTGAAGGGATTTTGCTTGGATTAAGGAAGATTTTTGGAGGCTTATTTTGAATTGCAGACAATAAATAAATATGTGGTGACAAGGATAGTGTAGTGACTGTTGCATTGAGGAGGAACAGTTTTGACGCAATGTTAGGATTTCCATTATCAGGTGTTGAAGTAGATTTTTGGACGGCCGGATTTGCGATGGGTCACCTGCGGGGGCGGAGCTACTCCCCAAGAATCAAAATATTCCAATATTTTTATTTTATTTGTCCGTCCCCTCACATCTAATCAAATTTTACCCCCTTAATTTTATTTTTTTCATCCCCCCTCACATTTAAAATCATAATTTCACCCCTAATCACATGCAAAATAGAAAAAATAGTCATCGGAACATCACTTGTTTATCTGTTATAGTTACATAAACTGAAGCGACAAGCATGTGTTAGTGAAATGAAAGATGCAAATAATAAACATGAATCCTGTGAGATATCTAAGAACTGGATCATTCACTCACGGTACAGTGAGCTACATGCCAATGAAATATTAGCTCCGAGTATCAAGGTGAATTATATCCACCTTTAGCGATGTGGCACAATTATTTGTCGCTCAACCAACATATAACCCATGCCCCATAACATGTACATGATAATCATAATTATATTTATGCATCGGATAACATAACATAATAACAATATCATGAACTGCAAAGCAGAAAGCACATCTAGTACATAACTGTTAATCAACAATAAGAGCCATTTACAAGTCTATCTATTTAAGGCTTCAAAAACATACCAGAATACTAGTTCTAATTACATACCTAAATACTAGTTCTAATTACATATCAAAATACTGGTTCTACGAAATACATGTATCACACAGGACATGAGCCATATATAAAGACTATGAAAATAGGACATCCATGTCCAACCTAGCTACGACTCCAGCAAAATGCCTCAGTTGCAGTACCCCAAGTACAGAGCTACATGATCATCCTCTAAATCCGCTAAACCTGCAGCCAAAGAATCAGAGTCTGCACAGTTGTGGAGTTAACCACATCCGCACAGGTGAAATAATGAGTTCACATTTTCAATATAAAACATACCGAGATCTCAATGATATTAAACTGACTGAGTTTTCGCAAAAAAAAACCCGACTTTTCGCTTTAGCCTTACATACACTATAACAGCTACCAATTTTTACAAACTTTTGTCTTTTGAGAACACTTGTAACTGATACGGTAAACACCGGCTATTAAGAAAACATTAAAGCATACTATGTAGCTGAGAACATATATAGAAGCTCCAATTTCTTGGATACGTCTATATATAGACCCAACTGCAATAATACTTTTTAATCGGTGACTCAGACATATATACACGCGATAGCGCCATTACAGGTATACGCATACACATAGGCCTTGAGCTGAAAAATAGTGGCATCTCGCCTACTATACTGATACACAAGTATTTACTTAAGTAATATCGGTATCTTGGCACATTGATGCTCGAAAGCATACTACACAAAGGTACTAATATCCCCAAGCTTAGGTAACGCAAGCATCTCGGTCCATCAAGGCTCAATGCATTTTAGAAACACTAAATAAGGCATTTTGCTTAGCTATACAAAGACATTTGCATTATCAGAAATAGGTAACAACATGCCTAAATACATTGAAGCTCATTCCCTTTGAACATCAGTGTGATCATGCGAGCACTATAGTGAAACTCTAATACGCAAGCATGTTTTTGCTGAAGAATAAATGACAACTTGCCTGGCTATACAAAGACATTAACATTACTAACCCTGAACAATGTAAACATCTAAGTACATCAAAACCCAATGCTATTAAAACCAGTTATGCCAACTTTCATTAAAACAAATTTATTAAAACCCATAAAAGCAAACACTATTATGCATCCAAGTTGTGCCAAAGGGAAACCGGCCCCAAGGTCTAAACAAACAACGCCCCCGAGAACAATGACCCAAAGGTCTTTAACAACAATGTCACGAGGAACAATGGCACAAAGGTCTTCCAAGCCCTGCCAAAATGAGCACTGGCACAAAGGTCTTTTCCTAATTAATGTTTTATGCTCAAAACTCTATTTATTTCAGTTTCATGCTCAATGCTTTAAACAACAATGCTTTCTTAAATTAGTTAGCAATCCAATATATCATTTTCTAAATCACAGTTTTGCACTATTTAAATCCCAACAACAACAGTTAATAAGACTCCTTAAATCAACATTCAAATCATTCTTCTTATCAAATCTAAGTACTCATCAAAATTATTGATATATATCTCAACACAATGAAAAACTACTTAAAACATCCAAAATCATATAATTAACATATGTCGGTTCGGTTATGTAAAACAATATGTAATTTACAATTCTATAAATATATAAAAAATATATTTTCTCAGTGAGTAGAATACTTACTTTGGCTACGCGGACTCAAGCACTAAATTTCCTAGATAATCCCTCTGCAATGCGCCACTGTAAAATTACACATTGCACATTTAGTACTTTAGTTAACAAACATCCTAATTAGCACTTGAATCGCTCAAGGCTATATAGTTGGAAAACCCATAATATTCTAAGGGTTCCATTTACACACCCAGTCACCCATAAGCCTTATTCACTAATTTAACCACAATACAACTAGTCCAAAACATTTGTTTATGATTAAGCACCAAAAACACATTCTAACATATACCCCTAATATTAAACACTTCCTATAATTTATTTTCACTAACCCAAAACATAATAATGCTATCTAACCACAATAACAATAACTCACAAATCATATTCACTAACCTAATCACAATAAATATTAACCTGCTAACATAAATACTAACACATTTAAAATAACATTAACCTATAAGAAAATCTTAGGATTAAACTCCCAAAATATCATTTAAACCAAATATCCATAAGTTAGGGTTTAAAACAACTTACCAAAAAATTTGCCCAAACAATACTCAGCATTTGTGGAATCTTTGCAAGCTCCCACTTTTCTCTAGTTTTTTGTTTTTTTAATGATTTTTTATGGAAAAATATTGATCTACGAAAATCCAACCGTCCAATCTTGAATTCAATTTCGGAAATGTGATCTACGAAGCCCGATCTACGTTTCTACCGATCGTTTTGAGGTAAATCGTTAAACTTGCATTTTTGAAGTAACGATTTACCTCAAAACGATCGGTAGAAACGTAGATCGGGCTTCGTAGATCACGTTTTCGAACTCGGATTCAAGATTGAACGGTTGGATTTTCGTGGATCAAGGTTTTTTTTAAAAAAAAAATGGGAATAGAGAAAAGTGGGAAAAACTCACAATTTTCGGCCTGAAGCCGTCCGTTCTACTGAAAAGGCCATTCGGCCTTCTTGTTTTAAATGGCCATTCGGCCTTCTTGTTTTTAATGGCCATCTGGCCACTTTTTTTTATTTTATTTTTACTTTCCTTTATCTGATTCTTCCTTCCTTTCGTTTAACTTTTCCTTTTGATTTTATTTTCTCCTTTTTCTGTTTTTAACGTGGCCATCTATTTTATTTCAAATGACTTTTTTCTCTTCTCTTTTAATGGTCAACATGCCTTGTCTTTCATTTGGCTTATTTTTATTTAATTTCTTATTTCATTTTATCTTATATTTCTTTTATATTATTTCTATTCCATTCTTTTCTATTCTATTTTTCATTCTAATTTCCTTTTCTTTTGGACTTAAAAATATTCTTTTGTATTTTTAAGGACACTAAATTGACTTTAATCAATTATTTACTCGAATTTTATATTTTAACCATTAAATAATGTCTCAGACATTACATGATTTAAACTTATAACCTCTACTCTGATACTATAATAAATTACAACTTATTCAAAAAGCTTAAAGTTTATAAGAAGGAGTAAATTTAATGATTTAGTCAATGCTTTAACATTTTTAGTAACACTAATGCCTATAGGACTTGTTTCTGACTCGTCCGGTAGTACTTGTCCAGGTCGATCTCCTTTCATTCAAGTAAATTCCATATTCCATAGTCCTTTCACGCAATGATCCAATTCACAATTAGACAATTTTTTAAAAGATCCAATGCATAAACAAACACCACAAAATCTATTCATTTTTAATGTGTGTCAACCCTGGCCTGATATTACTCAAGAAAAGCATACATTTCAGCGGGAATTAAGCTTTCAAGAAATCTACACAAGCTGGCAGAAAAAAGTTCCAAGAAATGTTTTTACAAGAGACCTGATTTCATTACTGCCAAGAAATAGGCTTTATAAATGAAAAACCACAAGAAATTGAGTGAGAGGTGCGTACTGTCATTCCTAAACGTAATTTGGATCCAGCAGCTGGGCTCAACATCCCAGCCATAAAAGGTGGTCTCCTCCCCCTTCTCCTCCTGATCACTGATTACTAAGCGCATTATATCGTGCAAGCGAGAGAGATTGACACAACCGATCCCTTCGCCGTTGCAGACAAAGTGCTGGAAGTCTGATGATTGGAATTGCAGAACCCCCATGAAAATTCTGTCAGTTTTCAGGACCATCAGCGCTATCCTGTAATCTTAGGTTGCAACAAAGTTCTACAGCACATAAAGCCGCTTGAGCTTCAACCACCGCTAGTTCCTGGCTTCTTGCCTTACACATATGGGAAATGATAAATATACAACCCCATCACAACTTTGGCACAACCCCCACTCACAATGAGGTGGGGGCCCATACACGTGAGCCCCACCTCATTGTGAGTGAGTTGTGCCAAAGTTGTACAAAAGAGTTGTACCCCAATCATCTCCCTACACATATAGTCTGACATTTAGCCGTGATAACCTGCCCTTCACAATCTCTTACAATAATTCCAATATACATGCGCATATTTTTGGAGTCAATGACTACATTCCAATTAATTTTATACATACCATTGGGTGGTGCTTTTCACATTTCTATGGTAGAATTCTCATTAGGGGTCAAAACTTGTACATCTCTAACATTAGCCTCTGAATATTCTTTTAAAGCTTGGTCAGCTTCAGAGATTAATTTGTTTGGGTGGGTTAACACCCCCATGCACCATTGTGTTTTTGCGGAACCAGATTTTACGGGCTAAAACTGCAAAAAGACATATCTCATATGGGCTAGTTACATCTTCCCATTATATACTCCAATAACTCAACAAAGTTATTTCTATTCACTGAGCTCTTCTATATCTTAGTTTCACATGCACCGTATAGTAGATAGTATTTCGCTTATGGTTAAAAATGAAAATAGTACTTTCATCCAAAATCCATCTATAAAATTTACAGAAGTCTACTTCAACCCAATAAAATATTGACATGTGGCCATATGTCCTACTAAAAATTAAAAAAACTCACTAAAAATTGAAAAAAATGTAAAAACACTAAAAAATTAAAAAAAAAAAAAGCTTTTTTAAAAAAGAGGGTCGCTCTCGAGCCACACCATTTTGCTTTTTTGGAGTGGTTCGCCTACCCCAAATTGCCAGATAGGGTGACCGAAACCACCTAATGCCCTTCAAAGTGACTGAACCAGGCCAACCCTAATTTTTTTATTTTTTTATTTTTATTTTTTGGCTTTAAGTGAGTCACCCCCAAAATGCTTATAGGGGTAGCCGAACCATCTCCAAAGGCCTCGGGTAACTCCTTTTTGTCTTTTTTGTTTTAGTACTTTAACAAATTTCATCACATAAGTTTTCCAACAAAATTAATTGAAAAAAAAAAGAGTAAATATATATATATATATATATATATATATATATATATATATATATATATATATATATATATATATATATAAAACTTCCACGGGAATCATGAAACTAGAGCCCATTATTAATTTCTTCACAACAATTTTCCCTACAAATTAATTGTAAAAAAGAGAAAAAGAAAAAGAAAGAAAGTTCATAAATATATTGCTCCTTGCTTTTTGCTATAAAGACATCAATATATAACTTCTCAAATCAGCTTACAAACTCAAAATAATTTGTGAACAAGTTTGACTAGAATTTCAAAAATATGAGAGGGTCGTCTTCACCCAATATTTTTTTTTTTGATTAATTAATTAAGAACTCTGAAAGACAGGGAGGCCGGAACCATTCAAAGTGCCTTCTAAGATTGCTCATTTGTTTTGTCCTCGGCTTCCGGCTTTGGCTCCGGCTCCGCAGGAGGCGGCGTGGCATTCTTCTTGTGCGCAGCGGCAGCCTGGAGGACGTGGTGGTAGTTTCCTTTCTCCATGAAGAGCTGAGCAAAATGGTGCTTGCAGTAGAGGACTCCATCAAGAGAAGCATAGGAACAATGTGTAAGAGGGCACCCACCGTGAGCACACCTGAAGCATGACTTGTGGAAACATTCTCCTTCCATTGCCACCTTGTAAGGTAAAGCGAAAAAGCTAAAGGGTTAACTTTGTTTAAGGCGTCAAAATCATAGCTTGTTTCAAAAGCTTAAACGGATAGGAAAATATAGACTAAAATTGGATGAATTTACAGAGACAAAGCTTGAATTCAAGACCTTTACTCCGATGCCATCACTAACTTTGTATTCTTTCGAACCCCGTTCCGTTATTCACCTTTCATTTTACCCATTCTTATCGGTTTAAGTTTTTAGGATAATCGGTATTTAATACAAGAAAACAATACTAACACATTTCATTAATTTATGGCCTTGTGTTCTTCAGCTTGTGGCCTAAATTAAAGAACTTGTTCCTCATTGATTTAGATCACCAACCTTGTCTAGAGGATACACAGTTTTCGAGCAAGTGGTGCATTTGTCTAGGGTTCCACTGAACATGGAAGAGAGTTTGCTTGGAGCTCTGGCCTATAAAAGATATCACATTTTGTATGTTATTCTCAATGAAAAAAAAAAATAGAAAAATGTTCAATTTGTATATAGATTTGGATGTCCCATGAGATATTTTTTTTGCATTGAGAGGCATCCCCCAGAAAAGAAAATAAAAAAAACAGCGTTTTGATTCACAGGACATCCAAACAGTACTCTAAGCTCATAGACATGCAGGATGAATATACCAGATCGCCATGCCTCTCAGAAGACTTTGCTGCATAATACAGGTTAGGTTACCGTTAGCCACCCAGATACAAATGTCATCTATATATATATAATTTTTGTAAAACATCAAGATATAATGGCCTGAAAGAGAAATCTTACGTGCAAAATTCTTGCTGAAATTGCCAGATTCCTTGAAAAGTTGCTCGAAATGAGGTTTGCAGTATAGGACTCCATCCATGGAGGAGTAGCTGCTCATCTGCAAATTATGGGATGGTTAATTAGCGCCACTGATGTTGCTTTATGTATTTGCTCCTTCAGGATGATACTAAAACCAAATTTGTGACTAATATTACTGAAAATAACTTTCTAAGACACTCTTTCGAGTTTGTATCACGAGCTGATAGGCGTGATATTTTGCTACATCAAACTACCATTTTGTGTCAAAAACACCTATCCGTCAGTTTCGTCCGTTAGAATGGATGAAAAAGTAGTAATGTATCTTGCACGTGACCATTTTGACCAAAATCTTTCTAAAATACCCATTTTTCTCCTTAAAAAGAAGAAGAAGAATAAACTAAAATAAAGAATCAATTATCTCCTAATAAAAATAACATAATTTCTTTTTTTTTTTAAAAAAGTCCGAGAGGAGTCGTTCGGCTACCCAAAATAGAAAGGGGGATGATTGGCTTGACCACCCCAAAAAGTAAATGAGAGTAGTTGAACATCTCCCACTGTGTGGGGGTGGATCAGTTATCCCTAGAAGCAAAAAGTTATATGTTCAGATTTTTTTAAGGGTAAATATAGTTTTTCAATGGTGAAAGTGAGGTTATTTTTGGAAGATTTTGATTAAATTGGTCACGTGCAAAGTACTGACAACTTTTCCATCCATTCTAATGTTTGACACTTACGGTGGGGCTTTTTTTTTTTACACAAAACGGCAATTTGGTGTAACCAAATGTCACACCTGGCAATTCGTATGACTAACTCGAAAGCAGGTGATAGTTCAAGGGCTTTAAGTATATTTACTCCTTAAATTATTAAATTCATCATTTTCTATCAGCTTAACTTTTTAGGATAAATGACGATTTAACATGGTATTAGAGCCGATTTTGAGATACTTTGTTTCCGTTAAATATTTCATGTATTTGGTCTCACACATGAGAAGAGTATTAAGATATAAATGATTAAATTCATCATATTTTCTGGTGATTCAACAGAAACCAACTTTAAAAGTAACCCAAGTACCTAATGTTTCATGGCTATTGGTTTTGATCTACCAAGAGAAAACATGCATAATTACATCTCTAAATTATATTATTTATCACGATGTCAATTGCATTGGAATTAAGCAAAATAAAAGAAGCTAAAAGTGAAACAGCAGAAGAAAATATGGTTCAAAAAAGAGAAGACATTATTGAAATATTGAGAGTTGATACTTGATAACAGGGGGGGGGGGGGGGGGGGGGGGGGGGAAGTGATTCGAGATATATATACCGAAAGAAATCCTTTGCAATGGCTGCATTTGAAGCAGGATTTATGATAAGGTACCCCTTCAAGGGACATCATATCAACCACATAGACAGTCTTATCACAAGCCTTGCATTTATCCAGAGTTCCTGTGAATGCCATTCTTTTCTTCTTCTTCTTCTTCTTTTTCCTTTTTCCTTTTTTCTTTTTTTCCCAATTTTTTTTAAGGCAAATATGTGAAACTTGGAAAGCTCTTGAAGATGAAGATGAAGATGAAGATGAAGATGTATTCTTTTGCTCTAGTTCAGGTTGTCTGAGGATCAAAGGGAAGCTCAACAAGAAGGCTCCGAGCTCGTTGCCTGTACCTCAGACAAATAGGAGTGAGCAAAGTCTTTGATTTGTCTACACGAAACCAATTTATATCAGATTAAGACGGATCTTTTCATGCTTGTAAATGGTTGACAAGTGATTGGAGATCCCAATATTACGAGGTACATATGGAAAACTAATGGTGTAATTGTAGATAACCCGAATAAATTGGAGTAAAATAAGGCTGGTGCTATGACCTTTTCAAATATATATATATATATACACACACGAGTGTGTGAAAAATGTATATTGATGGTCCTAATCGTACGAGTCAACCACTTATTTGGGATGACCGACCATCCCATAAATCTGTAAGGGTGGTCCGGCCACCCCCTTTAGGCTGTTAGTCAAAAAAGCTCATTATTTATTTATTTTTTATTTAAAAAACTAAAAATAGAATGACATGGCAGAAGCATAATGATTGATTTAATGGAACTAATGCAATTATAAAAAGGGATCCTGGTCCTAAGAAAAGATATCCTAGATTCCTAATTAATTGGTTCAAGGACCTTTGTACAATTTTATACATGATAAAATAAAATTTTAAATTTATTTTCACACATTGAAAGCCTGCGCAAAAAGAAATAAAAAAAGAAGACAAGTACATTAAAAATTGAAAGAAAATTAAGATTTTATTTTCTTCAGTTATCAATTGCTCATAATCACTTACCAGTTGTTGAATTAGGCTAAAAAATCATAGTCTAAGAACATCCGACTCTGTTTTTCTCTTGTTTTCTAAAAATTTGTTGCAAAATATACATTCAAAATTTTCTATGGCTGGATCAGTAGCATCCGGACGGTTATCTCTTAGATAGATATGGCTATAGATTGATCTATGATTCTGGTTTTCCCATTAACTCTAGACTTCATACTATTATTAAAGAAGGGAATTGGTATTGGCCTGCAGCTCGATCGGATGATTTAGTTGCTATTCAGAGCCAGCTTCATGATGTGGAGATTGGTATAGATGATATGCCTATATGAGATTCTAGTGATGGAAAATATTCTTGTGCTGATGCTTGGAGGAAGATGAGAACTGTCTACCCGGTAGTTAAATGGTGGAAATTGGTTTGGTATCCTTTGTCCATTCCTAAACACTCATTTTTTCTTTGGTTAGTGTTTAGGGATGCTTTGGTTACTAAATATAAAATGTGTTGTTGGGGATTTTCTGGAAATATCCTCTGTCCTTTTTGTTATGGGGGAATGGAGAGTCGTGACCATCTTTTTTTCAAATGCAGCTTTAGTTGCCGCATATGGATTCATATCATGGCTGAGTGCTCTTTGATAAATGTTCCGGTGGAATGGGATTGTATTGAGAGTTGGGGTAATACCATGTTGATTGGGAAGAGTCTTAAGGCTTGCTTGGGTAGATTGTGTTTGGGAGCCACAGTTTATCACTTATGGAGGCACAGAAATGATTTGATTCACTTAAAGATTCCTAGATCTGAAGAAGCTATTTTGGCTCAGATCAAGTGGGATGTGAGGGTCCGGGTGATAGCTCAAGGCAGATTTAAGAAGCTTACCTATAATGCAAAACTTGTGGATAAATGGAACCTACAACATCTGATGTAGATGTTCTGTAGATTGATTGTGTGTATTTGGTGGATTGTTTTTTGTTTGTTTTGGTCTTGACTTGTTGTTTGGACTGGGCTTGTCTTGTTGCCTTTTGGTTTGTTGCAGTTGGTTTTTAAGGTGTTTAGGCTTGTATTCTGGCCTTTGGTTTGGTTTTTGATTGGTTTTTGAGTTCTAGTTTATCTAGAGTGTAGTTGGTTGTTGATCAATAAAGATTTCATTCATCGAAAAAAAAAAAAATATACATTCAAATTGTAGCTCCAAAGGCAAAGTTTCATAACACTTATTTGGAAGACAAAGTTTACCATTAGATTTGTGTATAACAGATTGACAATAATAATAGGGGAAGGAAGCCAGCTAATTAGGGAGGCAATATGACTCGCTGACACAAAATGAGATCTGAGATGGTCTTTCCATGCCTGTCAATTCTCCGAGAGCAGTTGACACCACCATCTAGAATGTTTCTTACCACTACATTCAAAGACTGTATTCCCTCAACTTCATATATTTCCACCTTGACATGTTCATCCACACATTTTTCCTTATCATTGGCATCTGAATTGGGAAATGAAGAGGTACTTAGAAGAGTTGAGACCGCTTCCTTTACCCATTTGGGTGTTATGATCAGCTTGAGCCTCTCAATATCTGGAGCGAAATGTGGGATGATGGAGAAGTTCAAGTCATTTCCTTTGTCACCAACTCTGCTATGTGCTACATCATAGAGTGGAATCTTCTCGCCATATGGAGCAGGAGAGGGGTTGATCTTGGCATCGGCATGCGTTGTCGGTGGCAATTCGGATTCATGCAAAACATGGGGTTTTGTCAGATCTTCAGAGCCAGTTCCTTGGTTGTTGGATTCTATTACTAGGGTCTGTTTTACTCCAGTTCGCCATAGAACATGTTCGCGATCAACCTGAAAGACCAAACATTTTATCGAGAATTTCTTCACGTCAGAAAGTCTGGCCGGAGAATATCTCTGACCAATTTCTGAAAATAACTGACAAGCCAATCTGCTTAGTGAAGATTATCAAAAGTTTTGGTTCAACCGAAATTGAAGGTTAACATAATAGGACCATGCAAAGAAATAATGAGGAGCAAAAAACTAATTATTTATTTTGTGAAAGGGCCCTGAGATTATAGCTTAATAATGAGTGAAGTTTCATGTTCTTCAAATGGGTGATTGGTTGGACCAGTAATTTTTCCAGGCACTGGTCCTAGGAGCAGCATGATCCCGACTGTAGATAAAAGTAAAAGAGAGGTATAGTTGGGGGAAGAGAGACAGAAAGTACCAATTGTTTCTCAAGAACAATCTCTTTCTTGTGCCCAGTGCTGCATTCAGTAAGAAAAGCAGAATCATCATGCACATTCATGAATCTATCATTATTACAGGTAGCAAGGGCTCACAGTTTCTTAATTGATAAGTCCTACATGTGAAAATGTTCGCACAAGCAGATAAGAAACTGACCTGATGCCACCACCACCGGCAGGTCCATTTGTATATAAAGCTGTAAACTCTCTAGCAAATTGGATTGCATGTTCCTTCAACTCAAATAAACCATCCATACGTAACCTAATATCTTCACTAGTGTTCCACCATGAAGCATTGTCATCAATGCTAGTTGCCTTCAGGCTATCAAGTCCAATTATATAAGAAAGTATATGGCGGCTAACACCAGGATATACTTCTTCCACCCATGATCTAACCTAACAAAATGTGAAAGAAATATTACTTCTTAAGAAAGGTATAAGCTAAACATGTTTGATGTACCAAGTAGTCCTCTTCAAACAGCAGAATCACTACAATGAGTGCAATTCTGAGAAGCCAGATTCAATTCAGTTCACACATTTAAAAACAGTGGCCACTACTATTAGAATATGTCAATGTAGTAAGTTTACCTACCAGAAATTCAGCAGCTTTAGCGCGTTTAACACAAACGGATCCTCCATAGGATATCTCTCCCCATCCTTTCCATCCACAGTCCTGAAAACTAAAAATGTTACAAAACTAGAGAAGATGGAAACAACTTACGAACAAAGGAAATAGGCATCACTCAGATACACAGTATCATTTAAGCGAAACAATTGTACATAAGCACCAGATCTGCCAAGTTCAACTTGGAAGCTAAAAACATGACAATCATAATCTGAACTTCTTCATTTATAACCAAAACAAAACAATGCATACAAGAGTTACCTTTGGAACCAACTGCAGGAGTTTATTAGGCACTGATGCAGCAGATGGCTTTGCCCCAGCACAGAGTACCTTAGACCTTGATAATGGGTGGAATGAAACATCACGAATATCAATGATCTGTGTTCAGATGGACAAAATTTCACATTTCTTTCCATTTTTTCCCATTTATATCTGCAATTATAAAATTGATTGCGTACACACATCTAACTTACCACATCGGGGGTGACATAAGCACCAGGATCGCCAATCTCATAAAGAAGCTGTTCAGCACAGGTACTGACATTTAATACCCCACCACTACCTTCTGCCTTTGCTACACACACATTTCCATTAAAACTGACTTCAGCATAAGGAAGTGACAGATCTAGGAGCTGAGGGAAAGATATGTCACGATACTTGTCTCCTGCAATGGTAAAAATGAAAAAACATTACAACAATCAGATAAAATTCACATAAGAAAAAACTTGTACCTTTATTACACCTCAAGCTAAAAGAAAAAAGTCACCTGGATGCATGAAATATCCCCCTGTGAGTTGACAACCACACTCTAGAAGGTGGCCAGCCAGAGACCCCTGTGCTAACTGCTTTAAGTCGTCCCAATTCCAACCTAGTTCATAAACCTAATTATAAACGAGTGTGATCATTCAACTCACCATCCGAAAGGAAATCAGAAAACAGCAAAGTTGACAAGATGAGAGGACTAAATTTATCCATAGTGTTAAATAAACTTATAGACACATTAAATTAAGTAAATAAGTACTACTCAACCAATTAAGTATAAAAGAAATACAATAATCTCTCATTCTTCTAGGGAGCAACCAATGATTATGCTCAATCTTCGGTAAGTTTGTAGTATAGTATGCACGAAACAACATCACAGGTTCATCAAAAACCAATTTCATTTAATAACGCAGACAATCCAGTAACCATTTTATTAATTTATTCAAGAAGAAGAATTGAACTGGTAGGAAAAAAATCAAATTTCATACCATTGGCGCTAAGAATAAGGCAGCATCTGCAACTCTTGATGTAATTATCACATTTGGCTGGTACTTTTCCAAACATTCCACTATAGGAGCTGCTCCCAGATATGTGCTAATACCCTACATAGATTAGACAAAAAGTTGGGATTTAGCTCTACAAGTAGTATTATCAAAAGGGGGGAATTAAAAATAAAATAAAAAAAGAAAGAAAAAGGAATCAACTGCCATGCATGAAATTCTTCATTTAAAGGAGAATTGAAGAGATAGCTCATGAAAAATAGTTTACATCCTTCACATACTTTGACAAGTATTCAAGCATTCACATGCTAATCAAAGGGTCCCCCAAATTATGAGGCTAGCATGTATTGGCAACAGAGGTTTGAAACCAAAAAAAAAAAAAAGAGAGTATAAAACAATTGCAGATATAAACATTAAATATTTAACAAAGAGTGCACACAAGACCAGATTCTTACACCTTCCATTAAATATGTGTTCCCTGAACCTGAATACATAAACAAAGAAAATAATTGTGTTGTGAGTTATAATCCTCTGCATCAAAACATAAAGGACCAAAAGTATAAATGATACTCAATTCAATTACATAATTTATCCTGATTGATATCAAGATTGCATGATAGTGGATTTTAGTGATTTGAAAACTTTAATATAAATCTTTAGCATTCTCTTACGTGACTGAGAATACCTGATGTTTTGACAACAATCTCATGAGCCACAGCAACGGAGACACTAAGCCTCAAGCTGCTAGCTATTTCTAAAACCTTTTCTTGGGCACCACAGGGATCCACTTCCCAGGAAAAGGATAAATAAGATTCAAAGAACAGAGAGTCAGATCAAATAGACAAACTATTAAAGTAATAAAGAAGTGATATGCAAATTGCATAATTAAGTGATATTAGTCTCCTACTTGCACCCATGTTTGTAATTATGCAAATTCGTCTCTCCATAGCCAAAGGTAGGAGCAATCGCATCCATTCTGAAACTGCCAAATCATTGAAAAGTACTAGAGAATGAACACCGGAAAAAATGTCTAGAAAGCATAGATCACAAAATTGGCCTGAAGAGATCAGCATAACGAAATCAAAACATAAAAACGACCGGTAAACAATCTAAAAAATAATTAAGAAACTTTTTTGGGACAGCTGTTTATGACATCAATCTCTTTCTCATTTGAAGTTAAGAGTGAAAATGACTGTAAGAAACCATGCCTTTCTGGATATATATAAATTTGCCAGCTATAACCAACAACAGAAGATGGAGCCCTTTGGTGACTTCCTTTATAAAGAAGTCTAGACATGTCAAATAGGTTCAAAGTCTGCTCCATAGATATACTTGGCAGCACATAAGGACCTCTTATCCAAAACTATTTAATATAGTGAAGGCATAAATCAGACCATTTAAATGTCACCAAACTACAATATTGTCAACGAAAAGTAAAGTTTATTTCCTTACCAAAATATAAAAGAGCAGATTTTATTTGGATACTTCTAATCGATTGTAAATTGCATTCCAATCGTGACGGCAAGAACTCACATAAATATCACAGTGCTACGAAAATCCTTAAATTGCTAAAAGAAATTAAACATACTCCGTGAATCATAACCATCACCACCAGAAACCATAACTTGATATCGCTCAGCAAGCGTACGTTCAGCTAGGCATTCCAATACAAGATAGTTTAGGTCTTTGACTCTCTGAAGCAACTTCAGAGCTGCCAATGGCCTGTCACCTCCAAACCCAGCTCCACAGCCAATGCAAACCTTTTCCCTTCGTTTTTGAGGATTCACTCGCTGCAGTTCAAAGGTCAACATACTCAGCTTTTCCTGTACTTCTCAGTGCCAGATGGAAGACAACTGAGAGTGAAAGAAACTGAAGGGTAAGGAAAGTAAACTACCAGCTTGATCACACAATTATGAATCTCATCGCTGTCATGGCTTTCCATTGTCACCTGAAGTCCCTATTGCAAGGTGGTCCTGCTTGCAAATTAGCTATCAGATATCATGCCTAAGTCACCATCTAACGCAACTTTATTAGAAAGACAAACACCTCTGGCTTGCTTTGCTCAGACATGATACAAATCGATGTTTATAGGCAGTATTTCTCCATGGAAAATGATATTATGAAAGAAATCAATCCACATCGATGGGTGATAACGTGATTGATTGTGATTGTGATTGTAATTTGTAAAAGCTCTATAATTGGACAATTGGCACGCATGAGATAATAACAATGATGTGCTGTCTGACCATTTCCTTTGCTTTCTATAAATAGAAAGAACACAATTCCCAAACACAAAACACAGCCTTAAAAGCCCATTTGCCTCAATGATATATTACTTGTAAAGGAAAACGTGTAAAATTATAAATAAAAACTAAAATTTTGGAAAAATAGACTGAATTACCCATAAAATATCTATGATCATGTGGCTACAACCACCAAAAACACTGGACTTTTCACTATCACTTCCAGGAAGCACCCACTTTTCACAAACACCAAAGAAAGCTTTGAACTTGTATAAACCCATCACAGTCCAACTTACTTCTTAACATTTGAAAGCCTTTCCACCACCACAAAAGGCCATAAATTTTGTCACCATCAAGACATCACCAAACATAAGTTTTGTCACAAAAACCCATCAATCATCCTTCGATTGCCAGTCATAATACACACTTTTCTTTCCACCAAATGAGCAATCAAATTGTTGAACTTTCTTTGTATAAGCATTAGTTATCTCTTGGTTAGCATGGAATTAAAAAAAAAAAAAAAAGAGATAATTTTTTGGGTCAGATACAATAAAAAATGTAAAATAATCCAAATTTATCGAAATATGTGCTTGAGAGAAAGACCGACTCACCACCAAAGCCTTGTTGAAGGTGAAGAAACAAGCAAACCGCTGCTGTATAATGGGTTGAGTACAACAGCTGGAAAGAAGTTCAACTCCGAACTCGCTCACCCAGTCACCCTATTGGCCTTACTCAGCCGGACCCCACCTTCTATTTCAATTACCATGATACCCTTAGAGAAAAGTGGGTTTAGAGTCTATAGACATGGTTAAAAGAGGAAGCATATAGTTAATTGGGTAAATTTGGTGGATCCAAAACTTGAGCTAACCTTATCACTATTTTTACTGCCTATTTTGTGTTAAACATTTGATCACATGCAAGTTCATATTATTTCCAAAAAAAAACCAGAATTTTGGACTCACTTGATACAAATCAGTAGGGAATATTAAATCAAATTCAATGGAGATTATTCAATCAATACTAGAGGGACATACTGGCAATCTCTCAAGTGATTCCAAGAAAATCTTCCATTCCAAACTATCGAATAATTATCCTCAGTATTTATGATCGTAATTTCGGCGAGTAGCATATGGACATTGTCGAAATTTTGATGTTCACGCACAAACAGAGAGCGAGAGAGAGGGGAGGGATGGTGACGTCACCGGTGGTGAACACGTACACAGTATCGAGCCACACCTTCGGGACCAAAGAGCCAAAGATGGAGAAAGACACCTCAGTCGCCGATCGTCTCGCTCGCATGAAAGTCAAGTACGCTACATAGTATAACGCTAACCCTCTGTTTGGTTCCCGAGAAAATGAAGGAAAATGAAATCTTTTTATATGGGGTGGGGGGTAATATAGATTGGGAGTCGTTTTGGCTAAAGCATTGAACCCCATTTCTGGAATCATTTTTTGTCAAGTAAAAGGGTCCCAAACACTCGTATGGTTTGTCCATCACTGATCAGTGATCAGGCACCCCGGCAGTCCATTTTGGAGGGTAAAACGAAAAAAAAACAGAGGAAGAACAATAGACCTTTGATAACCTCTAATTAGTGCATTACTATAGAATATGTAGGTTGAGCTCATATAAAAAGGGTATGTTTGATAATAGTTTTGAAAATTGTTTTCTTGTTCTAGTCTGAAAAATTGTTTTGATACTATATAAAGGCGAGAAGTTATTTTTTGTGGAATTTACATTGGAAAAGTGTTTTAAAACCCACTTCTTCTAATATCTACAGAAGAAAAGTGTAAATGACAAACAATAGCAGAAGAAGAAGAAGCCGTTTATGACGATGAATAGGGTGAATATAATCTATATGAGGTGAACAGGTCAAGGATCTACAGCAATTTGGATGAGAAAGCTTATTTGATACTTACTTGTTCAAATAAATTTGGAATAGTTTAACCATCTACCGACCAACTAGTCTAGTAGAAACTCTCTCGCAATTACCGTCCAATAGCTAAAACAATAAAATTGTTGAAAATCTGCAATTCAAACAGAAAAATTGCTAGAAATCTCTATGCTTTTCAAGGCAATATGAGATAAGTCCTACACGGACAGAATGGGTCCTAATATATTATCCAATGTGCTGGATAGCATGGTGGGCTACTGTTATACGAGGGAGACTGTAAGGACACGTCTATCTTCTGGA